>NC_056631.2:4255175-4855175 GCF_002870075.4 Lactuca sativa
AGCAGTGGTATCAACGCAGAGTACTCAAAAAAAATTGTTAATCACAGGGACCAAATTTGCAGTTTAGTCTATTCCTTTTTATATACTTTTTTTTTTATATTTTTTTTATATTATAATTGACATGATTTTTACTTTTTGTTTATTTTTTGTTTCTATATTAAAATTGACATAAGATTTAGTGGGTTTAGATTATGACATGCGTAAATGTTGGTTTTTTTATTAAATTCACTATTACTTAAATTGACATATAAATTCACTAATATATGATGCACGTAAATGATCTAATGGGTTTAGATTATGTTTTATTACCTTTTCATCCGTTAATATAATAAAATTAACAATTAATATTGAAAAATATTAAAAAAGGATTCATAAGTAAATAATATTAAATGAACTTATTTTTTAAATAATTTGGTACAATAACACCGTCTATATCACAATTATTCTGTAGTCTATTTGATTGATCGTATATATTTAGTCTGCCACTATACAAAAATTCTCATCCAACAACATACAACTTAATTAACACATAAATTGTCTGAACGAAAAAACAATACAAGGATTGTCTAAATAAAAAACCTCAACAACAATATGAACGAAAAATAAACATTCATAGTCCGGACAAAAAAAATAACATAGTTATAACGAAAAAACTAACACATGAATATTCCGAACGAAAAATAAAAAATATCATTATATATAATAATAATAATAACAACAACAACAATAATAATCACAAAAAACAAAACAAGAAACAAGAAACTTGAAAAAAAAAAGACAAAATTGCAAAAGTGGTCCCTGTTGTATGCAATTTTTTTGGGGTTTCAGTACAAACCTCGACTTTTTTGGATTCATGGTTCTTTTGGACTAGTTTGTTCGTAAAATTGATCCCCTGACTTAACTTCCATTAAGTTGTTGCTGTTAACTCTCTCATGTGCCTCCCATATGAGGGTATATTTGTTTTTTCATTTATAAGGGATCATTTTTGCACAAAAAAATATCCCTTTTTTTAAAAAATAATATCTATTTATTTATTTTAATAATTAAAAAATAAAAAAGCTCTCTCTCTCTCTCTCTCTCTCGTTCTTATATCAGCAGCCACCACCACCGTGTTCCTCACTCTTTGTTCGGAGCTAGCCAAACACCCTCACATGTGCTGTTGTTACGGCTTGTGTGGCTCCATCAAACCAACTCCCTCCAACTACCTATCATCGTTCAATGCCCCTCCCTTTGAGTTCACGTCGGAAATAAACAAACGAGTAAGGAAGTGGAACTGTCATTGCACGCCGCCACCACCCGCTGCCATCGTGAGGACTCCGATCACCACCACTTGCTGTCTCCTTTTGTTGATCACTATCGGACGAAAAGAAAGGCGAGGCAACAAAACCACCACAATAGCAGAGCTACTGCTTCTATAATCCCCATCTGCGTAGCACTTCCTCACACCACCTCTTGACACCTATCGACCACCACTTTGATAATACAACAGGTAACGACGACCACCACTCTTATTTCGGTATATATGTGTCGAGATTTAAGGTCGATTCACCAAAACTAATAGACCCATCAGTCTATCTTCTCCTCCACCTCTTAATTTGACCACCAGCCGCCTGTATGGTTGTATCTATCTCACAAACATTTTTAAATCAAGAACCAGGGCATACATCTCTTCTCTGTGGAGAGTTAAGACCATCATCTCTATTGAAATCATTCTCTCTTATCCTATATTGTCTCGTTGTCCATCATCAGAACATCACTGTGATCCTTTTCAATATGCAATTCAAGAAGATAAGGAAGAAGGGGTTGCGATTTGAATTTGTACATATGAGAAGAAAGGCACACAGTAAAAGTGATTATGATTATTAATTTTTAGTTAAATGAAATATGCCCACAAAGTGTTTGTTAGAATGTCAATGAGAGCTTTTAGTTGTTACGATCCATATTTGCCTTAAACCCCTTTTTGTTATTATGTGAATTTGTGATTTCGTGAGAAACACGGTGGTGGTGGCTAGAGAGAGAGAGAGAAAGAGAGAGAGAGAGAGAGAGAGAGAGAGGCCTCTTTTATTTTTTAATTATTAAAACAAATAAATAGGTATATTTTTTTGTGCAAAAATGGTCGCTTACAAGTGAAAAGACAAATATACCCTCATGTGGGAGACACATGAGGAAGTTAACAATAACAACTTAATAGTTTTTAAGTCGGGGGACCAATTTTACGAACAAACTAGGCCAAAAGGACCATGAATCCAAAAAAGTCGAGATTTGGACTGAAACCCCAAAAAAATACATACCACATGGATCATTTTTGCAATTTTGTCGAAAAAAAATAAAAAATCAAATAAAAAATATTTTTTTTAAAACAACCCTTAATTCTCTTTTATACATCTTTGTTGTCTTTTTGCATTTTTTGTCTTTTTTGTTTGAGTAAATTACACGAATGGTCCTTATGGTTTAGGGTAATTTGCGTGTTTGGTCCCTAACTTATTTTTTTAACTCGGAAGGTCCCTATTATTTGGTTTTGTTACATGCTTGGTACATGTCTTACCTAAAAAAACTATTTTGCCCTTGATTTTTTAAAATATTTAAATAAACGCATCCTAACCCCAACCCCCCTCACCTTATTATAACTATCTCATCATTATTTCCTATTTAAATAATTGTCTTTTTAGGTAAGTCAGGGACCAATCACGTAACAAAAACAAAGAGTAGGGACCAAAAGTGTAATAAAAACAAACAATAGAGACTTTCCGAGTTAAAAAAATAAGTTAGGGACCGAACGCGTAAATTGCCCCAAACCATAGGGACCATTCGTGTAATTTACTCTTTTTGTTTTTGTTTTTGCTTTTTGTTTTTTGTTTTTTGTTTTTTTTTTTAATATTTTTAATAAATATTACTCTATTTTTTTTGTTTGAATTATCTTTGTGTTATTTTTTCATTCAAATTATCCATATGTTATTTTTTTCGTTTGAACTATCTAGTGTTATTATTTTGTTGCGATTTTCATAGCCGTTAAATAAAACTCACACACAAACATACATATAATTGTTTGTAAATTTTAACACAAGAATACTCCGAAATAAAAAAATAACACAATGATAGTTCGAATGAAAAAAATTAAATTTAAAAAGACATCAAATCAAATCAATTATTTTTAAATAATAATAATAATAATAATAATAATAATAATAATAACCAATAGAAAACAAAACAAAACAAAACAAAATAACAAAATATATCAAATCAACATGGGTTAAAGACAAAAAAATGTACATGGAGAAATTTCAAAAATTAAGGGTACATACAACAATACTCAATAGTGTATGCTTGTGTTTCAATTACATTACCTATGTATTAGTCACTTATAAGAAAATATAATCGTAAGATTTGTTATTTGCAACATTCTACGCACCTATACATCCCCATTAATAATTTAATATACTGGAAGCCCACTGGTTCTTGGGGGGGTTGGGTTTACGAACATTCACGCCCACTACTATATACGAGTGTTACAGGTGTGACAACTATATTTTTTTCCCGAATTCGCAACTTGGTTTATAGCTACGTGACCTCATGTAACATCCCGAAAATACTAGTAAAAATGTTCATTTTCAACCATCAAATCCATACAATAATTTATTTAAAAATCAATCATAGTAAAATGTATCTCTCAAACATCATAGTAAGATAGTAATAATTAATGCTAAAAAAGCCTTCCAGGGAATGCAGCGCAGTCAAGTCGTATCCTTCTTTTCAGAACTAGAAGTACCTGAAAATATTTAAAACATAAATCGTAAGCACAAAGCTTATGGAATTCCTCAAAATACTATATACCATACATACAATCGCCATGGGCTACGCCCAAGATCTTATATCTAAGTGTTATGAGTCACCTCATGGTCCTTATTTGAAATGTCATGGGCTACCCCTACGATTTTATATCCAAGTGACATAGGCTACCTTCATGGTCTTTACTTGAAATGTCATGGGCTACCCCTAAGGTCTTATATCGAAGTGCCATGGGCTACCCCCATGGTCTTCCATGCAAGTATCACAAAAACAACTAGCATCCTACATAGTATAGTAAGTAACCTTTGAAAAAGTAGACGTGGTAAACCTCTTGTCTACCTTATAAAATAGGCCATTGACCAAAACTCAACCAAGTCAAAAGTCAAAGTCAATTCTAGCTAGTCGTCACGTCGTGGCCATCAATATCCACGTCGTAGTTGCTTCCCAAAAAAATAGTCAAGCAAACCCCAGCTGCCACGTTGTGGTGAGCAGACTGTCATGACGTGGAAATTGGGCTCTCACAACCTAATAGATTAAGTTCTCAATCCACTAAGCCATTTCATTCCAACTTTTTAGAAAGCTTCCTAAGGTATAGTACAACATAAAAATCGATGCTTTTCAGACATGCATGTCTAATGCAAGTCTAGCACTAAAACTAGGTCAAAATGGAGAAATAACGCTAAGATCCCATGCATGGAGCTCATTACACCAACAGACTTCAGATCCGGAACATATGCCCACCAAAGGACCTCAATAATCCATAAAGTTGCCAACTTTATGGAAATTCAAGCACTCAACTCAACCTAACATAGAGAAAAGTGGGTAAAAACCTATATCTAGCATGATATGATGAGAAGGTGGAGACTTTATACTTTCACAAGATTAAAAATGAAGTTAAGATGTAAGATCCAAGCTGGAATTAAGTATGCAACCACCAAGATGAGCTCATTCTTCCTTCAACCTTTACAGAGTGACTTCACACACTCAAAACACACACAAAAGGCTAGGGTTTGGGTGAGGGTTCATTCTTAGAGAATGGAGGCTGTTAAATGAGGCAATACTAGAAGTTAGTGCCCTTGAATAGGGCAACAATCCTTAAAATTAAGGTTTGGCCCAAAATGGCTACCACGTCATGACATCGCACAGATGCACGCTTCCTCAATAATGGATGTCACGTCGTGGCCACAGTAAAAATCCATAGAATGATGTAATTAACTCATGAAAGGAATACCTAAGAGATAGATATTACACCTCATATCCACTAACTTCCGGTGGCTATCAAGTACTGAGGCTCCAAATCCTCTGATGTAATCCCCTCGAGAGTTTCATACCACTCCTATGAAGGTTGTAGACGTACCACAACAGTTAGACAATAAATGAGATTGTGAAGTTTTCTTATTTTGGTTCCTATAGAGGTTAATTATTGGTCAATCAATGAGCTTTGAGGGTTGTCGAACTCATATTGAAGGTAATTCACACTAATAAAATGGGATACACATCAAAAGTAGAGTTCCATTTGCACACTTTATTATTATTTAAACATTGTTATGTGTAGAATATTTAACTTACTATTTTTATATCTTAAATTGGAAATAACATCTTGGGCAAGCCCAAAATCCTGGATTAGTATCTTAGACTGTCATGGTTTCTCTTGTGAAATATTATGCATGGACTTAATACCCAACGAAAAAGAACAAAAGTCAATACCACGTGGTCAATACCAAGGGAACGTTGAAGACCATCGAGAAAGTCGGGTCCAACGAAGATCAAGGAGAATCCCAAGATTCTCGGAATTTTAGTTATTATCGTTGTGTATTTTTCTCTCGACACTTGAGCACAAATACTTTCTCTCTAAGACCAACAATTACTTGTAACTATTTTTTGTAACGATGAAATTTTCAAAACAAAATTTTGATTTTTCAACAACCAAATGTTTCATATATAAAACATTCTCAAAAGTATTCCACAATAGTTATCAAATCAAAACAATTCCCAAGATCACAAATCAAATCTTCTCTCTGTGTGTACGAGTCACGCTGGCGCCTTACCACGGTCCTCCCTAGTACCTGAAACACATAACACAACAACTATAAGCATAAATGCTTAGTGAGTCCCCCAAATACCACTTACACACATATGCCTTTCCAGGCCATACTCTACACGACCTTCCGGTTCATGTGTCTCAGGGGACTTCCGTCCCAGTCCCGGTAGACCTTCCGGTCCTACTCATACCGACCTTCCGTGTAACAGCCCGGAATCCAGGTAAGCTTTATGATCCTTCTATTTTGGAGAATTGTCAGTTTTGGCCCTTTAAGTTGTATCCGAGATTGGTGAGTACGTTGGGCGTACTGAGATGTACGTCGTGCGTACTCGCGCGCTTAATTTGAACGTGGACTCGCCCAGGTACGCTGGGCGTAGTGAGCCCAGATGCAAACCCTAAATTTCGGGCTTGTGCACTATAAAAGGAACATGTAGTCCTTTGTCCTAGCCATCATACCCCCTTGAGTGAGTCCTTAGAGAGCTAAGATCCGTGCTTTAGCTTGTGAGTGTGTTTTTGAGCTTGAAGTTACCTTTTCAAGGTAAAGAAGGAGAAGAAGGAGCCATTGGAGCTAGAAGTTGAAGAACAAGTGTAGATCCGAGTTCTACAGTGGTTGGAGATCACTTCTGAGGTAAAAAGCTCAAAGCTTTCCTTGTTCTTCATGAGTTTTGATTTTTGGACCATTTTTAGGGTTTTTGGTTCAAAGCTGGAGACTTTATGTGCAAAGAATCTCCATGAGTTCAGATCTGACCTTTTCTAGTATATATTGTGTTAAGGATTCATAAAAATCCAGTCTTGGACGTAGATCTTGTGTCATGCATGAGTTATAGTCTCATTATGGAAAGATGAAAGGTGTTTTGAGGTCAAAGTGACCTCTACAGCCATGCAAAGGCTTAAAGGATTCAACTTTATGGATTAAGTCATGTTAGAAGGGTCAGATCTGAAATTTGGATGAAAGTCTTAACCGTTTAAGACCTAAATGAGTTGGATGAGGAAGCTGGGTATTACGTTGGGCGTAATCCCAGTACGCACGGCGTAAGGGGCCGCGTACCCCGATTCTATGAAGGCTCCGGGTATGCCCAGCGTACACGTTTGGTACGCGCAACGTAACCCGGAGGCTTGACTTTTGTTGACTTTTAGGGTTTGGTCAACTTTAGTGTATTTGAGCTAAGTAAGGGGTAAAATGGTCTTTTACCTCTCCTGAGAGTGATTAGAGGAAATGGTCTAGCCTTGGGAATTATGTTGATGACAAGTGATTATTTCATATGATTAGGCGGAGGCTAGATCTTATTTCTCTGAGTTCGAGATTTCCGAGTTACCGAGTTACACGAGGTGAGTCTTCTCACTATATGTTACCTAGAGTGGTATTATATGTTGACCAGAGGGTCTTATGTGTTATGTATGAGATTATGTGCTATGTGTTATATGTATGTTGTATGATGTTATAGACCGGACCGGAAGGTCCAACGATACAGACCGGGTCGGAGGGTCCAACGAGCTATGACTGGACAAGAGGGTCCAACGAGCCACGAGATTGGAGGGTCCCGCTGAGACACATCGACTGGAGGGTAGTATTATAGCCTCGAGTGGCGTGTGAGTTGTATGCGGTATTTTGGGGAACTCACTAAGCATTTATGCTTATAGTTGTTGCGTTATGTGTTTTAGGTACTAGCGAGGACCGTGGAAAGGCCCCGGCGTGACCCATACACACTAGAGAGAGAGGATTTGATTTGGTGATCTTGGGATATACTATGATTTGATAATTATTGTTGGATACTTTTGAGAATATTTTTATATGAATTTGGTTGTTGAAAAATGAAAATTTTGTTTTGAAAATTACGTTGTTACATTCCGGTCCGCGACTCCCTGACCTTCCGGTCCATGTCATAATGCCTTCCGGCCCATATCATACATAGCATACATATCACATACATAACGCATATAGATCATGCAACGCATAGCATACAATACATGCATCTCATAGCATACAAGACCTTCCAGTCACACATAGGTACCTTTCCGGGTACATTATAGTGAGAAGACTCACCTCGGGTAACTCGGTAACTCGGAAATCTTGGACTCTGTGAGATAAGATCTAGCCTCCGCCTAATCATAACAAACACTTCTCATTATTACATTTCCCCAAGGCTAGACTCTTTCCTTTCCTATCATTCTCAGAAGGGGAAAAGACCATTTTACCCCTCTCATGGCTCAAATACCCTAAAGTTGACCAAACCCTAAAAGTCAACAAAAGTCAACCCTCAGGGTTACTGTAACGCCGAAAATTTTAAAATTTATTTTTCACAATTTATAAAAGCATTTCTCATTTAATTTCATAAAAACATTAAGTTTCAAATTCCAATCTGTATCATAAAAATCCCAAGATCACATAAATATATCAAAGTCCCCTGCGTGTGTACAGATCAAGCCGGCGCCTTCCCACGGTCATCGCTAGTACCTGAAACAACAACACTAACACTGTAAGCACGAAGCTTAGTGAGTTCCCCAAAATACCACACATAAAACACGTATTAGCCACTCGAGGCTATGACTCTATGGGTCCGTGCACCCAACTCTGGGAACCCTCAGGTTCTAACTCTAGGAACCTTCCGGTTCCAACTCTGAAATCATGCACAACATAAATCACATAGAAATAATGCGGTACAACACATGGCATACACATAACATACATACACTAACACATAGCTCTGTTTACCTGCTCAAGGTAAAGTATAGTGAGAAGACTCACCTCGCGTGTCTCGGTATCTCACGATCCCTGGAAATCCCTCGTGCTTGATCCTCCGAGCTCTAATCCTCCTATAACATCACAAGACTCTAATTAATACTTTTATCTCTAAGGTTGACTATCCCTAAGAAGTCAACACAGGTCAACGGTCAACGGTCAACGGTCAACTTTGACCGGACTCGGCGAGTGCACACGGCAACTCGGCGAGTCTAGACGTTCTCACCAACTCTCTAGGATTCCCTTTCTACACGTCGAGTACTCCCCCTGACTCGACGAGTTCCACCTGGAAGAATCGCGGGACCACCCCGACTCAACTCGCCGAGTCTCAAGAACGACTCGGCGAGTCCCAGCTCGACTCAGACCACATGACAACCCTCTCTAACTCGCCCTGACTCACTGGGTCAACTCCTGACTCGACTGGGCCACTCACTGGCCGGTCCAAGGCAATCTTCAAGCTACTCGCCGAGTCTGCTCATCGGACTCGGCGAGTCCATTCCATGCAATCACTCAAACTTGCTTCTAAGGTCAGATCTACTCCAACAATTCATAGATCTGCCCCTCCTAGACTGATTCATCACGTAAAGTCCTAGTCTTGATGCATTAACAACCTCTATATGACTAATTATGAAGAATCTTCAACAAATCTCACTACACAAGGTCATGACCTCCATTGTTCTCTATAAAGCTTGAAGAATGAGGCTCTCTGGACCTCTATGGATCCAGATCCGGAGTCTCATCACTAGCATGGGACTATTTGGCCATCAATCAACTCAACAAGGCCACAAGAAACCCTAAAATCGATTATACTTCATAAAACAAGAGATGAGTCGAAATTATACCTTTAGATTGAAGGGTCAAGCTTCAAATCCACCAAATAGCAGTCCCCTTTGCCTCCTCTTGGCTAGAGCCTCCTTCTTCTTTGCTAAACAACACACAATTGTCAAGAAATGCCTCCTTTCACTCTCAAATCGCTAAAGCACTTTTAGGGTTTCTCTCTATGGACTGATGGATGCAAATGACGGCCATAAGGCCATTTAAATAGGTCCCAAACCCGAGAGATTAGGGTTTCATTAAACAGCGTGGACTCGCCGAGTCCATATCCTGGACTCGCCGAGTCCGAACGAATCCCGCGTCCAGAATCGCGACCCTACTCGGCGAGTCTGAGCTCCAACTCGCCGAGTCCCTTCTCAAAACTCAAAATATTAAAACAATAAAATACTTGGAGATCCGGGCTGTTACAATTCTCCTCCACTAGGATTAGACTTCGCCCTCGATGTCTTGCTCTAAAATAGCTCCGGATGCTGAGCCCGCATCTCGCGCTCCGGCTCCCAGGTCATCTCTGATCCCTTCCGGTGTTGCCACTGAACCAACACCAAAGGTACCTCCTTGTTCCTCAGAACCTTGATCTTCCGATCTCTGATGGCTACTGGTCTCTCGGCATAATTCAGGCTCGCATCCACCTGAATATCCTCTAATGGAACTACTGCCGACTCATCGGCAATACATTTCCTCAATTGCGACACATGAAAAGTGTCGTGGATTTGCCCCAACTCTGCTGGCAATTTTAAACGATAGGCTACCCGGCCTACCCTCGCAATCACACGAAATGGCCCAATATACCGGGGCCCCAACTTGCCCCTCTTCCTGAATCGAATCACTCCTTTCCAAGGAGAGACCTTCAGGAGAACGAAGTCGCCGACCTGAAACTCAAGCTCGGACTGGCGTCTGTCTGCATAACTCTTCTGTCGACTCTGGGCGGTCAATAACCTCTGTCTGACCTGCTGAATCTGCTTTGTCGTCTGAAGCACGATCTCGGTACTGCCCATCACTCTCTGCCCAACCTCTCCCCAACAAATGGGGGTCCGACACCTCCTGCCATACAACAGCTCAAAGGGTGGCATACCAATGCTCGAATGATGGCTGTTGTTGTAGGAAAACTCTGCCAAGGGTAGATACGCATCCCAGCTACCCCCGAAATCCAACACACATGCTCGAAGCATGTCCTCAAGCGTCTGAATCGTCCGCTCACTCTGACTGTCTGTCTGGGGATGATATGTTGTACTAAAATGCAATCTAGTACCCAATTCCTCATGAAATTTCTTCCAGAATCTGGAAGTAAAGCGCACATCACGGTCTGAAACAATCGAGATCGGCACCCCATGCCGAGATACCACTTCTCTCACATATAACTCTGCCAACTTCTCTGCTGAAGAACTCTCACTGATGGCAAGGAAGTGAGCGCTTTTCGTCAACCTATCCACAATCACCCAAATTGCATCAACTCCTCGGGCAGTTCTCGGCAATTTGGTGATGAAATCCATAGTGATCTGTTCCCATTTCCATTCGGGAACCTCCAATGGCTGCAACTTGCCATGCGGTCTCTGGTGCTCGGCCTTAACCCTACGGCAGGTCAAGCACCTCTCAACGAACCATGTGACGTCCCTCTTCATACAGGGCCACCAATACTCTCTCCTCAAATCCAAATACATCTTCGTAGCCCCCGGATGGATCGAAAATTTTGACCGATGAGCCTCCTCCATCAAGGAAGTGCGCGTACCACCCACAAACGGTACCCAAATCCGACCCTGAAAAGTCATAAGCCCTCGCCCATCCGTAACGAATTCTGAAACCAAACCAACGACCCGTTCCCTCTTCTACATCTCCGGCTGCACAGCCTCGGCCTGTGCCCCACGGATGGCATCCAATACCGGAGCTATCATGGTCAATCTCAAACATACATCTCGCAATGGAGTGCTCTCCGCCCTGCGGCTCAACGCATCGGCCACCACGTTGGCCTTGCTCGGGTGGTACAGGATCTCACAATCATAATCCTTGACCACATCTAACCACCTCCTCTGACGCATGTTTAGATTGGGCTGATCCATCAAGTACTTCAAGCTCTTATGGTCCGTGTATATTGTACATCGAACCCCATATAAGTAGTGGCGCCAAATCTTGAGGGCGAACACTACTGCCCCCAACTTTAGATCATGCGTGGGATATCTCGTCTCATGAGGCTTCAGCTGCCTCGATGCATATGCTATCACATGACCCCTCTGCATCAACACCGCACCCAACCCCAAAATCGATGCATCACAATATACTACAAAATCCTCCATCCCTTCCGGGAGAGCTAATACCGGGGCTTCGCACAACCTCTGGCGAAGGGTCTCAAAGGAGGTCTGCTGCTCGGGACCCCATGAGAATGCAACACCCTTCCGGGTCAACCTGGTGAGCGGCACTGCGATCTTGGAGAAATCCTTGATAAATCTCCGATAATACCCTGCTAATCCAAGGAAGCTCCTGATCTCAGAGGGTGACTTTGGCACCTCCCAACCCATCACCGCCTCAACCTTGGCCGGATCGACCAGAATCCCTTCCTGGTTAACGAGATGCCCTAGGAACTGGACCTCCCGTAACCAGAAATCACACTTGGAGAACTTTGCATAAAGCTTCTCCGATCTCAGTACCCCAAGGACCTCCCTCAAATGCTCCTCATGTTGCTCTCTAGATCTCGAATACACTAGAATATCATCGATAAATACAATCACCGACCGATCCAACATCGGCCTGCATACCCTGTTCATGAGATCCATGAACACCGCCGGGGCATTAGTGAGCCCAAAAGGCATCACCACAAACTCATAATGCCCATATCGCGTCCTGAAAGCTGTCTTCTGGACGTCCTCATCTCGCACTCTCACCTGATGATATCCCGACCTCAAATCGATCTTGGAAAACCAAGATGCTCTCTGCAACTGATCAAATAAATCGTCGATCCTCGGCAACGGGTAACGGTTCTTGATCGTCAGCTTGTTCAACTCCCGATAATCAATACACATCCGGTGTGAACCATCCTTCTTCTTGACGAACAGAATAGGTGCTCCCCACGGCGAGCTGCTCGGCCGAATAAATCCCTTCCCCAGCAACTCCTGAAGCTGCGAGGATAACTCTTGCATCTCTGGAGGTGCAAGACGATAAGGCACCTTAGCTATAGGCGCAGCCCCCGGAACCAAATCGATACCAAACTCCACTTGCCTCACAGGAGGTACTCCCGGCAGCTCCTCGGGAAAGACATCTGGAAACTCACACACCACCGGTACCTCCCCAACTGAACTCGGTCTCTCGGAAGTCGCTCGCGTATCCCTCACATACGCCACAAAACCCTTACAGCCCTGCTGTAGACACTGCCTCGCCCTAGCGGCCGAACAAAAGGCTGATCCCGAACGTGTACCCTCACCGTACACCGAAAGAACTCCCCCACTAGGGTCTCGTATAGTCACCAGCTGACGCTCACAGTCGATAATCGCGCCGAAACGGCTCAACCAGTCCATGCCCACAATGACACAAACATCGCCCATCGCAATAGGAATCAGATCAATCGGAAACTCAATCCCGAAGATCTCTAACACACATCCCCGGAAAACCTTTGCGGCACAAATCACTCTATCATCAGCTATGGAGACTCTTAGAGGCCGACTCAGTGCCTCACGACTAGCACTGATATGCTGGCTAAAGGCCAAAGATACAAAAGACCGACTCGCACCCGAGTCAAATAACACTAACGCAGGTACGGAATTCACAAGAAAGGTACCTACACATAACATAATATAAGCATAACACCATATATCAAAATAAATACACGAAAGGAAACATACCAGCCACAACATCGGGCGCAGCGCGGACCTCCTCCGCAGTCAGCTGGAAGGCTCTCCCTCGAGCTCTCGGCGCCTCGGCCTTCACAGGCCGACTCTCTGTAACTCTGGTGGCGGCAGGAGCAGACCCCTGAGATGCTCCGCGCAACTGCGGACACTCGGCCTTCCGGTGTCTGGTCTGGTTGCAGTGAAAGCACACTGCAAACCCCTTGGGGCAGTCCTTGGCCATGTGCCCCTCCTTGCCACATTTGTAGCAAGACCCTGCTCGGCAGACTCCGTCATGACCCTTGCCGCACTTTCCGCAAGTGTGGCCCTTCTGGCTCCCTGGTCTGGGATCAGCAGGCTTGGCCCGCTTGGCGGCCGGCTGCGACAGCGCCGGTCGCCGATCCCTCCCCTGAGACTCTGCCTCCTCCCTGGCCTGGGTCTCAAGCTCAATCTCCCTCTTCCGGGCATTTGCCTGAAGCTCGACAAATGTCCGGTATGAGGAGTTCGCAGCGAACTCCCGAATATCCCTCCTTAAGATGCTCAAGTAGCGGCTCATACGTGCCTGCTCAGTGGACACGTGCTCAGGGCAGAACATCGCCCTCTCGTGGAACATCCTCGTGATCGCTGTAACAGACTCAGTACCCTGCTTGAGGGTCAGAAACTCCTGTGCTAAACGCTCCCTCTCCACCTGGGGAACGTACTCATCCCGAAACATAGTGGTGAACCTCTCCCAGGTCACCGCAGAAAGCTCAGCAGGCGAATAATGCGCCGTCACAAACTTCCACCAGTCCTTCGCTCCCAAGCGAAGCTGGTTCAGCGCGAACCGTACCTTCAAATGCTCAGGAGACGAGCAAGTGAAGAAACACCCCTCAATATCAGATATCCACCTCATAGCTGCCACCGGATCCTGAGTACCATCAAACTCTGGTGGTTTTGTGTTGCTGAACTCACGGAACAGCAACGCATCCCCACCCTGCGGCCTCGCAGCAGCAATCGCTGCGGTAGCCGCTGCAGCAGCAGCCTCAGAAAGAGCGGCATAACGCTCATCAAACGTCTCAATCAATGTGGTCTTTATAGACCCAAACATCTCTGGTATCTCTGCCCTGATGGCCGCAGCCACCTCCTCCTGAATGATCCGGCGGATCTCCTCCTCACTGGTACCACTGCTCTCGGGCATCAAACGTGTCCTCACCATGATCTACCTCTGAAACACAACATACGATAAATTAGAATCCACACGAGTATGCTCACACTCGTCAACTCTTTCCTCCTTGATTCTTGGCATTCCAAAGATTCTGACTTGGGCTGCACACCACTCCGGTGCTTCCAGTAGTACGGGCCCAATACTACTGTCCGCACCGCACCAGAATACACTCCAAGTCTTTCTCTTTGGATCCCAGGTCTCAAGTACTTTATCATGCATAGGCTACTCTCTAATAGATCTCTCATAAGCCCCTCGCTGCTACCTACTCACTCTCAAGCATCTCCTAGCAGCTCACCTCTCCCTAGGCTAAGGCATCACAAATCAGGCCACTCTAGTCCTAATAGCAATACCTAGCCTACTCTAGCATGCGGATACATCATATCAATATCACATAACATATAAAGGTATTTTGGGAAATCACCGTTCGGGCGCTGACTGATCGTACACACATCTCTTGCTCTGCGTTTTGCAAAAAAAATCTTTTACTCTTTTTGAAAATACATCTCAAATCCTCAGTTTGAGTTCAAATACGCCCGAAGGTGTACTCGAATCCCTCAAACCAAGGCTCTGATACCAACTTGTAACGCCGAAAATTTTAAAATTTATTTTTCACAATTTATAAAAGCATTTCTCATTTAATTTCATAAAAACATTAAGTTTCAAATTCCAATCTGTATCATAAAAATCCCAAGATCACATAAATATATCAAAGTCCCCTGCGTGTGTACAGATCAAGCCGGCGCCTTCCCACGGTCATCGCTAGTACCTGAAACAACAACACTAACACTGTAAGCACGAAGCTTAGTGAGTTCCCCAAAATACCACACATAAAACACGTATTAGCCACTCGAGGCTATGACTCTATGGGTCCGTGCACCCAACTCTGGGAACCCTCAGGTTCTAACTCTAGGAACCTTCCGGTTCCAACTCTGAAATCATGCACAACATAAATCACATAGAAATAATGCGGTACAACACATGGCATACACATAACATACATACACTAACACATAGCTCTGTTTACCTGCTCAAGGTAAAGTATAGTGAGAAGACTCACCTCGCGTGTCTCGGTATCTCACGATCCCTGGAAATCCCTCGTGCTTGATCCTCCGAGCTCTAATCCTCCTATAACATCACAAGACTCTAATTAATACTTTTATCTCTAAGGTTGACTATCCCTAAGAAGTCAACACAGGTCAACGGTCAACGGTCAACGGTCAACGGTCAACGGTCAACTTTGACCGGACTCGGCGAGTGCACACGGCAACTCGGCGAGTCTAGACGTTCTCACCAACTCTCTAGGATTCCCTTTCTACACGTCGAGTACTCCCCCTGACTCGACGAGTTCCACCTGGAAGAATCGCGGGACCACCCCGACTCAACTCGCCGAGTCTCAAGAACGACTCGGCGAGTCCCAGCTCGACTCAGACCACATGACAACCCTCTCTAACTCGCCCTGACTCACTGGGTCAACTCCTGACTCGACTGGGCCACTCACTGGCCGGTCCAAGGCAATCTTCAAGCTACTCGCCGAGTCTGCTCATCGGACTCGGCGAGTCCATTCCATGCAATCACTCAAACTTGCTTCTAAGGTCAGATCTACTCCAACAATTCATAGATCTGCCCCTCCTAGACTGATTCATCACGTAAAGTCCTAGTCTTGATGCATTAACAACCTCTATATGACTAATTATGAAGAATCTTCAACAAATCTCACTACACAAGGTCATGACCTCCATTGTTCTCTATAAAGCTTGAAGAATGAGGCTCTCTGGACCTCTATGGATCCAGATCCGGAGTCTCATCACTAGCATGGGACTATTTGGCCATCAAATCAACTCAACAAGGCCACAAGAAACCCTAAAATCGATTATACTTCATAAAACAAGAGATGAGTCGAAATTATACCTTTAGATTGAAGGGTCAAGCTTCAAATCCACCAAATAGCAGTCCCCTTTGCCTCCTCTTGGCTAGAGCCTCCTTCTTCTTTGCTAAACAACACACAATTGTCAAGAAATGCCTCCTTTCACTCTCAAATCGCTAAAGCACTTTTAGGGTTTCTCTCTATGGACTGATGGATGCAAATGACGGCCATAAGGCCATTTAAATAGGTCCCAAACCCGAGAGATTAGGGTTTCATTAAACAGCGTGGACTCGCCGAGTCCATATCCTGGACTCGCCGAGTCCGAACGAATCCCGCGTCCAGAATCGCGACCCTACTCGGCGAGTCTGAGCTCCAACTCGCCGAGTCCCTTCTCAAAACTCAAAATATTAAAACAATAAAATACCTGGAGATCCGGGCTGTTACAGTTACGCTGCGTGTACCAAACATGTACGCTGGGCGTACCTGGTGCCTTCACAGAATCGGGGTGCACCACCCCTACGCTACGCGTACTGGAATTACGCCCAACGTAAATCCCAGTTCATCCATATTGAGTATTATGGTCTTAAACGGTTAAGACAAGAACTCAAATTACAGATCTGACTTCCCTAAGGGTCCTTACTCCATAAAGCCGAAGCCTTTAAGCCTTGCATGGCTGTAAAGATCATCTATCACTCAAAACACCTTTCCTCTTTCCACATTAAGACCCCAACTCATGCATGACTCAATATCCACGACCAAGATTGGATTTTTATGAATCCTCAACACATATTACACTGGGAAAGGCCATATCTAAGCTCATGGAGACTCTTTGCACACAAAGTCTCCACCTTTGAACCAAAAACCCTAAAAATGGGTCCATAAAGCAAAGCTCATGAAATGCAAGGAAAGCTTTGAGCTTTTTACCTCAAAAAGGAGCTCCAACCTCTATAGAACTCGGATCTACTCTTGCTCTCCAACTTCTAGCTCCAACAATGGTTTCCTCTTCTCCTTCTTCACCTTAAAAAGGCTCCTTCAAGCTTAAGAACACACACAAGCTCAAAACGGGTTTTCTGCTCTCTTAGGGTTCACTCACCGAGGTATGGTGGCTGGGGTAAAGGACTTAACGTCCCTTTTATTGTGCACAAGCCAAAATTTAGGGTTTGCATCTGGGCACATTACGCCCAGCGTAACCCTGGGTACGCGCGGCGTACGCTTCATTACACCCAACGTACTCACAAATCCAACATACAACTTTAAGGACTCATCTTGCCAACTCTCAAAATAGAAGGGCCATAAAGCTTACCTGAATTTCGAGTTGTTACATTTTTATTGATTTAATATAAGCTTGAAGGTATGTGAGTTTATCACCTCTCGAGGTTTTATGTCGAATATCCAGAAAGATTAAGGGATTTCCTCGTATATCGTAGTGTTCTTATCTTGATTTTACTTGTTTATAATTGTTTCACCGATCTTAACACTTTTTGCACACTTATTTGATTATCATTATATTTACACATTGAAATATCATGATATCTTGTGGTATCTTGATATCCTTTTGAGTACTTAATAAACTTTTGACGTATAACTCATTCGAAAATTATCTAAGCATTATTTTCGTCCCAATTACTTGAAATACGCTTGTTTACACTTCAAAACGAATAAATTCTATTCGATGGTTTCCTGAATACCATTTTCTTTCCTAGGATCTTGGACACTACCAAGATCTTTGACTTATTTTTAGACCTTTAGCATTCTAATTTTCAACATCATAAAATTAACATCACCATACTTGTTACTTTAGTTACAAAATTAGGTTGTTAATTTTTGACCAACAAACATATATGAAAGATTGTGAATATTTATTTTTTTAGTAGATTTTAGTTTAATGTGGAAAATATAAGTTGGTTTATCTTATAATCAAGTTAGAAATGACCATAAAACCATGAACACATACACATTAAAATTATATATAAATGATCAATAATAGAAAATGACCATTAATTGAAATTACCAAAAAAAAAAAACAAAACAAAAACATAAGAATATAAAGACATTCCAGACTAAACTCCAGAATGCCTAGTTCCGGACAAGTTGGTAGATTTGCCAAAAATTAAAAAAAAAAAAATGGTTAGTTTTGTCGATATAATTTTTTTTGTATTGATTAGTCTAGTTAATTTCCCTATAATTAATTGTTATATAATAATTTAAACCTGTTAATATTAATATTTATTAAGAAAACACAATAACAGATTTCATACCAAAGTTAAATTCTAAACAATACACTTTTATGTATGAAAATATATAAATGAAACGTCGAAGCTGTCCCTGTTGTCTAGATAAAATATTAGTAAATGGAAAAACCATAAAACATAAAATACACTTAAATCTGAAGAATACAAATATTGGGCACTCACGAGAGCTCGTTCCTCACCTATCCTACTGTTGTGAGCGAACCAATTAAAGTTTATCTCTCTTTCTCTCTGTCTGTCTGTCTGTCTATACCTTCCTTGAGAGTTAAGCCTTAAGCAGTAGCAGCCTGGTCCTTATTATGATCACCAAATATCCGCTGCCTAAAATCCGACACCATCATCGGCAATCCTTTCCGAAGTGCCACTTTTGGCTCCCATCCCAAAAGATCTTTCGCCTTCGTGATGTCTGGCTTCCTCTTGTGTGGGTCGTCCTCCGTGTTTGGCCTGAACTCTATTTTTGCATCAGGGTCAATCGTCTCCTGGACCACCTGTCATCCCATATTTAAAATTTAAACAAAACATATTCATCAACATATCTTACTAAATTCATTTTTGCAAACGGTAATTAATTGTTACCTGAGCAAGTTCAAGCATGGTGAATTCACCGGGATTTCCAAGATTAAACGGGCCTACATGTTCACCTTCCATCAAACGCATTAGACCCTCCACCTAAAAACAATAAATTAATTCGTCAATATGTATAAAGACTAAACAGGGGTGGTGATGGGTGGTCACACAATACCCAGAATTACAGGAAAAGATATCCGACACTAACTGGATCTGCAAGTACAATAATTCATATGTATGACTCCATGGCAATGGCACGAGGCACAAGGCCACCACACCTTCGAAAACAACCCACATGCAGACACTTCAAAGCGTACGTCCAAATTACAAAAGGTGATTTTTTTTTTTTAACTACTTGTCTTTTAATTGATAAGGGGTCTGGTTTTGCCATGACTACCGACAGAAGGGGAAAAGGTAATTTTACAGTAATCTGTCATTAGTGGTGATCAAGCTTTTTATGTAATAGTAATTTCATAAAGAACGAAAAGATACTACTAACCAAATCGGAAACGAATTGAAAACTTCTTGTTTGCTTTCCATCTCCATAAACAGTCATCGGTTCTTTCCTAAGCGCCTGCATCACGTCACTTCACGTGTTATTATTTATATAAATCAAATCAAGTCCGATATATGATTTGTAAATGATAACTCACCTGAGCAACGAAGTTACTCACAACTCGGCCATCGTCAATGCACATTCGAGGACCATATGTGTTGAATATTCTCGCAATCCTAACCTATAATATGTATGTAAATTGATATAGATTGAATTCTGTGACGAAAAGATATGAATCATGAATGATACAGATAAAAAAAAAAAAAAAAACAAACCTCGACGCCAGCACCTCTGTGATAATCCATGGTCAGTGTTTCGGCAGTACGCTTTCCCTCATCATAGCAGCTTCTGACACCTGTTATTGATTGTTACACACATGGTTAGATCTTAGTCCATTTTCGCCTAATAAAGTATATATAATAATCCACTTTCGTCTAGATTTCCCCCTTCAATCTCCATAAAAATTCACAAGACACACGCAACAACTTCAACCAACATTGATGAACAGTCCCGTAAGTAATCCACGAATTCCCCCGGGAAAAAAGAGAGAAAAACTCACCGATTGGATTGACGTTGCCCCAGTAGGTTTCCACTTGAGGGTGTTGCAGAGGATCTCCGTACACCTCACTGGTGCTCGTTAGCAAGAACCGTGCACCAACTCTCTTCGCCAGTCCAAGCATATTCAATGTCCCCACTACATTCGTCTTGTGACAACCAAAATCAAAATCAAGGATTCACAAATACAGAATCTGGATTTGTATACTCAAAATCAATAAGAAAAACAGAGCAAATAAAACTAATTAAGGAAGGATATGATTGTTTTCACGGGGTTGTATTTGTAATGAACAGGGGAAGCAGGGCAAGCAAGGTGATAGATCTGGTCGACTTCCAGTAGTAACGGCTCTACGACGTCGTGTCGGATGAGCTCAAACCTAGGGTTTCCAAAATGATGCATCACGTTCTCTTTATTTCCAGTGAAGAAATTATCAACGACTATGACACTGTCTCCTCGTTCAATCAATCGGTCAACGAGATGACTTCCGACGAATCCTGCACCGCCGGTCACCACAATCCTTAACCCCTTCCGTTTCAAACCCAAAGGGATCTTCCCACCTGAATTAAACCGATAAGCTGGTCTTCCAGGGTTCATTAACTGAGCCGATCCGGAAACTGCGTAGGAGGTGTAGGCGGAGATGGTGGGGGAAGAGAAGGTGGTGGATGAAGGAATAAGGGTAAAGAAGAAGGTAGATATGGCAATGCCGATGAGCACGAAGACGAGACGTTGTTCACGAAGCATGTAACGAATCGGCGGAATCACGGCGGACCATGGTTTATTAGGCTTTGGAGAGTATAGATCTGAAGTGGGATGGGGTTCGTGGCCTCTGTAAATCAGTTCAGATCCCATTTTCCTTCTTGTGTTTGTGAAATTTAGATCGATGAAGGCTGTGGTGGTGGGAGAGAAGTGGTGGAGTATATATAGAACAAAAGTGTCAGACGGTGGTGGCTTAAACTCTCCGGCACGTGGAATTTGTCTCACGCTCCTCTACGGTCTGCGGCGCGTGTTTTTGGAGGAAGTAGAGAGGTGTTTATATACCACACTCCCTTGTCAATTACGAGAATGTCCTTTATAAAGTTAGTCAGGTAAAAAACGGTAAATTTGTCCTATGACAAAATTGCAAAAATGGTCCTGTAAGTATTATTTTGTGGGTTTAGTCTAAACTTTGGTGTTTTGAACCGGTGTTCCTTTTGAATTAGTTTACATGCTGTCTTGATTTCTGTTCAAACTAAAAAGATTATTATATCCTTAATGAATTTAATTTTCATTTTTTTTCATTTTTTAAAATTATTATTATTAAATATAAAGTCGGGCCTACCTACCTACCTCTCTCTCTCTCTCTCTCTCTCACATACACACACACACACAATTCGTCTTCCACTTCTACAGCCAAAAGAAATCTGGCCTTTAATCAGAAATACATTCCTCTCATCCCTCCTCTCGCCGGAAACCCCTACACATAAAAATCTAGCAATATTCAATGCCTCTTCACTCCGCCACCATCACCTTCGTTTATACAACCGGAGATGGAGGGGATTCTGCATCTGATTCAACTTAGTGATGACAAATCCACCAGTGACTTGTGCTTCTCCATCGATGGAGTTGAAGTTTGGTTTGGCTGAATGAGAGTAGATAGAAGATGAATGTAACGACGTAAAAATTTAAAACAATTTTTCTTTCATTTTTCAACCATAACATATCTCATATAAATCATTTCAAAACACAATTGTATCGAATGTAATCACGATAAAACATATCCCAGAATCTCAAATACAAAAATCCTCTGTCAGTGTGTACTAATCATGTCGGTGTCTTCCCGCGATCATCGCTAGTACCTGAAACACATATCACATAACACTATAAGCATAAATGCTTAGTGAGTTCCCCAAAATACTACATACAACACATAAGCCACACGAGGCTATAGCTCTACGAGACCTTCCGATCAATGTGTCACAGAGGCCTTCCGGTCCCACAATCTGAGTAGACCTTCTGGTCCTACTCCGTCGACCTTTCGGTCCATACCATATTGACCTTCCGGTCCATACCCTGTTAACCTTCCGGTCCATACCATACTACTCATAACATACATAACATATACATATCACATGGAAACATATATCACATACTCGTCATAGCACATAAGACCTTCCGGTCACACATAATTACCATTCAAGGTAAGGTATAGTGAGAAGACTCACCTCATATGATGTCTAGTATACTCTCGTTCTCAACATCCCTGATCTAACATCCTCCTATCAAAATGATAATATCTCTAATCAATACTCTCTTTATGTTCTCCTCTCTTAAGAATGGGTAGAAGACCGTTCTACCCTTCCATGACCTCTCTTGAATCAGTTTGACCAAAACCCTAAGGTCAACGAAAGTCAACTCCAGTCAACGGTCCAACTTTGACCAGAATCGTCAAGTGCACTCGGGTGACTCGGCGAGTCCATGCGTGTTCTCTAAATCCTCCTAAGGCCTCACTCGACTCGTCGAGTTAACCTTTTACTCGACAGGTTACCACTGATCACGAATCGCGGGGCAACCCGATCCGACTCGTCGAGTCCTCTCATGAACTCAACGAGTTTCCTCCATGGCAATACTCAATTGACCTTCTGAGGTCAGATATGTTTCTCTAACTTATAGATCTGACCTTCTAGCACCCAAAAGTCACGTAAAGGTTCAATCTTTATGTCCATGCACCACACATCTAGCTCTATTTGATAAAATAACCCTTATAATGGTGTCTTAGGCTCAATACTCTTATGTGAATGCATAAAGCTAGGTTGTTGGGACTCTCTGGACCTCTCAAGGTCCAAATCTAATGTCTATGCCACAAAAGGACTCCACATATTCCATAACTCAACTAAAAAGGAGCAAGGAAACCCTAGATTCATGAGATCCACTATATACACGAAAATAGGCATGGATTCATACCTTAAACAACAACCTTTGATGAAGTGATAGTAGATCTTAGCTCCCCAATTAGCCTAGCTTGAATCCCTTCCTTCCTTCTTGCAAGAATGCACCAAAGGTGATGAAATTAGCTCCTTCCCTCACTCTCTATGCTCTCTGGTTCGTTTAGAGTTTCTCAAGGGTGTGTGACCGCAAATGAAGGCCATAAGGACCCTTAAATAGGGCGTAGGCCCAAAGATTTAGGGTTTCTATCCACAGTGCGGACTCGTCGAGTCGACTTTCCGACTCGTCAAGTCCATTCATTAATCTGAGTCATCATTCGCGATCCTACTCGACGAGTTTAGGCGTCAACTCGTTGAGTCCCTCTTCTTAACTAAAAAATAAATACTTAAATTATGATACCTGGAAATCCGGATGTTACAATGAAGGATGATCGATTGATGTTTCAATCAATGGATGGTTATACTACTTCGATTTTTGTGATGCTTCGTTCGTGATTTGTTTTGATCCAAAAATCACAAGATCCAAAATCACACCTGCCACCAGCACCGTCATCCACCTCTATCTCCATACACACGAAATCAGAAAGCCCGATATAACCCATCTACCACTGAACTCAATGCAACCCATATGAAATTAATGAAAATCTAGGTGAAATTGGACATAGAAATCGACCAAATCGAACATAGAAATCGACAAACTAGAGTCATCTTGACAGAAACCCTTACCCTCTTCAGTTTGTTGGTGGTGGAGGTGAGGATTCAGGTCTTTGAACGTTTGAGAAGAAAGTCTTGGATGCCCTTTCTAGTGGGTTGGAATTTAAATCAACATATGGGATTATTGACGAGGATTGTAGTTGGAAGATTGAACCAGAGTACCATTGCTCACATTCCAATCCATCGCACCCTAAAAGTCCTCCGCCAGCCAAACATCTCTAAAAATCATTCCCGACAGTTTTATTTAAAGGAGATTTTTGTCAGGGAGATCAGGAGTTAAACTCTTAAATTGGGTTTTGATTTTTAGCTTTAAATTTTTCCTTTAAGTTAAGATGCTGAAATTGATTTTGGAGAAGGAGGAGGTTCACCAGCAGAGGGAAGGGAGAGGGACTTCTTGATAGTCACTGAAATGGGTCTTCTTCACCTCGATTTAGTGTGTGTGTGTGTGTTCATAATGAAAGTGGGTGAAGATCTTTAAGTTTTTTTGTAGGTTAATCCAAGTTGTTGGAATCTGATGTTGAAATGGATTATGAATGATGTTTTGATCGTTAGTTGCACAGGAGAGAGAGAGAGAGAGAGAGAGAGAGTGTTTATTAATAATAAAACATTAAATTAAATACAAAAATATAAAAAAATGTATCAGAATGACATTTTAGTTTTTTTAGTTTACTTAGGGACCAAAACCACAATCAAACCAGGCCAAAAGGACCATCAATCCACAAAAGTCGTGGTTTAGACTAAAACCCAAAAAATGCATATGATAGGGACCATTTTTGCAATTTTGTCTTTGCATATTAACGAAAACATAAATACGGTTCTTTGTTTTCTTTGTTTTTTAAAACTTGGAACTTTTGTATTTTGTGGATCATATCTCAATACAAGATTTAAACTAAACGTCTTCAAATTTAAATAAAAGATTTATTTGTTTTTTAAGGTATGCATGCAATGAAATAAATTGAAATAACCATACAATAATTAAAAATAATTTTAAATTAAAATTTATTTAGTTTTAATAATATGGAAATCAAATATAAAAGTCATTGTGATAATATGATTTTTAAAGACGTTTATATAAAATAATTAAAACATAATAACTGCTAAATAACAATAAATAAAATTATTAATTTAACTTTTTTTATGTACAAAGAATAATGTCATTAAAATTATAATGGTTTATACGTAAACAAAATATTATTTTATTGTTAACGTGAAACATAGTTATATATTTTTATAAATATTTTTAATTAGATAACTCTAGCCTAAACGTCATAAATTTTTTTTGACTTCAACATCCTTCATAATATTATTTAAACAATAAAGATGTTGAAAAAATTAAAACAAATTCATGTTGAATCATATAACATAAAGTCTTAATGATGGAAAGTGGTTTGAAGAGAAGAGTCCAAAGTTGCGTTGCTCGGCACACACACAACAGTTTTTAAGTCCGAAGTTTTTTAAATATGCAAAAGGTAAAATGTTACATATGTTCTGCACGACGTATCCAAAAGTGGTTATTTTAAAAATACAAACAACCCATGAGCCTATGAGGTATAAAGTGTAAACATTTCATTATATTATAAATAACTCTATCTTTGTAAAAGATGACGATAACTTCATTACATATTTTTAAATAAATAAAAGAAATAGTATACTATCATGTTGGGGAGATAGTCATAACCTTTTAGCTAAAAGATGGAAATCGGATTCCTTTTTTCAGGGTTCGCATAGCTTCCCAAGCGCCCGACTTCTTTTCCTGGGTTCCGAAAAAAGATTTTAGGTTTGTATTCTGTCTCTGTAACAAATGGTTCATTTATTGATGGGCGAACAACGAGGATTAGACTTGCTATAATTTATTTCTTTAGGCAAGATAAATCAATTGTTTTAATCTTTCTTACAATTCAAAACTCCTCGTATGGAAAGTAAAAGGCCCATAAGAGAAACCCATGAACCAAGAGAACCTAAAAATATCATAAAAACCTAAAGAAAAGTGGTCAAAATATGATCTCATCCCAACACAATAACTTGAAGAACGCAAAGAACAAATACGGAAACCATAACCACAAAGATAAGTGAAGAGGCGAAGCCTTCAAGGAAGGTGCTCGGTGATGATATCTTCATCATATGTAAGGATTCAAATGACTTTCGCTTTATATATATATATATATATATATATATATATATATATATATATATATATATATATATATATATATATATATATATATATTTGGGGGGGAGGGGGGGGGGGGTCTTGAGAGTCAAGCTTATGAGTCTCGGATGAACATAACCAATAATAGTCTTGCCTATAATTTCGCAGGTTTTATTATTTTTGAAGATCTTGTAGTTTCTTTCGATCTACACATGGTAAATAATACATGCAAGCACTAATCTATAAATGATAAATCAGTTTGGTCTTACCTTTTGAGGATTACTTGAATGTATTGATGATGTCAATCCATTTTTAGGAGCATTGTTGAGATTCATCTTGTCTTTCACAATGTGTCGAACCTTGGAGGGGTAGGTATAGTCGGAAGAAGAGGTGGTTTAGCAAATCAACGCAAATTTTATAGAAGTTGCATAAGAGATTTTGATGTGGTTCCTATATACGTATTTTATCATGCACTTTGAGATGGTCTTTAAGGGTCACCCATAAAATGAACGCACGACGGAGGAATATTTTGAAAGAACCACACAAGATTATGTCAAATCAACAATTGATTCTTTGGGATAAATACTTAGCCGGGCCATCCTAACTGAGAAAGGAAAGGAAACACCGACCTTATTCCTCCAGTATAGTTTATTGTAGCATATAGAATCAAAAAACAATGAGATTGTAAGCACTAAGAGAAACGTATGTGTCACACCTAAGGGCCTATTTGTTGGATTAGTGTCTAAGTCCATAACTGTTTTGGTATGTACTTGACCCGATTATGAGCATGGTCCTTTTGGGTTGCCTTCACCATAACAATATGTAGGATGATTTAAGGAGAGAAAGGTTTAAATATGATTTATTAATATATTATGAGAATAATATATTAAAGGAGAAATCATATTGTTTAATTAATATTAGTCAAGAATTAATTGTTAATTAATTTTGTGGCTAAAAGAGATTAATTAAACTTAGGGGACTGAAGTTGTAATTATAAGATAATTATAATTGGGCTATGGATCACCTAATAATATATAGGTTGGACGAATTCTATGGGAAGCCCATTAGAAATCGTCCAAGGGATATGTTTAAGGAGTCCATGGGCTGCTTAGGGCCTAAGCAGTCAAATTAGGGTTTCCTAGTTGTAAACCCTAATAGCCTACATGTATATAAAGGGCCCCTATGCCCCAAAAACGTGAACAAGTCTTCCATTAGGGTTTCCAGCCGTTTTTGGTGCCTCCCTTTCTTCTCCTCTTCATCCAAGTTGCATATGGTGTTTGTGACTCCATTAGAGGTACTACACTTGTGGTACTTGCTTTCAAGAGCTAAGGAAATTCAAGGAACTAGTTGTTATTGCTATATAACAACAAAAGGTATGTATTCTAGCTTTATATATGAATTTCGAAAATTATAGTAGCATGCCAGGTTTCTTTTTGTGTTCATAAAGCTGTATATCTAATAGTGAAAACATAGATCCAATACTAGGGTTGCATGCACACATAGGATTGTTTGTATTAAACCCATCAGTGG
Organism: Lactuca sativa; assembly: GCF_002870075.4. Classification (NCBI taxonomy): domain Eukaryota; kingdom Viridiplantae; phylum Streptophyta; class Magnoliopsida; order Asterales; family Asteraceae; genus Lactuca; species Lactuca sativa. Next base: position 4,282,696 of record NC_056631.2, read on the forward strand.
TATCAGAGCCATTGGTTTTTGTTTTCAATTAGCTTTTATTCAAATTTATGAACTTGACATATTAGGGTTTATGGCTAATGAACCCTAAAGGCTAGGTATTTTTCGCAATTAGGGTTGCTAAACCTTAGATGGCGATTTTTGCTAGGGTTTCCCAAATCCTTTCCTTAGCCTCCAAGATTTTGAAATCTAGGGTTTTCCAACCCTTGGATTTCGAAATTACCTCCTTCCCCAAGGTTAGATCCTAAATTTTAGGGATTTGGATAATCCCATATCTTGTAATTATCTTTTAATTGTTAAATATGGTAATTAAAGATCTTGAATTATCCCATCCCTTATTTTCGAGATTTAGAGAGGGATTCAAGGGATTTGGATATCTTAGATGTATAATTGGTAATTATCCTCATGATCTAGATAATCCCTTGTGATTTAATAATTTAAATTAATTGTTTAATTTATGGTAATTATTAAATCAACAGTTTTAATATTTAAAATTTTAATTTAAATGTCTCAAATTCAAAATTTTAAGTGAGATTAAAACCTAATTGTTTTGAAGAGTTTCAAAACTTGCCCTCAAGTTTTGGAATTTAAATTGTTGATTAAAAGTTAATTTTGAAAGTCTAAAATCCAAAACCCTAATTTTGAAAAGTTCAAATTAAACCCTTATGGTTTTATTAAGTTAATTAAGTGTATAATTAAAAGAGATTTAATAAATCCATAATGATTTTGGTTAATTAAAAGTATAATTTAAACCACCTAGTATTTTAAAAGTGTAAAATACACCCTTATACTATATATAACATTAAAAGTTTAATATTATATATATATATATAAAAAAAAAAATTCAGTCTTACCGTTAGTAGGCCTCATTCACGAAGCTAGTCTATAAGGGGTGTTTAAGGAAATTGCCTATAAAATGGCGATTGAATGGGTATCCACTCTTACCCACCGCACTCTTGACTAGTGGAGGGTCGTTAGCCGAACGGGTAGGATAGGACAGAAACCTTCCATTATAAGTATAATGAAGTACAAAGTAACTAAATGTTTTTTTTTTTCAAATTCCCAAATCATAGTTACTTTAGGCAAAAGGTGAAATTGTATGCTAACCCATGGAATTACACTTCGTACCCTTGTCAAACGTTAGTGGAGCGTGTGTGGTTAACCGGCACACTAATTTGGGGATGACATTGGTAGCGAAGGGTGACTCGATGTTTGTCATAGATCAATGGAGCGTGTGTGGCTAACCGGCACATTGATTAGGTGATAGTAACATTGGGTGCACCACGTGATTCACATGGTTATTCACACCTTGTTTGTGATCCTCGGCATCCCAGTCACAAATAGTAGGGCATAATCGAGATTAAACATGCCATTGAAGAGTTCAATGAGTCTCAAAAGATCTAGGAGTTTCAATTCATTTAAAACTTAAACTTCTTTTTCGTTTTTCATGGTGGAAATTGGTAAATCGTCATTTACCTACCTTCAAATATTCTGCAACTAGATTACGGCATCCCTCTTCTAGGTTGTAGAGTATTGTGTTGGATCCTAGCTTGATGTTTCTTTTGGGTGTTGCATCAAGAATTCTAATCAACTTAACTTGAATTTTCTCCCGTTTTGTAGATGTCTGAATCTTACAATAGTCTTCCCAAATCCTTTGGAACAAGCTTTCCAAATGAAGATGACGTTCCGAGATACGATCAAGGAAATGAGAGTCATGCTTCACTTCCTCCACCTCCTCCAATTATTCTCCCTGACCCACAAGTTCAAAGGCTTGAAAAGTTCAAGCTTACTCAAGCCCTTTTGGCAAGTAAACACGAAGATGGGAAACCTGTGTGTGCGCACGTCTTAGAGATGAAGTCATACATTGATAGGTTAAACATGTTGGGTGTCGAGATTTCAAGTGGGTTGGATATTGACTGGGTTCTTCAGTCACTTCCTGAATCATATAGTGAGTTCGTTAGAGAGTACTATATGATTGACCACGACGTGACCCTAATTGATCTCACCTACTTGCTTATAGCTGCTGAATCAACAATGATTTGGCGTGCTGGTCAAGCAAATTTGTCTAGTGAATCAAACTCCCAAACTTCAATGGATACTGGCAACATTGGAAGTCCAGAAAGAACTAAGTCTGTGATTGTCCGATGTGTTGTGCCAAAGGAATCTATTTGCTTTTATTGCCAAGAGAAGGGGCATTGGAAACGAAGCTGCCCTAATTATCTGAGAGATCTAAGAGATGGGAGAGTCAAGACGTATGACTCTGCTTCAGGTAAAATCCATTAACTAACTCTTTTAAGTTCCTATTCTAGATTCTTAATACATGATGTGATAAGATTACATTTTGATGTTTTGTAGGATCGAAGAAAAGAGAGGAAGCTTGAAAAAAGAAGTGAGCTGAATCTGATCATGAAGAAATGGATTTCGATCGCATTACTTGAAGAATGGATTCTTGAGCTACTACTTGGAGTTAGAATAAATTGTTAAGAAATATGTAATAACATAGTTTTTCAATTGAGTTGAATTGTAAGGACAAAAATTTTTCCGCAATAAAATGAATTTTGACTTTATCTTATTTATTTATCCTTGCAATGGCATGTATGAAAGAATTGATGTTTGAATGTTTCTATTATTAGCAATAATGGATTTGATTCTTAATTGTGTTATTTGTGGAAATGTCAAAATTTTACCAAATAGGGAGAGTTTCTCATCACCCAAGTTTCAATTGGAAAGAAACTTGGAATCATGCAATGTGCATTGTATGATGAATGAAAAACTTTCACATTTGGGAACCTTAGACTAATTCTTTGGCAAAGTGTCAATTGAAGGACTAGGAGATCGAGTACACTAGGTCGTACGTTGATCAAGTCTACCACAAGAGTGACAAAGATATTCGTCATGATTTACTAAAGTTTAGTAAATATGGTTATACTTATAAGATTAAGTATAATTCTAAGTTGATTGAAAGAGTTTTAATGAATAGTAGAACGAATAAAGAAGAATCAAGTAGGCAGAAAGATAAAAGTTTCTCTATTCTAAGAAGAAGGGAGAGTACCTTTTATTGTGTTTTATGATAAGTCTTTATGATTAAGAACCATGTCTCAATTGATCCTCTAAGTGAGTCTTAGTGCGATTGCATGTCTAAGAAGAGGAATTGAGAATTGTAGAAATGGTTAAATCAAAGAGTCAATCATACTTCGTTCCAATATCAAGTCTTAGAGTCAAGATTGTGACATTGAGTGAAAAGTCTTAAGTAGGTTTATAACACTCATCAAATGTGGAATTTGGAAAAGTTTTCTTATTCTTGCACATTTGAAATTGGTAAGTTGTGCTGTCTTGGATAAGACAAAGACCAACTAGGACCAATTATGTGAAGTGTTTTGTCTTGATAAATGCTTCACTAACTATTGAATATTTGTTTGTCAAGAAATGTTTCTTGACAAGAGAATCTTATATGTCAAGAAGTCAGTGGGAGTCTTAATGGTCTTGAAAAGGTTTCAAGAACAAATCAAGAATAAACCTTATCGATCATCACTAGCACACGACTTGAGGTTTACAACCTATCGTGCTGACATTGTTTTGTTTCTGTGCCATTCCAATTGAGTTAATTGTGTATATGAGTTCTATGAGCTCTCATTTGAATACACACTAAAGCCTTAGTCGATGGAAAGTAAATTGATATGTAAGGACAAGTTACTAAACTACTTGGAAGGCATGGTGGGCACTCGTGTTACCATAGGGCAAGAAATCAAGATTAAGAAAGTTCAGTCCATATGAGTTTGGATTTGTCGCAAACCTTGTTTTTGGAAAATTCACATGGATAGGAACTCATACACCATAAAATCTAAGTGTCATAAGATTCCCTCCTTCATGAAAATGACTGTGAGGAAATGCTTTCACTAAGAGAGATTTTAAGAAGATAGCAATTGTGAAAATTGTATTCTCAAATTCGATTATGGTTACGGCATCCCTTTCCATAGTTCGAATTGTGAGATTTGGCAATTAGTTTCAACATTTGGAACTTAGTAACATAAGTTATGAATTGTTTAAACACACATATGAGCTATCTAAGGCAAAAGTGTATAAGGTTAAGAAGCTTAGATAAAGGCTTATCGAAGCATCTGGTATTAGAAATATGAATTTCAGAGATTCAATAGGCATTGTTTTCTGAAAGTTCATTTGTTTTCTGAATACATGTCAAAGCTAGTGGGAGCATAAATGTTATGCTTATATGATAATCATCATGATAGTGGGAGCATAAGTGTTATGCTTGTATGATTGTTATGGCGAGTATTGCAAGTTAGCAATATTAATTATAGAAAAACAAAGATTCCATTTGCAAAGTTGCATGGGTTGAAAAGTTGTTTTGCTATAATTAAGGGAGAGAATATTATACTTCGTTTCAAAATCTAAAGCTTAGATTAAGAAATTTTAATATCTTCAGTCAAAGGATACATTGTGTGTTCTCAAATTTCGATTATGATTACGGCATCCCTCTTCATAGTTCGAATTGTGAGAACATGACACATAAAATATTATGGCAAAAGATTGGTAAAGTATCATATCTTTATGTAAGACATTATGCATCGTGTCCCATACGCTTCGGGTATAGGATCGATTGTAAATGCTATAGTATTTTACCATTCTAAAATTTTCCAAATGTCTAGCGCATTAAGAGGGAAAAAGGAATAGAATTGGTTTTGACTGAAAGAATTTAACAACTATCAAAGGATGATCCAAAGTTCGCTAAGGATTGATCGCTTGTAAGTAGTTGAAAGTATGGTATTGGATGGACCATATCGACATTATTACGAATAGATAAGATTCTATTAAGAATGAGTTGTCATATGGCAAATGTGGAAATGTTTCCATATTGGGAGTTGGATATTGAGAGTCTATGCCTAGATTAGAAACTTTTATGCAAGAAGGATGTTCAAAGGAATGTACTTTGAATGTGAGACTTCACATCTATGGAATTGTCTTGTAACAATTTCTAAGAAAGCACTTTGTAATTTCATTAGCCAAGTCTTGGTGACTTTTGTGCTATGACTTTACGAAAGGATCGTTGCGTAAAATGTTAGAATCTAGCATATTCTAGTAGTGGCAAGAACCTTGTGTTCCTACACTAATAATTAGGATTAAGGAATTGTGAAATGAGCATCATTGGAAAAGTTTTCAGGTGATCTATTTCACAAAGCATAGACCATAGGAAACAAAGTGTGCATGTTTAGAGCATGGGACAGTTGTTGGTATAATTCAAGTAATTAGTTGATTATCCGAAACATTAAATGATAAATAATGAGTAATCAATATGGTGGATAAATAGAAGGGTTTTATTTACTCTCACAAGTTTGGGGCCATATAGGATTAAGTATTGTTGTCATGTTTAAATTTGCATGTTTTGACTTCCAGAATAACTAGGTTATTCAAACATCCACAGTTGGTCATACGTTGGGAGTAGGTATGAATAAAGACTGTCATGAATCTGTCTGTAGATTGTCTGAAGTGTTTAGACATGGCACAAGTTTGCTGCAGAGTTCGTGAGTGCTTTGATAAGATTAAAGTATTGGATTAAACCCACGCTCACTTGGATCACTTCACGGTTTTATCACGAGTGATTAGTGAGACGATAATATTGTATATTCTTGAAACCGAGACGTGTGAGTTGTTATTTGCTGGTCGGTTGCACATTGATAATAAGTAAACGCACCAGTAACTTGGTGTTATAAAACTTATTGTTGTGTGTGATTCGATCAGTAAATGCAAGCGAGCATTTGAGTCGAAGTTTATCCATTCCTTTTATCCAAAGTGGGATAAAAGCGATATCTGTGGGCCTCTCGATGATTTAGTGATGACATCTAAGCGCTTGGCCAAGCCGGGACTAAGTTGATGTGTTCAATTGTAGTCTGTTATCAGTCGTCATGAATCGGAAGTCGGGAAAAAGTATAGAGAGAATGATTGAAATTCATGTCTTTTGTCTATACGATATCTTGAGAATGGAGGAATATATAATCCCTTATCTAGAGGACACGCTATCTGATAAGATCAGAGTTGACAGCGACTTTTGAAAGCTACGATTGCTGATCAGGTTTTGAAGTCATACGGAAAATAGTTATTAGACTTATCCAAGTGGGAGACTGTTGGATTAGTGTCTAAGTCCATAACTGTTTTGGTATGTACTTGACCCGATTATGAGCATGGTCCTTTTGGGTTGCCTTCACCATAGCAATATGTAGGATGATTTAAGGAGAGAAAGGTTTAAATATGATTTATTAATATATTATGAGAATAATATATTAAAGGAGAAATCATATTGTTTAATTAATATTAGTCAAGAATTAATTGTTAATTAATTTTGTGGCTAAAAGAGATTAATTAAACTTAGGGGACTGAAGTTGTAATTATAAGATAATTATAATTGGGCTATGGATCACCTAATAATATATAGGTTGGACGAATTCTATGGGAAGCCCATTAGAAATCGTCCAAGGGATATGTTTAAGGAGTCCATGGGCTGCTTAGGGCCTAAGCAGTCAAATTAGGGTTTCCTAGTTGTAAACCCTAATAGCCTACATGTATATAAAGGGCCCCTATGCCCCAAAAACGTGAACAAGTCTTCCATTAGGGTTTCCAGCCGTTTTTGGTGCCTCCCTTTCTTCTCCTCTTCATCCAAGTTGCATATGGTGTTTGTGACTCCATTAGAGGTACTACACTTGTGGTACTTGCTTTCAAGAGCTAAGGAAATTCAAGGAACTAGTTGTTATTGCTATATAACAACAAAAGGTATGTATTCTAGCTTTATATATGAATTTCGAAAATTATAGTAGCATGCCAGGTTTCTTTTTGTGTTCATAAAGTTGTATATCTAATAGTGAAAACATAGATCCAATACTAGGGTTGCATGCACACATAGGATTGTTTGTATTAAACCCATCACTATTTTCATCTCATCAGAGCACCAGAGGAACCTCTTATGTGAAACGTCCCAAAATACGAAGGTAAAAATTTCATTTTTAAAATAACCAAAACATCCATTTATCATTTACTCAACACTTAAAAGTTTTTTATAATAAAAACAGTTATCAGAGTACAATCCCAAAATCACATAATTGCGGAAAAACGTGGGTGTATGCGTTGCGATCAAGCCGGACCCTTCCCTTTCGAACTGGAAATACCTGAAACCATAAACAACAACTGTAAGCACAAAGCTTAGTGAGTTCCCCAAATATCACATACCATACATAACATACGAGCCAATATAACATACATATCCAACATTCAATAGGATGTGCTATATGCTAACCATAGTCTTGTCATTATGCCACGAGCCGTATCATGGTCTTTCCTTGCCAAGCCGGGGACCAAAACCCTAGGTCTTACAGACAAATGCCAGGAGCCACCTCATAGTCTTCCATGCAAGCATCACAAAGACAACTAGCATATAATCTACAACTACTTATCTACTTAACTGTCAGAGTCCAAACTCTGATCTTGCATTTAGATCTGTCAGGAGCCACCTCCTGGTCCTTCATACAACTGCCAAGGGCCACCCCCTGGTCTTCTTATAATACATAAACCAAATGGGTCGACAGTGAGGAGACTCACCTTGACTGTTGAACCCATAAATAAAGCTTTGACTACAGATCCGCTAGAATCCCCGCTCTAGTAAACATGAATAGCATTTCATTAACATTGGGGTTCCAATTCAAATCCAATAATCCATATATGGGGGGTAAAAATACCATTTTACCCTTCACCTAGTTTGGTCCAAGACTATGGCCCAAACCCCCAATCAAAAGGCCTACAAACCAAAAAAATATCCAAAGCCCACTTATGGCCCAATTTTCCAAATTCGGCCAAAACCCTTACATGGGCCTTACACTAAAGCCCATTAACATTTCCCTAATCTAACACACTTGTTCTCAGATGGCCCAACAACACCCCCAAGCAACCAAGCCCAAAAGATAGCCCAACCCCGAAATGACACCACAAGGCCCATTAAGGCCCACATATCGCAATTGGACCCAAACCCATTATGGGCCTAACCCGAGAAAGCCCAATATCATAAAAGGCTCAAAATAACCAATTGTCAACCCTGGTCAAACTACTGGTCAACGATCCATGGACAACAAGTCAACAAAACAAGAAAAGTCCAACAGGCTGAGTATGCCCGTGTACTCAGCTGGTACGCCCAACGTACACCCTTTGGGGCCAGTACGCGCAGCGTACCAAATGGGTACGCCCAACGTACTCCCCTGAATTCCATTCTTCTCCATTAAGCACTTAAGTCCTTGTTCTAAATTCTCAAATCTGATTCCCATGGATGAGTTATCACGTAAAGTTGGCAACATTACTTGCATGCATGGCTTAATGGGGCTCTAGAGCTCAAAATATCCTAATGAGGGGTCTTAACACATGCATGAGTTCAAATAAACCATAAAGATCACATTTTTATGCATTTGGGACACCTAAAACATCCAGATCTACAAGATCAGGCCTCTGAAACAACCTTAACTCACAAGGACCACCAAAAGAGGCTAAAATGACCATAAACAACCCCAAAAAAGATATATGAAATGAGTAGACAAGATTAAAGCTTTTTACCTTCAATAGATTGCAAAAGATGAGAAACTTTTGGATCTACAAGCTCCTTTCCAAGTGATGATTTTTCAACAAGCTCCAAACTCTCCAAAGTGCACAAGAATACTCCAAGATTCTTCACAATGGCTTAAAAGCTCCAAGACAAAGGCTAAGGGTCAACTATTAGGGTTTAAGTGCCTTAGAGGCTGATAAAAGACAAGGTTCATGAAGGAAATAAGGTTTAAATAGGGTCAAGGACCAAAAATCAGGGTTTCATGGCTGAAGGGAGTACGCCCGCGTACCCCTTAGTACGCTCGGCATACTCAAAGACCACCTGCGACCATCTTACTCAGTACGCCCCACGTACTAAATGGCCCTTCAAAACTCTAAAACTTCATTCGGCCTTGACTCCTTCGACCTAAGTTTGTTACCAACGAACTTTATATCCACAAAAAGGTGACGAGAAGCCCTACGCTTCTATCAAATCGTCATTGCCTTAAAACTTCCCGAACAAGAACCCAAAATTCGTAAAGGTACGGACTAACAAATTACGTTTATACCCTTGGGCTCCGTAGCACCATCGAACACTCAGATCACTTAAATTATAACACCCACATCCAAAAAGGGCCAAATCCCATCTTCCCCAAGGCCAAAAGCCTTAAGATAACTGATGATTGGGCCATAGCCCCGAATAATGAAGCAATCTGAACCCGAGTGTTATGTTATGTAGTAAACATATCAACATAATCCCAAACAATGTAATTGTCGTGTCATAGATATAGGGTGTAATTGAGTTGAGTCGAGTACAATCAAGCTCAAAACTTCGTTCAACTAAAAAGTTGTAACTTGAAACTAGGCTTTAGCTCAATTTAAGCCTTAATTGTCACGCTCGAGCTTGATCTTGATAAATTAATCAAGACTTTCTTGCTTAGCTTGCAAGGGCAGACGTAGGAATACATAGTAGGCGTTGCCGAGGTTGAAATAACGTGTTGTCGATATAGGAAAAATAGATAAAAAAATCGAAAAATCAAAATTTTTTCCACTGTGGACAGAAAAAGTAAATGTTGTCGGTGCCACACCGATACACCTACTAAAACCACCCCTATTAGCTTGACTCGACTCAAATAGCTATTAAAAAATAAAATCACATTTAGTTGCAATAAAAATACGATTAAGCTTGTGATCTTGACTCAACTCAACTCTATAATATGTAAATATGAACAAAAAAAGAGTAAAAATGTAACTATAACTATGTTTGATTAAACTCGCGGGTTTCACAAGACGGATATTCTAATACTCGGGCTCAGCTTGATAATATATACCTGAATAGCTTGAACTCAAACTCAACTCGACTTGAATCGAGTCAATTTCGTTGGCTCAACTCAGTTGTCATAGCTTTGATGCTTAATAAAATCAGAAATAAATAAATAACCCTACATGTTTTGAGTTATATTCACTTTTGACCATTTGTATCGCCCATCCCTTTCCTAAAAAAGAGAACCAACAGATCTATAAGCAAAAAGGAAATTTTGAACACTCACTTTCACTTTATTGACATTTCCTGCCTAATCCATCACTTTCTAGTTTCTATAGTCTAACAATAGCATGATTTAGCTCATTTTACAAAGCAATCGACCACCAGATCATCTTTCCACATGCCTAAAAAAATTATTCATTATTCCATGAGAAAACATTATCAAGACACTTTTGAACTTACACCCATGACATCTGTTGGTTATTGTCGTATTTACCTTTTTTTTTTCTTTAAAAAAAAAAAAAAAATCTTGGTTGACGTTATGACTTACGCCTGTTATGATTCATGGTGGCTGTATCATACAAATATGTTATTTTATATGAAAATATATACACCAAAAGACACAAAATACTGATACCACGATATATATATAAAAGGAACAAAGGTGAAGTCATTTACACAAGTGTTTCATTCATGTTACCATGAGTTTGAAATCTTCTCCATATATTTCAATCATGGGAACCAACAATTTATTTGCTTATGCTAAAGATGGTAAATATAAAAAGAAGGGTAAGTTTGCCTAAAGGGCATAATGGTGAAATGGGTGTTGTCGTAATTCCTATGGCCCAGTGGAAGCAAGTTTAGCAACAAGAGCAAGAGCATTACTAGTAAAATAACTCACTCTTTTAACTCTACTTTCCAACAACTTGATTTGTTTCCCTTTTTGCCCTTCAAACCCATCTAAACAAGTTTCTTCATCAGTAAGTGCACTGCTAACCCAAGTAGTGACATCCTCCATCTGTGTCTCAAATGTTACAGCACTTATTTGTCTAAGCACCCCTAACGATTTGTGAAGGTTATCCAATGTGTCTTGAAACACATCCACACAATCATAAACCGCAACCCGATTTCTTCCCTTGAATCGATTCTTCTTCTTTAGTCCTAATAAATACCGAGTCGCATTCTTCGTTTCACCTATGGTGACCGAGACACCCGCCCGGGCCCACTTACTCGGGTCCCGTTTTGCAATGTTTGAATAGGAAGCAAGAGAGTGGATACAAAGATCTTGATATGTTGTAACACTACAAGCATCTACAACATAACCACTATCTCCAGATGCCCATGAGTACCATGGGGCTAGTAGTAGCAACATGGATGTTACTAAAATAGCCATTGAAGAGGTTGAAAAAACTTGGAATTATTTAAAGACTTTGAAGGGTATTCCTATTCTTAGTTCAAAAGATGGAACAACGGAAACATATTATATATAAAAGAGAAAAAGGGTTTTTGGTGAGGTGGAAAGTAGTGTTGAGAAACTCCTTTTTTGTGTTTGTTAGCTATAAAAACAAGAAGAGGATGAGGGCAATAAAGAGTGGTAAGTTGAAAGAGATGGGGTTTAGAGAATCATGTGAAATGAGGTGGGGCATGTCATGAATTTTGAAAGAAGTTAGAGAGGATTCTTCTATCATATTCCTTTCCCCTGTGATCATTAGCACACCATCAAAATCACTACAGTAGATCTTTTCACAAGAAAGCAGATACAAAGCATTAAATAATGATCGAGTCCAAGGAAAAGTAGAAAGAAGGTAAGAGTTTATATGAAGACAAAATCTCATAATTATGATGAATTACATAATCAAAAATATATATATGAGCTCTCAGTATAATTAGGGAAAATAGATCAACAATTAATTGCTAGCTTTTGTAGTTATTCATCAGACAGAATTTTTAAGAATTTCTTCAGAAGGGACTTCGAGTGTTGCTCCTGCATGATCCTTGCTTGGCTTCACTTCTGCAGTTATAAATAAATAAGGAAATTATTTATCAAGTCAAAGTGGATTAGTTAATACCCATAACTATAATAATCTCATACCAAGTACAAAAGGGTTCCCCTAAAGCAATATTTAAAAAAAAAATCAGCTAATTTAAAAAGAAGCTGCAGTTGTAAATCTTGAATAAGTTTTCAAGTCACATTTACAGGGTGAAATAATTTTCAAGTATAGCAACTTTTATATGCAACTTTTATAATCATCACACTTGACACATGGCTTCATAACCATCGTGCTTGCAAAACTCATAAAAAGAACATTTCTTCAACAATAAAATTATCTACTTTTCCCTTTTTTTTTTCGATATTGATATTTCAAATCAACTGTAATGAATCAAGCAAAGAAATAACAATGGTTCCCATGTAGAAAAGGGCTGCCTCCAAAACAAAAATTAAAAGGGGATGACACTGATCTACTTATTGCAGCAGAGTCGGTATGACTCGAATCTTGAAACCCTAATTCAACTAAACCTGGATACCTAGTTTTGAATAGTGGCTTATGAACATGCACTAAGATGCTTATAATTCTATAGCTTCCTTCCGAAAGAGAAATGTCTATTTCAAATAATTGTTTTTAAAGGCGTGGGCAGGGTAACACTGGACTCACCACAGCAATAGCACCTGAAGAATCCATTTCAAAGAAAATGAGATTCTTTGCGGATATGACTGGTTAAACCTAGCAAACCAGAATTTTTCAATTGCAATTGGATCATGAACTGATTGCTTAATTAAATCATTCGAATCCATTTCACATATCTAATTCTATAATGAACTATTTAGGGCAAATATCATAATGTAGCAAGCACCGAAATAATCAGGAAAACCTATCATAAAGAGCTCTTAACAATGCAATCTAAGATCGTAATCATAGCACGTCTAAATCAATCATCGAGCTTCTAGTAAAGCGAACACATGAATAGCGACCAAAAGCATAAACTAGATAGCGTGCAAAACGGTAATTCATTGTATACTCACACGGGAAAAAAAAAGTGAGGAAAAAATAGTGTAATGGTACCGTAGCCGCCGCGGGAATTGAGTTTGGCCTGAACAATCATGTTAGATATGAAATCAGAGGCTTCGCGTGCCTCGTCGAGGAGTTTCCGAATCTCCGGTTCAGAGGTCACGTGACGGTTCTCCTCAAATTTCTTCCTCACCTCGGCCGCAGACCCCTCGAGCATCACGGTATCTCCGGCGAATGATTTCCGAGTCGCTCTCAGCAGCCCTCTGTAAGCTGTCAGGGCTTCCGCTGCTAATCCTCTTGCTGCCATTTTTGCTCTCTATTGAGTTGTTATTCTGCTGTAGATCACGACGCCGACCAGCGGACTCGAAGAATACATGAAGCGACGACGCCGATTAGCTTTTGGCAATTATCTTACAAACCCTACCCTCGTATTCAATCATATTTACAATTCAGACCATTCAGGTTCTCATAATTGAAACTATCTCCTTAAAATAGTAAGATAAATAAAAACAAAACAATGACTTCTATACTTTGTTTTACTTTGCATAGTTGTTGCACAATATTTACAAAGTACATAATTATCTTTTTATCAGTGACATCATATATCATTATTCTGGTTCAATGTAAATTTCAAGGTTCTAAAAAGTTCATCATGATTTCACCATGACTCCAAGGTTTGTACTTGTTGCCAAACTTTGACAAAATGTTGCCTAAGTCATATATATATATATATATATATATATATATATATATATATATATATATATATATATAGAGAGAGAGAGAGAGAGAGAGAGTTAGGTTCAAATGTTTTCACTATCTATTGTGTGCTTGTATGATTGATTATGGACCAATCATTTTAGTTATTTTAAGAAAGTAATTAATGCTTATTAAATGTTGAAAATGTAATTAATACCTATTATATCTTCAACATGTAATATGCATTAATTACTTTCTTAAAATAACTAAAATGATTGGTCCAGAATCAGTCATACAGGCACACAATAGATAGTGAAAACAAAATAACCTAACCCTATATATATATATATATATATATATATATATATATATATATATATATATATAATTGTCACCTTAAGTCACGCTTTACAAATGACTTGGCTCGCTACAATTTGAAAAAACTTGAAGTTTAACATTGTCACCAAGTCACGCCATAACCTTGATAAATTTACTATTATAGTCAAGTTAAAAAGACTTTGAAAAAGAAAATGATTATGCAAGATATTTTCCACTTTGCAAAATAGTTTGCATGATAGTGATGATGAGATTAACAAAACAAAATAGTTATGTTTAAAATATGAAAAGGTGCATCTACATCTATCTGCTCACAGGTTATAAAAATTAAAATCTCAAGGTAGAAAACCACAGTAAATTAGACTTTGAAGTTTTTAAGAACCAAATTTTGCAGTGGCACCAAGGCATAAAGCCATAAAGCAAAAACTATACGGTATTATATACTTCATAGTTTATAGTGGCTTAAGAAAAAAAAACACAGTAATCAAGTGTAGGACTTACAATTGCAGAAAACCAAAAAAAAAAAAAAAAAAAAAAAAAAAAAAAAAAAAACAAAACAAAACAAAACAAAACGATTTCAAGATTAATGAACAAAAAGGTGCGAGGCGACGTGGAGCCTCGAATGATCTGCAATGTTTGATTCCAAACTGAATGGACTAATTTTTAAAGCTAGATTTCAAGCCAAATGAAGAAACATTTTAGGCTCTACGTTGGACTTTTGATCTGATATAAGGTTGATTTTCTAATCTTACGATTCTACACAGGATACTATATAATACATAATATTTGTTTTAATTCACTTTATAGATATCTTTACTTTATTTCTCACTAGATTATAACCCGTTGACACCACGGGTGATAAATTGACAAAATCTTAAACAAATTATTGAAATGGTCTCTATGATTTGCAAAATATTCATGTTTGATCCCTAACATTTCTTATGCACTCGGAACATTCTTACTGTTTGATTTCGTTGTGTTTTTGGTCCTTCTTAAACATAAAAAGACTATAATACCCTTTGTATTTTCTTTTTCATTTTTGTGAGTAATATGATAATTATATAATTATTGGTTGAAATTGCAAAAAGATAATGGTTTGAATATCTAAGTGACATTTTGTTTGTATAGATATGTTAAAAAAATATAATTTTGTAGAATGCAATATAAATTAAAATAAAACATATATTGAAATTTATATAAATAATAAAATTATACAAAGTTTTAATAAATTTCTAAAATCTTCTTTATACACAACAGTAGATGTTTTATTTGTTAATCTATCATCCTTATCCAAAATCAACAATTTTGATCATTATCTATTTTGAACTCTGGAAATAACAACATACACTTGGTCATGTTATGCATATATAACTGTTTTTTTCTTCCCTCTCTAGCGTCCATAGCATACATGTTCTTGTTTGATATATAATAAAAATAATAAAGTAAAGTTAAAAAGAAAATTAATAATTTGATAATAATTGCTACAGACGATTGGTAACTTATGTAATCCGTATAAACCTCAATTAAGGAATTGAAGAATAATAAAATAGCAAACAAATAATAATTTTATCATAATGAGTAATCAATTATTTTTGAAACAATTATTAAATCATATATATATATATATATGTATATATATATATATATATAGCGAAAAATGAATATGTGGCTGTCATGTATATAATATTAGGTATAGAACCATCTATATTGACTTCATTTTGATTAAAAAAACATAATTTTCTTTCACACTTAGCCTCTTCCTATTGCTTTTGAACTCATATGATTGTTTATTTTGTAATTCATCTCCAACATCTATGTATTTCGAATATGTTTTTTATTAAACCTCTAGTAGAAACTTAATAACTTCCTTCGACACCGAGCTTGTGTATACTTGCATTGTTTGTTTGTTTTTTTTTTTTTTGATGGATTATACGAAGCGATTTATCGAGTTTCTAATGAACAATTACAATCTTTAATTATAGTTTTCTGTAATAAATTTCAATATACTTAACTACATGTAGTTGATAAAATATTCTTATATACGGTTTGTGGTGCAAAAATTAAACTTATAAAACTCCATGAAAAATATATACAAAGCCAATTATAAGGTCTAATAGAGGATACAAGAAATATGATAAAGATATTTGATTGAATTTTGTTAAAATTATGTAGTTTTTGATGGTTCTATACCTAATATTAGGTGCATAACAGTCATGTATTCCCTAAGCCCATATATATATATATATATATATATATATATATATATATATATATATATATATATATATATATATATATATATATATATATATATATATATATATATATATATATATATATATATATATGATTTGTCTCTAATTTTATAAAATGTGATTTTAATTAATATTTAAAATGTTTTATTGATATTTAAGACCTTGTATAAATTAATATGTATAAATTAATAAAAATAGTTAATATTGTATAATGCTATATAAATGAAAAAAATTAATAAATACAACATATAATTTTTTATTTATAGGTTATTAGTTAATTTATATTTCTTTTAATATTTATTGGGGAAATATAATAATGAAAATTATGTAAATATATTTATTAGAAAAAATGAGAAACAAATAAAAAACATCATATTAATCATTTTAATGCTTATTCCGAATTTTTTATTTATCAAAAAACCCACTCAACATCTATCGGTAATCCCAAAACTTCCCCTTTCTCCTTTTGTTTGTAATACAAATGCTGTAACACAAACCCAGACTTAGAATTACAATTACATACATATTTTTGCACCCACTGATAATATCCATCCCGTATCGATTTCTGAAAGGGTGTTAATGTTTCTCCATCTCTATCGATGAAGGAAGATAGAAATGTGAAGTGAAGAGAAACTTACATTGATTAATAGCCGATTTCGAACTCAGAGACTAAATAAACGCAACTTTGGGGGTTGAAAGAAGCAAGATTGAAGGTAAGAGTCTAAGAGATGATCAAGTTATTTTTAATCTTAGTTTTTTTTTAACATAAAATACATTATGTTAAAAAAAATTTACCTGATTTTTTTTTTTTGCTGAAATATTGTATCTGAAGATATTAGCGAAAACTGAAGTTCAAAAGATTACCCTGAAATTCTTTAAGAGTGGAATTTGGTTCGAATTTTGAAATTCGAGTACTTGTTTAAATATTTGAATTTCGAATTTGCTAAAATCTAGACATAATTCCGTGCAAAATTATTCACTGAATAATATGAATAAATAAAATATTTAGTTTGGTAATCTGTGTTTGATGTAGTTGGTGTTTTCACTTTTGCTACCGTGTTTGATATTCTTTCAACTTGAACAAGCCATGACCTTTGAAAATATTCACGAATGCTAAATTTATCATTTATAATTTGTTTAATTATATGTCAAACAAATATAAGATTATCACAATTGTAAATTTATGTTTTACAGGTGATTTATTCCTTTTAATGTGATTTTGGCTACCATATCTGGTTCACTTATCAGGTTAATTGTTGCATGCATTGTTTGTATGCCATATCCATACTTAATAATTACCCTTATTCACTTTGGCATAGGTAAAAACTTACAACTTTCTCTCTTTCTCTTTAATTACTAATTACACCAATAATAAAACATTATCGTAATATTAGTATTGGAAAACAGGAAATATTGGTAATGTGCAACTTGTTCTAACTGCAGCTTTATGTCACGATAAATCAAACCCTTTTGGAGATTCTGTTATATGCACTTGTGATGGAAATGCCTACATCTCCTTTGGACAATAGGTGTGTCCCATTTTTTCTGAAAAGAACGAAAATAAGTGTGATCTTGGTGATAAACTGTTTAAAAACGGACATTGGAACAATTACATTCACCAAAAAGTAGAATGTTGTTAGATGCATAAACAAAAATTGAAAATACATACATTTATGATAACAGAGGGCAAAGTACTCTTTAAATTAAATAAATAATTATCATTAGTGAAATGAATTATTTAATTCTGAAACAAATCATTCCAACAAACAATGATCGTCAACAAATGTTTCAACCTTACAAACCACAATGTCAAACTACCAGCATGAAAAATATAAATCCGAAATTGTTTACAAACCACAAAGGGCATAATTGGAATTGTAATTTATGACATTCGGATAAACAAAAAACAGACCACTTAATAATCCAAAACAAAATCACAATTCTATTTCATGAAAGTAGAATGTCATTTCATGAAAACAACCCCCATATGACAGTATATACATGAAATAGAAGAATACAAAAGAAACATAATGGAAAATAAAAAAAACATAAACAACATAAACAAAAGAAAATGAAAATAGTCAACAAATAAAGTATGAATTAGTTTGCATTTGTTTTTCTATTATATGTTTAGCATAATATATGAAATATATCATTACAATATAGTACGTTTTCATAAAATTAGTTAGATTTTTACAGTATATACATGAAATAGAATAACACAAAAGAAATATAATGCAAAAGAAATATAATGCAAAAGAAACAAATGCAAGCGTAACATAACTGAAAAAGAAAACGTATAATAATCAACAAATAAAGGATGAATTTTAAGATGCTTATACACTAACCTGATGTTTTGATATTCTATGACTGAAAGGCTGTGAATAAGGAGGTGCTCTATAGAAAGCAGGAATCAACAGATAAAGACGAATCAATAGACAAAGACGCAACAGGTATTTGCAATGCAAACGTAAAAAATAGGTACTTTGGAAAAGGCTTTTATAACTGCAAATTAGGAATAAACAGGAATAAGGAAATAAAGAAATCAATGATTTGAAACGTATGATCTTTAGCCTATAATTCCGAAATTTCAAATTTATTCAAAATTTAAATTGAAATGTCAAACAGCAAAGGATAATTGTATCGAGCTATTTTTGCCAGTTATATGCGTTTGATATAAGATTATTATATGATAATATTAATATTAATTTTTGTAGATTATCAGTCCTTTTTTATAGGGATTCGAATTGAATATAGGTAAATAAGGATATTAGATGCTTTCTAATATTATATAATAATGATAATGAAATGATATTAATGTTAATGATTTCTGAATAATAAGTCTCTAACTGAAATGCTAAAATGTAGGAATTGATTTGTCGATGGAAGAAGGAAATCACTCAGCGGGAAAATGAGAGAGCATAATGATTGAGAGATGACACGTGGCAGAAGGCAGTGGTTAAAAGTTGACACGTGACTGATCTAGTACTCTTTTATTAAGAATAGATTATAAATATAAATTAACCAATCATTTATTTGTTCCGAGACAGTATAAGTAACATCCACATCCCACAGAAAGAAAATGTTAAATTCTATAAATGATGGGGGCTATAGTCTTTTACTCATAAAAACAAGAAAATCATGAAATTAATTAGCTGAATATACAAGTAAATAGAAACAGAGTCATATAAAGTCCCTCCTTTACAAAATCACCAGGCTTATGTTTTCAACCAATCAGTCTCAATCTTCTATTGTCATCAATAAGGTTACATTACATTAACATACATACACAAAAAATGGACGAATGTGAATGAGTACTTGGAAGATATCAGTAAATCCTTCACAGCTCACGCTTCCCATCATAATAAGAGTTAAATTAGGCATCAATAATACTAATAATCACCTGTTCCTGTTTTGTGGTGATTTATACTAATCCTTTTAATATAAAAGCTTGTGTCTTTAAGCAGCATCAACCATTCTAAGCTCATGTTTCTTGCGTCGACACCTGTGATGAGCTTTTTGCAATGTATTCTCACCAATTATCTCCATACTTTGTGCATCTGATGCAAAAAAAAAAAAGGATAGACATTACAAGACCATCAGAAAGAAACTAGTGTGAAAAATAATTCTGCATTTGCAGCATAAAATAAAAAGGAGCAAATTTAAGATTGATGATAGCGTTGAGAATATTTGTGATGTTAAAAAATCAGCTTATGAGTCATTATATTTAAGCAAATGAGCCACCAAAAAAACGTAGCTAGCCTAATATGTTAAACATTATGGACTAAGCATGTAGTTTTTTGACATTGAATAAGCCCCTGTTGATTTTCAAATGATATACATGGAATGAGTTACCATATGCTATTGCTAATGTCCTAAATCCGTTCAAGAATGGTGAATGGTCATTCATGTGGATAAAGTTCATATCTTGATAGTTAAATCTGTAGATGAAATAGAGATAGCCCTTTAAATAATTGGTATTGGATAACCACGGCTGGCTGATGAGATGACTCTATTCTTCTGTTTCTCATCATAATGACATGTTTTTGGTCTCAATAGGTTCACGCTGAATATTGAAACAAAGGTCACGGACTCAAATTTGTATATAAGTAAACAAAGGTCCTTAACATCACATGCATCCTGAACACTGATTGTGCTAACAACAACTGTAAAGATAGGAAACGAACAATGTACCTCCAAATCTATTGCCCCAGAACAACAACCTTGTATCATCCTCTTCTTCGTCCAACTCATCACCATATCCGAACTCAGCATCCCCTCTATAACCAGGTTCACTTCCGTACCCTGATTCATTACCCTGATTATCCAAATTCCCATGATGATGATGTAATCCCATATAACTGTTTGATATCTCTCTATCTCCACCACCAGTACTCTCTCTGCGCAAATTCCTAGCAGTTGCCTCACTTGCATCCGAAGTCCAATTAACATCCCCTCCGCCTCCACCATTCACAAACAACTCCCCACTGGAATCCGTCCCGGCATTATTCGCCATCATAAAATCTGAACAGGTACCATACGCATTCGAAGCACCAACTGAACAACACCTCCGCCGTGTCCCACTCCTATCACTACTCCTACCAGAAACAGACCTTGATCCACGTCTTCGCCTCTTCTTAGCCATCCAATGGATCCTCTCGCGCTTCGATTTCACAGACGATCGGGAACCATCGTCGTCAAATAATGACAGCTTAGACATATCGAGGTTTTCAATAGCGAACGAGGTTGCCCGATCGGAGAGGCAAGGCCGTTTGTGAGGTTTAGCAGAAGATGTCGGGTTATTATTGTTGATGTTATCGGATTTTTCTAGGGTTTTGTTGAGTGTGGTGGGGAGATGAAAAGGTCTCCAGCTATGAAGCTGGAACGTGCAGGTATCTATGGCATGACGCGAACTTCCTATGGTTCTTGGTGACATTGACGTAGACGACGATAGTTGGAGATCAAAATTAGGGTTTGGGAATTGGGGGAATTCAACGGTGAAATGGTGAGAGGAACACAAGTAGGATTTCTCTCACCTTCTGGATAAAATGAGCACTTTAGGCGGAGAAAGTCTCTCCAACCAGACGCACACATAATAACGAAAGGGCGTGTTAGTTAAGGAAAAGTTACGAGAACTTCTAGCTTTTAGTATTTGATAAAACGTTCATCAGAAAGTCTCATTTGATATTACAAGCTTCTAGCGTTTAGTTTAATCAAAACGTTCCAAATCCAAATGTTATTTCATGTAGCTTTTAACAAAACGTTACCCGCTACCAGCTAGTTTTGCCGAACATGCCCTAAGTTGATAAACGCCCCTCAACTTTGAAACAATGTGTTGAAATGCTCCAAAAGTTTACAACAATGAGCTAAAAAGCTTTTATTTGCAAGAATAAAAGGGTTGTTTAGGTAACCTTGAATGAGTGTCTTTAAATGAAAACATCGTGTTTATGAATGGTTGTTATAACCTTGAATGAGTATGTTTTTAAATAAAAAACATGTTGTTTGATCGGGTCTATAAATGATTGTGATATCAGATAATAATAACTATTTGGAATTCTAAACTATTTTATAATGAATGAAATGATCATATTTGTTACGATATCTTAACAAACTTGTGTGTAAAAATTACAAATAATCATATAAATTTTAAATTAAACATAAATTCTTTAAAATCCATGGAAATGTCTACTGAATTTTTGCAAAGAAAACATAGAGATAATAGTAGTAGTCGAGATAATCTTATCATCACAACAAAAATATCTTTCCTAGTATCCTGGGATATTAGCTAGTGAAGATATTGTACTATCCTATACCGAAAATAGTGTATCGCACCTTGTACATATACTTGTATTATCAATGAAATACACACGTATTCAACATAATTGTTAGCATGGTATCAAAGCCCATAATCCTTTGAAAACCTTTCTCAGCCGTCGATCTTCTCATCTCTCTTTCTTTTATCGGATCTTCTTCTTCAATGGATCCCAAAAATCATCCTGTAATCATTGTTACGAACATCAGAAACTTCATCCCATTCACTCTGGAAACGGAAAACGGCCAATACACTTCATGGGCTGAGTTATTCAAAATTCATTGACATGCCTTCCAAGTTGGAAATTACATCGACCCCCAAGTCAAACCACCGCCATCTGCCCCCTCTTCCTCAACAGCTATCGAAGAAGAGAAGGCCAAAGTAACTTATGAATATGAAATCTGGTCTCGTCTAGATGTCATTGTTCTTCAATGGATCTATAATACAATCTCCAATGATCTTCTTCACATTTTCCTAAAACCTAACACTACCGCCTCACATGCTTGGCAAGCTCTCTAAAACATCTTTCAAGATAATCAAAGTTCAAGGGTTGTCTATCTTGACAGCAAGTTCGTCTCTACCCATCTTGATCATCATCCCAACATATACTCCTGCTGCCAAGCTAAAAAGATGTTGGTGGATCAACTTTCCAACGTGGGAATGGGAAAGTCGACATCAAATCAAAGACTTGTTTTACAATTGATTGATGGTCTCAATGAAAGTTACGAAGGCATCACCATGCCCATACAACAAACCACTCCACTTCTTTATTTATATGATGTCCGATCAAAATTAATCATGAAAGAATCTCGTAAAGCTCATAAAGTTTCTGCGACCGCAACATCACCTAACATTGGTGCCAATGTCATCGGTTTAACAACCTCCACGACACCTATGATGTAACAATGTAAATTTTCAAAACAAATTTTCATTTTTAAATCATATTTTCAATCATCAAAACAATATCAAACAAACTGTATCCAATGTCATCATAACAAACAAATCCCATAATCTCAAAAGATCTCAAATACATAAATCCTCTCAGTGTGTACGGATCATGCCGGCGCCTTCCCACGGTCCTCACTAGTACCTGAAACACACAACACAACAACTTTAAGCATAAATGCTTAGTGAGTTCCCCAAAATACCACACACAACACATACGTCTTTCCAGGCCATAACTATGTGGGGCCTTCCGGTCCAAATGTGTCTCAAGGGACTTCTGTCCCGAATCCCGGTAGACCTTCCGGTCCTACCCGTATTGACCTTCCGGTCTGTAACCTCCTGACCTTCTGGTCCATATCATCTTGACCTTCCGGTCCTTATCATACATAACATGCATAACGCATACATATCACATATCAGCACATAACACATACATCTCATAGCATATAAGACCTTCCGGTCACACATAGGCACCCTTCCAGGTACAGTATAGTGAGAAGACTCACCTCGGGTATCTCGGATAATCTCTCACACGAGAACACTGATCTAGCCCCCGCCTAATCACATAAACAATATTAATAAATAATGGCTCTCAAAGGTTAGCTTAAATCCATTCCTACAATCCCACATAAGGGTAAAAGACCTTTTTACCCCTCCCTGACCCAAAAGTCCAAATGTTGACCAAAACCCTAAAAGTCAACGAAAGTCAACCCTCCGGATTACACAGCGCATACCAAATCAGTACGTTGGGCGTACCCGGCGACTTCAAAGAATCGGGGAACGCGACCCCTTACGTTGCGCGTACTGGGATTACGCCCCGCGTAACTCCCAGTTTCAGATTCCTTTTGATTTTGGGTCTTAAACGGTAAAGACACATGTCAAACTTTCATATCTGACTGTCCCTAAGCCTCTTAATCCATAAAGTCGGTGACTTTAAGCCTTTGCATGGCTGTAAAAGTCACCAACACCCATGTCATTCCATTTCCAACACTTAAAAGCCCATAACTCAAGTATGACTCCATAATAACGACCAAGTTGGGATTTTTATGGATCTACAACACATATATCACTAAAATGGGACATATCTAGGTCCATGGAGTCCCTTATGTTCATAAAGTCTCCACCTTTGGGGCTTTAACCCTAAAAATGGACCATGCAACACCAAACCAAAATAAAGAGGAAAGTTCTGAGCTTTTTACCTCTAAGTGAAGCCCCTCCCTCTGAAGAACTCAGATCCAAGCTTGAACTTCAATCCCTAGCCTCCACAAGCACCTCCCCTTCTTCTTCACTAACACACAAAGGCACTTGTAGCTAAAAACACTCACACACAAGCTTTAGGACGAAGGAAATGCTCTCTTAGGGTTTCACTCTCTGATATGGTGGCTGAGGATAAGGCCTTAGCATTGCTTATATAGTGCACAAGCCACAAATTAGGGTTTGCATCTGGGCCCGCTACACCCAGCGTAACCCTGGGTACGCCCAACGTACCTAGACGAGTCTGCGTCCAACTTAAGCGCATGAGTACGCGCAGCGTACTCATTTGCAACATTTTCCACTTAAGGGCTAAATTTGACAAGTTGACAAAAGAGAAGAGTTAAATAGTTATACTTGAATTTCGGGATGTTACAATACTCCCCCACTAAAAACAGACTTCGCCCTCGAAGTCTCATGCTGAAAACAACTCTGGATGCTGCTCCCACATCTCTAACTCCGGCTCCCAAGTCAGCTCGGACCCTCTCCGATGTTGCAACTAGACCTGAACCAGGGGCACCTCCTTGTTCCTCAGAACCTTGATCTTCCGATCCAAGATCGTGATCGGTTTCTCAACATATTTCAGGCTCGTATCCACCTGAATATCCTCCAACGGCACCAACGCCAACTCGTCGGCAATACACTTCCTCAGCTGAGACACGTGGAAGGTATCATATATCTGACTCAACTCCGCAGGTAGCTCCAACCGACATGCTACCCTGCCCACCCTCGCGGTCACCCTAAATAGCCCAATATATTGGGGCCCCAGCTTGCCCCTATTCCCGAATCGAATCACTCCTTTCCAAGGAGACACTTTCGGGAGTACAAAGTCTCCCACCTGGAACTCAAGCTCGGATTGTCGCATATCCGCATAACTCTTCTAGCGACTATAAGCCGTCAACAACCTCTGTCTAACCTGATGTATCTGCTCTGTCGTCTGAAGCACTATCTCAGTGCTACCCATCACTCGCTGCCCTACCTCTCCCCAACAGATGGGATTCCGACACCTCCTCCCATACAACAATTCGAAGGGAGGCATACCAATGCTTGAATGGTGACTGTTGTTATAGGAAAACTCATCTAACGGCAAATACGTGTCCCAACTCCCTCTGAAGTCCAACACACATACCCGAAGCATGTCCTCGAGCGTCTGAATCGTCCGCTCACTCTGTCCATCCGTCTGTAGGTAGTAAGCGGTACTGAAATGCAGCCTCGTGCCCAACTCCTCGTGGAACTTCTTCCAGAACCTGGAAGTGAAACGTACATCCTGATCTGACACAATCGAGATCGGCACTCCATGTCGCGATACCACCTCCCTCACATACATCTCTGCCAGCCTCTCTACAGAAGAGCTCTCACTGATAGCAAGAAAGTGAGCACTCTTTGTCAGCCGGTCGACGATCACCCAAATTGCATCGACACCCCTCGCGGTCCTCGACAATTTGGTGATGAAATCCATAGAAATCTGTTCTCACTTCCATTGGGGAACCTCAAGTGGCTGCAACTTGCCATGCAGACACTGGTGCTCGGCCTTAACCCTGCGATAGGTCAAGCACCTCTCAACAAACCATGCTACATCCCTCTTCATACAGGGCTACCAATAATCTTTCTTTAGATCCAAATACATCTTAGTGCCCCCGGGATGGATCAAGAACCTCGATCGATGCGCCTCCTCCATCAAAGTGGTGTGTGCCCCGCCTGCATACGACACCCAAATCTGACCCTGAAAGGTCATAATCCCGCGACTATCGGTAACGAACTCAGGTACCTGACCAATCACCCGCTCTCTCTTACGGTTCTCCGGTCTCACGGCCTCTGCCTGGGCTTCCCGAATGGTGTCCAACACCGGAGTCATCACTGTCAGTCACTTACAAATGTCTCGAATCGGGGCAATCTCTGCCCTACAGCTGAGGGCATCAACTACAACATTAGCTTTTCCTGGGTGGTACAGGATCTCACAATCGTAATCCTTAACCACGTCTAACCATCTCATCTGGCGCATATTCAGATTGGGCTGATCCATCAAATACTTCAAGCACTTGTGGTCTGTCTATATGGTACACCAAACCCCATACAAATAGTGACGTCAGATCTTGAGGGCGAACACCATTGCCCTCAACTCCAAATTATGGGTGGGATACCTCGTCTCATGAGGCTTCAGCTACCTCAATGCATACGCTATCACATTCCCCTCTACATAGGTACTACACCCAACCCCGATATCGATGCGTCACAATACACCACAAAATCCTCCATCCCTTCCGGGAGGGCTAACACCGGGGCTTCGTATAATCTCTGGCGAAGTGTCTCTAACGAGGTCTGCTGCTCCGGACCCCATGAAAAAGCAACACCCTTCCGGGTCAACTTGGTGAGAGGCACGACGATCTTGGAGAAATCCCTGATAAATCTCCGATAATAGTCGACCAATCCTAGAAAACTCCTGATCTCGGGGGGTGATCTCGGCACCTCCCACCTCATAACCACCTCAATCTTGGCCGGATCGACCAATAACCCTTCCAAACAACACAATTCCTGAAATCCAACTAGCACATCTTGTGTCCCAAACAATGCCAATGACTCTAGCTGTTCACACTGATACCACACTCAGATCTCGGAGTCCAAAGGTCAGATGCTCCCACAATACTTCAGTGACCACTTATCTTTCCCTCCCTCGGCAACTCCGAGAGGCTTTCCTAGTTACTGAACCCAATCAAAATCCCCTCGTACGAACCCTTGAACCAACCCCGACCATATTCATAATGACACTCGAATGCTGGAAAAAAAATCTGTGATATATGAGGAGATGACCCCGTACTACTCCACCCAAATTCACGGTTTGCAGATGGCATATAACTCTTCTTGAAGATGCATGTAACTCAACCACCACCTGAGATAACAACCAACGATATACCTTCCCATGCTGATGAAAATATCCGCTACTAAATACAAGCAACGCTGGTGGGGAGGCAAAAGGGTACATACCTTGTACCCTTTCCTGCAGGAGTTCCGATCCCCCTTGTCTGACCCTGCAAAGTGGTGCCCCTCCCTGCTGGGCTCCAACTCTACTCTCTCGTCCAATGGTGATCCTCAAACTAGCCGGAGCGGATGCACTCATCGCTCCTCTCCTATTCTCAAACGGTCGACCTCATTGTCACCCTTCTGATCGCAACAAATATAATGGCCTTTCCCCCTGTGGGCATTCTCTGGAAATGTGACCAACCCTGATACACCATAGCAACCTAGATCACTGAACAAATCCCGACAACGACTCGGAGCAATTTCGGTATATGTAGATTCCGCTCCGCGAGGTACATCCGTCTGAAGACCTCTTAAAGATTCCTCGACATGCTGAATGACATCTGACAACCCTTGATAACCTATACATTAGCATAATACCGACCCGAGATCCAACTTATCAAGATACCCAAGCGATACAATTACCCAATATCTACCAGACATGGCCAAAGTTAGCATATCCACAAACATCTGAAGGATTACTGACCACCTCCTCTTGTGATACCTCGACCACCCTGAGACCATGATGTAACACCTCATTCCGATCCCAATGACAGTCCAAACCCTTGGAACGAAACTCCATCGCCCAGTTTCTGCAAACGTTGCACTGGATCCGACCCTGCTGGCCTCTCAAGTGCTGATCCAAACTCTTGGGTCTCCGCCCGAGACCCTCCAATGAATTCACCTGACCTGAACCTCTCTTATTGAGGTACCCCTAATCAATCTTCCATCCTCAGCTGTGTGATCCATATCATTCAAGGTCTCACACCCTGATCTACTTACTAGTTCAATCGTTGCGGATACACAGCAACAACTGAAGCAATCTATGCTCTAAACCGGGCTACAAACTATCCCTGAGACTTGGTCTCCAATCCCGAATGTGCAATAGATCGCACAATCCTTTCCGCCTGATCCATGATGAATTCAAATTTCTAGCAGTCCTTCCACTAACTGGATCACCACCGGAGTCGGGACCAAACCCTGGTCCTACCCATGTGCGCTCATCCTCATTCTGCGAAGCAACTATCCCCTATATCCAATCATAACCAAGAATCCTCCTCCCCATGATTCTTAGATTCTCCAAGACTTTTCCCGATTCGAGTATGGACCTTGTGCTTTCAGTAGTACGGGCCCAATACTACCTTCCACACCTATCCATACTTTCCTCCGGAATCATCCTGAATACTCTAAGTCACCTATTCCCATGATGTACTGAATGTCTGCTAAACAACAATACAACATCCACCGAAGCACCTCCTAGGCTCCCCCTAGGTTTCCAACCTACCCAGTCCCCAGCTGCTGAAAGATTCCCAATATTGTCAACCAGCTACCTTATGAATATAGCCACATGCAACAGAGATCAGATAATCCTTTGAGTAACAGGAGTAATCCTAGAACGGTTAGACTCGGATGAGAGTTGCGCAATAGGGCCAAATCCATCACTCTGAGATTATCCGGCCTGTGCCACATGTGACCTAACATATTCACTTATTAGCTAGCTCACATTGCTAGAAGTCCTACAAAGCACAAAGAAAGTAACATTCGGACAACGTAAAAAATAATCAACATGTTCCAATCAAATAATTCTATCTATACATACAATTCACAATCAGGTGAATCCTGTTACTAATCTCATCCTAGGCTCACCCTGGGGTAATCTCCGAACCACAAACTATCATAGAACATTTGGCCCACATACCACAACCCATGTTTTCCACATCTACCCTCGCTATCGGCTGTCTTATGCATGCAAATTATACACAGAACAAGACCTAATAGACTGTCGAATAATAGACTCTACCCTAGGACCACAACTAGACGAGGAACATGAAATAAGGCCAAGTCAATTATTCAAAGGCTATAAGATCCTAACCATATACAATTTTGAAAGCATACACATAATAATTACAAATACTAATTATCATTCTCATTCCAGCATGGCATCCAATATTCTCACGCCTACAAGCACCATATATCATGCCAACCTATTGATGATTACTCAGCACTAGCATGCAAGTCTACCAGCTCATACAACATATACAAACATCTCCCCTAGCCCTAACTAGCATGCGATTCATAGGTTCCTAATCGAATCATAGCAGATAACAAGTGTAGGTATTTTGGGGAAACATACTTGAGCTCGACTGATTGCATGCACCACACCCTTTATTGTCTTAGAAATTCTTTACATAAAACATTTTCTTTTGAAAGCTTTTGAAAACTTTACAGATCTTCAGTTTGAGTTCAGACACAACTGAAGGTATCTCCGAATCCCTCAAACCAAGGCTCTGATACCAACTTGTAATGACCCAAAAACCAAGGGTAAAAAATTCATTTGTAATATAACTAAAACATAGATGCCATTTATTTCAAACATTCTAGATCATCGTTAAGTAAATCATTTATTAGAGTTTATCCCAAAATCATTCATTGCGGAAATCATAGGTGTGTGCACCGCAATCAATCCAAGCTCTTCTTTTCCAAATTGATGATACCTGAAACCAAAGATATATACCATAAGCACAAAGCTTAGTGAGTCCCGCAGAGCATACCCACACACAATCCACATAACACAAAACATATTAGCTATAAAAGCTATCTCTACCGCATACCACATAACAATTAGCTATAAATGCTACCTCTACCTCATATCACATATCAATTAGCTATCAAGCTATCTCTACCATTAGCCACAAGGGCTATCTCTACCGTTAGCCGCAAGGCTATCTCTACCATTAGCCAGAAGGCTACCTCTACCATTAGCCACACAGGCTATCTCTACCGCATATCATGCATACATACATATCACACACCTCTACATAACAAGCATACCAATTATCATAAAATGGGCGGGCCTTAGTGCCTTAGACCCATTGGTATGGTGAGAAGACTCACCTCTTGACTGTTGAACTGATAAGCTAAAATCAGATATATCCCATACGTTGCTCCTTCCCAACTACCCATAATCATCAGGTAAGTAACTTGACACAAACCCATAAATACCCTCAGGTCAACCCTGGTCAAAGTCTATGTTTGTAGTCAAGGTCAACAGTCCATATTGACCTTTACTCGTCAAGTACAATTAGCCACTCGTCGGGTTCCTTGCTTGACTCGTCAACTCGCCGATTCACCCGAGAGACTCGTCGAGTTCTTTGATGTTCACAGCCGTAAACTTCCAACCGAACATCCTTGACCGTGAACCCTTGGCTGTGAACGAGAAAACCCTTCCGACTCGCCGAGTCACAAGAGCGACTCGACGAGTTCCCACATATTCGGCCCTTTCCAGTGGGAATTAAGGTACCAAACTTCAGATCTATATTCTCATAGTGATAATACCATGTAAAGTTGCCAACTTTACGTTCATACTAAGTATCATAATGCCAAAACCACATCAACAAGCTTCGTACAAGTCCCTAATGCATGAATAAGAATTAGGGTGCACAAAGGAGACAACTTTATGACATTTGGGACCTAAGAAGGTCCATATCTGGAACCATATCCTTGTGATAGGTCCAGATCCAAACTTGGTTCCATTTCCTCAAGGATGGCCATAATTTTCCAAAAGAAATCTAAGAGCTTAAAGCTTTAAGGTAATTAATAGATTAATACCTCAATAAGGTGCCCAACACGAAATAGATACTCGATTTAGTGCTCTTCCCTTGATACTTCCTCTTCAAGCTTGAAATCCTCCCCAAAATCCCAAAGACAAGCTCCCAAATGCTCTCTCTCTTCACACGCAAAAGGTTTGCGGCTGAGAACAACTTATAGGGTGTAAAATGGAAGGCTATAAGGCAGCTAATGATGTTTATATAAGGGGCAAACCATAAAATTAGGGTTTTCTCCCTACAACACTGACTCGCCGAGTCGATCCCGATCCGTGACCACGATTAAATGCCTCCACTCGACGATTTGGACTGCCAACTCGCTGAGTCCATGCACCGTAACCCTAAAAATTTAACCAAACCGAATAATACCTGGATCAGATGTTACATATTGAATGCTTCCATTGCCTTAATCTAGTATATAGTTGCATAAAAAACCCAACAATATCTACATTAAAGCATATACAGTCTGGAACAATATACTGCATAGATTCTTCGATACATTACTATTTCCTTCCACTAGAAACTTCACTTGAAAAAATATGTGTACATACTCATTTTTTTAGATAACGATAACCATCAAAGAACACTACTTGTGGACGAATTGGGGAACAAAGACACAAAAATGCTGCATGTAGCTTGTGGATGAACAAAGAACACAAATACCCTATTTTAACCACTCCGGAATGGTTGTACATTCAGAAATACACTTTTCAGTCTGGAAAATACAGACGTCAGATTCCAGTTCCGAATCCTACTAACCATCACCAACTCTGTAATGAACATAAATACTCTGGAGTATCGTATTCTGGAAAACATAATCCGAAATCCATTTTGTTAGTCCGGAACGTATGATTATCAGATTCCGGACCTGATACCTACCAACCACCCTAACTCCGGAATGAATGTAACTATTATGGAATGCGATATTCCGGAGGAAGTAGTCATTTAAAAGAAAAATTATAAGGTGGTTATTACTATTAAAATACTCGTTTGTATGGGTTAAATGAGTTAATTCCCCTTTTTATGGTACACATTAAGTTAGTTATGTTTTTTACTTTGTACACGTATGACCATTAAATGTAATAGTCATATCTTTACAAAATAAAAAATATAAATAACTAAATATATAAAAAATAAACATAAATGACTAAGGTGTTGTTTGTTTTTCTTAAAAAACCTCTTCAAAACTCTTATTGCTGCGCGACGCAGTACACGCGCAACACTTTTTGTCCCGCAACAGTTTGTTTTTCGGAAGTATTCGGGGCTTAAAACCTCTGACCATGTGCTTCTTGGGGAAGCACTTGTTGTGCCTCTTCCCACCCCTTCAAACCTAAACATAAAAAATCCAATCCAAAAAAACAACCCCCCCCCCCCCCCCCCCCCCCTTTTTTTTTTTTCCAAAAATCTAACAACATTGTTGTGTTGTTTTTAAATAAGTGTCCATGAAGTATATTTAATATTACGTTTATGGTCCTTTACTTATATACTATATTTTATTTTCATCCCTTTAACATTTAATACATTAAATTTATATCTCTTTAACTGTTTTCTCCCATTTGATTTACATAAGTTAATTCATTTTAATATTTTTTTTAATTAGTTTATTTTAAACTTTTAATGTCTGTAGCAGTCTGCAAATATTAATAAAATCAAACATGCTTCTTATTACAGTCTGCAACAGTTTGATCCATCTCTTCTACTAAAGAGGTTTGCAGAGGTGGTCCGCAGAGTTTTTGAATTTTTGCTTCGAAAAAACAAACAACACCTAAATATATACACGATCTAAATTATATTACCCATCTATACTCTTTGGTTTCAGTATATTTAAAGTGTAACTTTTATCAATATTTATATGAAGGTATTTGGGAGTGCTTTTTAATCTCAAAAGTGTTTTTGGGAAAAGTCCTTATTGATTTATAGAATTTTGGAAAATGAGTTTTTAAAAATACTTGGATTAACTTTTATGGTGGAAAAAACTAAAAAATTAATAAGTTGATTTTAAAAAATAAAAGTGTTTGACTTAGGTCAAATGAACAAAAAAACCACTAAGTCACCAAAAAACCCAAAATTTACCACCTTTTGAAACTATCATTTTTTGTCTAGTCAAAAAATCATTTCAAACAAGCGAAACATTTTTTAGCTTATTGTTTTTTTTAAAAAACCAATAAACTAACAAGTAAGCACTCCCAAACACCCTATAAAAGACATACAAAGGATAAAACAAAATATCAAGAAAAATTTCATTATTTTGGAAAAATTTATTAAAAAATCCAAAAAACTTTTATTTTTCTAATAGATTAGCCCAAAAAAGGATAATCAAACCCACGACACCCACGACCTCCCTCTCTGAAAACACACCGATTACCAATTAGGCCACAACAAATCTCTATACTAATAAAAGAGTAGCTCTTTTGCCATGTGTCACCATATTAGACATTTTAATTAATGTGTTGCCACTTGTCAATCTATTAGTTTTTCATTTTAAATTTATTAGACCTCCTCATTAATGTGATTCTATTTTAAATTTTAAATTATTGTTTTCATTAATTCACAAATAAAAAATATCTAATATATATTAAAAATTAATTTTATATATTTATTTGAATCAATGATTATAATTTCACATAACTAATAAAAAATATCTCTTAAATTAATGATTTATTTAAAATAATTTATTAATAATTTTGAGTTTTTATTATAAAAGTTTGATTAATTTTATAACCGTGATTTCCACGGGTTATAAACTAGTTAATGATACAATACGTTAACTATTGAATATAGTCAAACGTTAGAAAAAGTTTTCTTTGCAAGTCCATTTTTCTAACCCTAGTGGAAGCTGATGTGACATGCCCACATCAACATGGACATATTACCTGTTTAGATTATCAAAAAGGGACCAAAGTAAAAAAGTTTCCCGTTTTCTTAGCTTTTTCTAATAAAAAAAATATTGAGACGTTTTTGTATTTAAAAAAAAATGAGATTTTTTTAAAGATTTTCCAAAAAAAAAAAAATACAAACAATATTTCCTTTCCTAATCTGAACGAATAATTTTAAGGAAAATACAAAAAGGTCTTTCTCCCTTCCCTCCCTTTCTAGAACACTGTTTGACTGATCGTCCTTGTATGTGCGAGAATAGTCGATTCATAGCAGAAGCCATGTCGATTTCTGTCCATCTTATTGTTCTTTCTCTTCTTCTGGTGATCGGAAGCTATGATGATGATGTACAGTTCTTCGTATACGGCGTGGTTGATGAATATCGAAGAGATGATTTTCCGGCTGAATTCGTTTTTGGTTCCGGCACTTCCGCTTATCAGGTATGTGCTCTTAATTTCTTCGTTGAAGTGTCTGTAGAGCCGAATTGGAGCTAACTATGTGTGATAAGGTTGAAGGAGCAGTGCTGGAAGATGGTAGGAGTTTCAGCATTTGGGACACCTTCGCTCATTCAGGTAATATAAGAAGGAATTTAGCTCGGATAACGCATGATTTTCGATCGATACCAAAATTGAGTTGAATGGTTTTGTGTTTTCCTCCATCTTATTCTGTGAACCGACTGAATTTTGGGGTTGTTTGGATGTCACTTTTCAAAATGGTTACTGTACATAAAAACTAGAATACGATAATCATCTTATCGAAGCAGTCTCGCAACTTAGGGATTTTCTTTAAATCTGATTATATTGTCCCCCCAAACCATATAAAATCAGGACCAGTCCAAACAGTCCCTTATATGTGCTTTGTGTTTGACAAAGAATTTGTCCGCTCAATACTGCTGCTCTCGAGTTACACTATGTAATTTCTTATGTAATATCATAAAGGGTTCCCCTGGTTATTCATTTATATAATATCAAATGCCTTGCTTACTTGCAAAAATGAATGCATGATTCAGTCTAAAGCATTTAATGAATTAGCTAGTTTCTATGACAAGAGACATCGATTTTGTTTGATCTGCCTTGATATTTATAATCCTGATAGTTGGTTTTGATGGAAGTGACATCAACAATGGCTGGTTTGGGAAATTCAAGGCTTTACCATCTTGGATATGTTTCTGAACCAAGTGTCCTGTATTTAGGTTGTCTCACATTAAAATCTTTATGTTGAGTGCACTTAGGATGCCATTGCTGGTGTGCAGTTTTACCCAAATGCAAGATAATATGTTGTTAGGGAGTTGAAGGTTTCTTGAAAATTCATTTCAGAGCGTACGCTTTCCATGTGATAATTCAATGTTTGCTAAGGAGGGTGTTATTTTTATATTTTATTTGACTCCAAAATCTCAGGCTACTACAATGGAGCAAATGGAGACGTAGCATGTGATGGGTACCATAAATACAAGGTAACCATACATGATACATACCACAATCCACGACTCGTCTTTTTAATTAGCATAAGGCTTCAATTAAGAAGCGTTTATTACAACATGTTCAAGCAGATGCTGTCTTCATACATAATGTTTTACATTAGTAGCAAGAATAGTTTAATACTATGAATTTGAGTTCGATTAGGTAGTCATCCTGCATGTGGATGTTGCAGGAAGACATTCAACTTATGGTAGACACAGGTTTGGAAGCATATAGATTTTCCATCTCTTGGTCCAGACTCATCCCAAGTATGTATATATGTTGTCTACTCAATAGTATAATGATAAACACTTGAGTGCTTGTAGCCTTGCTTATAATGCATAGTCTTATTTTAAGCAGATGGAAGAGGATCCGTGAATGCAAAGGGCTTACAGTTCTACAACGATTTCATCAACAGGCTCATCGCCCATGGTTAAATATAACTGAGTTATTTGGTCACCTGTTGTTTGTGTTTATTAAAATGTCAGTGCTTTGGCATCAAGAAATACAAGTTGAATCATATCTAACTAACTAAACAATGCCTAAAAAGGTTGATTTACTCGTTCTTCACCCAATAAGATGTGACCTCTGATTTTTGGTAATGCTGATTATATTATGCAGGAATACAGCCACATGTCACATTACATCATACGGATCTACCACAGATACTTGAAGACGAATATGGAGGATGGCTTAGTAGAAAATCAGTGTAGGTTAATTTCTAACAAAAACTAAAACTAAAACTAGTGCTGCATGTGTTGCTAAGGTTCATGATATTTGTAAATGCATGCAGGAAAGACTTTGTGGCATATGCTGATGTTTGCTTCAGAGAATTTGGTGATAGGGTTTTGCACTGGACTAGTTTTAATGAAGCCAATGTGTTTGCTTTAGGTGGTTATGATATGGGGTTTTCACCTCCTGGACGTTGTTCTTCCCCATTTGGGTTTTTCATTAATTGCAGCAGAGGTGACTCCACCTCTGAGCCATACCTTGCAGCTCACCATTTGCTTCTTGCACATGCATCAGCTGTCAGACTATACCGGGAAAAATACAAGGTAATTAAAACTCTGATTTTTCCGATTGAAGCTTTCTGCTCATCTTCAATGGAACTTGATTGAAGATCCTAACATTAACTTTCTAATATATATATGTATGTATGTATGGGTGATGATGATGATGCAGGCCATACAGCATGGTTTTGTTGGAATAAATGTGTTGTCGTATTGGTTTGAACCTTATACAAACACAACGGAAGATGTGGAAGCTACACAAAGAGCTAATGACTTCTATTTGGGCTGGTGAGTGATGAGAAAATCCCTACTAGTATTTGAATCGAAGTAATTTCCGTTTGATTTTTGTTTTCAGGTTTTTGAATCCTTTGGTGAATGGGGACTACCCAGAAATAGTGAAGAAGAATGCAGGCAACCGAATTCCAACTTTTACCAAACTTGAATCAGAGAGAATCAAGGGTTCGTTTGATTTCTTTGGCATAAACCATTATAACAATTTCTATGTGAAGGACAACCCTAGCAGTCTTGAAACCAACATCAGGGATGTTAACGGAGACATGGCAGCAACCCTTATATGTACGTATATATTCACTTACCCCCCGATAAATATGAACATAAAATAGATAATACTGACATGAATATGAATATGAATATGATGATGTGGTTTTTTTTTTTTAAATTTTATTTTCAGTTTCAGACGGTGTAAGTGAACCCCTGCCAACTCAGGTTTGAATGCTTAAACCATCTGTTTTGCTTATTATCCATCCTCCTCTAGTGGTGATTTTTTTTTTTAAATCTCAGTTCCCGGTGACTCCATCAGGTCTCCAGAACCTCCTTAACTATCTCAAGGAAGAATATGGAAATCCTCCAATCTACATCCATGAAAATGGTATAATAATGTATATGTATATCCAGAAATCAAACAATATGACTGTATGATATCAACATATTAATCATGTTTTGTGACAGGCCAAGTACAAGCACGTAATGGGACATTGATGGACACTGCAAGGGTAGAATACTTGCATGCATATATTGGTGCTTTGTTGGATGCAGTAAGGTAGGTTAGGGCTAGCCACACAATCTTCTTTTAAGATACATATACATAATGATGAATTCCCATTTGTTATGAGTGATTCTTTTTCTCGTGTATGATATGACATGGCACATGGGAACAGGAATGGATCAAACACAAGGGGATATTTTGCTTGGTCCTTGTTGGATCTGTTTGAGTTGTTGGGTGGGTATGACATTGGATATGGTCTGTATTATGTTGACCTTGATGACAAGGAGTTGACACGATATCCCAAGCTCTCTGCACATTGGTACGCCAATTTCTTGAAAGGAAACAACATAATCCCAAACTTGAACCTAATAAAACACTCTTTTGTTTCTTCACATTAGCTTTTTCAGTCTGTTATGTGTGTACTGTCCACTCTTCATCTTCACAAACAATTACTTATAAATTAGTATAACTTCTAAGTAACGTTTTATCTTTGATACAACATTTTTCAAAAGATGCATTGCTACCTACATCATGTCTAGTGCTTGAGTCCTTCTTCCTAAAATTAGCTAGTACAAGGAAGCGGATATATGCTTAGTTGTTTCAATCTTGAAACTGATCTTATACGTCTGTGATTCAAAATCTTGGATATGTTACCTAATCTCTCTATTATATATTTTGCCACTAGCTTTCCATTCTTTATTTAATTTGCTAGTTTCTTGGTTGTCATGTTCACCAATTACCAATCGTTTATTTTTTGTTCAACAAATCTTGACCTTTTTGAGGTTTGTATGCCTCATTGCGGAGGTTTATCTTTTGAAACAATTATGGAATGTTTATATATATATATATATATATATATATATATATATATATATATATATATATATATATATATATATATATATATATATATATATATTGATGGCCTATTTGATGTTTTTTATTTTGTTTGAAAAATTGGTTGTCTTCTCTTTTCAAACAAAAGTTCTCTTGTTGGTATTGTTGGTGTTATTTTTTTTTTCTGAATGTAGGATTTGGAATTCTTTATTCAATAGTAAATTTTAATGGCCTTTTCTGAATGTTATTTTTTTTTTTATTTTTTTATTTTTTTTCGATTGTAGGATTTTTCTATCATCTTGTTTGTAAAATTTCATCATACTCCATTCAGTAGTTGGTTTGTTTGTTGTAGAATATTATGATTTTATTCAGTATACAAGTTTTGGTTCAGGTTATGTATTATTGTTATATATTTCATGTTTGCTAATAAAGTTAAGATAATTGTTTGATTTTTGGTCGTTTTGCTTATATTTCATATAATTGGGCTTTTGTAATATGTATTAAAAGAAAAATAGGTTGGAGATGTCTCCTAGAGTTATAAAATCTGGGTTTTTAACAAATTGTAAGTCTGTTTATAGATTTGGCCTTTGTGGTTTGTTTTTTATATGAGTGTTCACAGTGGGTTTGCATTTTCAAAGCTTATAAATACTATGGTTTAAAGGATTTCATGACTTCAAGTCATGGTTATCCAAAAATAGTCCGAAAAAAAAATCCATTACAAAAGAAGCTATATTAACCAGTTCAAGATTACAAGATCAAAACATAAGCTTTACATTTTCCATCTATCTACTTCCAAAAAGCACTTCAGACATAAGTCTTTATAGCTTTTTTTTTTTAACAAAATAATAATATCTTCATTTCATAATTAAATAGTTTTGTAAATTTTATTACGTTTAGTAACGTTGTTTATTTGTTATTTTTTCTATTTATTTAAGATTTTATTGTATGACATACCTTTAATGGTAAGGAAAATAAAGAATTTCTTTTATTAATGATTATAATTATAATTAGACAAAAAAGGAATTTTTTTTTGCTTATAATCTGACAAAATAGGAAAAAAAAAGATACTATACCTAATTGTTTGGTGTAGTGGGTGATCCTGTGTGAGTGGTGAGTGTGTGCTTTGATTTTTCATATGAGACCCATTTTTTTTTTCTTTTTCATCTCCTAGACTCCTACCATACCATAGTACAATGTATCTCCAAAATAAATCTCGATCGCAGTGTTAGCTAAGATTATCGATTCATCACTTGCGGTGGTAGAAACCATGTCGAATCATGTCTATCTTCATGTTGTTTCTATTCTTTTGGTGGTGGTCGGAAACTATAATTATGTCAGAGTTTTCGTCTATGGTGTGGTTGATGAATACGGAAGAGATGATTTTCCCGCTGAATTCGTTTTTGGTTCCGGAACTTCTGCTTATCAGGTATTTGCTTGCTCGTAATTCATATCTTCGTCTGAAGTCTGGAAAGTTGATTTGGAGGTAACTTTAACTGTGTCTGTGTGTGATAAGGTTGAAGGAGCAGTGCTGGAAGATGGAAGAAGTTTCAGCATTTGGGACACCTTCGCCCACTCAGGTACGTAATACAAGTAGAAATTTCAGTGGCCATTCACCTGACTCGTTGGATTTTGGGGTCAGTGTCAAAACTGAAAATTTTGGGTGTTTCGATGTAAGTTTTCATTGTGAATTTTCAAACTAGAATAAGATAATGATCCGATTAAAGTTAGGTCGTTAGCTCCTGTTACAACTCAGCACCTGATATGGATCAGTTTTTCAAGCTCCAAAATTCTTTAAACCAGAATTTGATTCTTCCTTTGGAGGTGAGTTCCAAACACAATATATATATATATATATATATATATATATATATATATATATATATATATATATATATATATATATATATATATATATATATATATATATATATTTTTTTATCGACGCTCTAGTTTATTCGAGAGTTATTGGTAAATTTTGCTATAAAAGTATTGAGTTTGTTACCATTCGGTATTAAAAGTTTAAATTTGATTATTAAAATGCAATAATAATTTGATTATTAAAATTCATCTTTCAAACTGTGCAAGGCTTTCAAAGCCTTAAGTGGGTCCACATGTATACACACAATTATTATTGCATTATAATAATCAAATTACAAAATCATTGAAAAGGTTAAATGCCTACTATTTCTTGATTGTTCTATATTATAATATTTACTTCTATGTTAAATTAAACGTAGTCTTCCACGGATAGTATTGCAGTGATATGGATAGTTATTGCAAAAGCTTATGTGACAAATTTGAAAGACAAATAGTCTTCCACGGATTAGGATGACCTTAGCCATTGAAACAAACCATAGCATGTTATGGGTCTACGTGGCATGCTCAATAGGCTAATTTTAACTACACCCGTTCATGTGGTGCTGATAAGGAATTCACATAATTTTTTCTAAAAAAAACGTTTTATTATTATTATTATTATTAATAATTTGAATTGAGAAATGAACAATGGACTTCTGGGTTTAAGATTTTGGCAACAACATTTTTATATAGGTTTTGTCCTTATAGTTTTTGGGTTTCATATTTTGACCACATAACAATTTTGTATATTTGCAGATTTTGTCCCTAAAATTTTTAAGTTTAAAACATTGGCCACGAGGCATTTGTATGTTGGCAGATTTAGTCCCTATGTAAAAAATAAATTACAAAAATTATCCCCGTAATTTATAGAAAATGTCCATTTGCAGTTTTTTTTTCATTAACGGTCCATATGTTTAAAATTTTTGTATGTTGGCAGGTTTGGCCCTGTGTAGAAAATAAATTACAAAAACTGTCCCTGTAATTTACAAAAAATGTCCCTATGTTGTTTTTTTTACAGAAACGCTACATGTGCTTAAAAAATTACAAAATTGGTCCCTATCTGGTAACTAGTAACTGAATGTGGACATTTTGTCAGAAATCAAAATCACAAAAGTCCTTGGACTATAACTGTAATGTATCCGAAAAAAAAGAATACACCATGACTAGGGTTTGGTTTATTAAGATAGTTTAGGAGATGGCATGCAGCATGAAAATGAGGAATTCTTGGCTTAGACATAAATTGGGACAACCTTTGAACAACAAAAGAAATGTCTAGCCTAGTAATCTTTAAGTATAGCATTCGTCCAACAAGTCTTTGATACTGATATGTATCACTAAACTCTTCTCCATTATATGTACTTAATGAAGAATATGGATCCATAGGAGTGGCTGTTGACTTTGCAGCTAGAAGACCAACATCTTCGATTAGTTGTAAGTCATAAGTCCCTTCCATAGGAGTCCCAAGTTCAAATCCTAGGAGCTACTGATCAGGGGTTAGCATATATAAATTTATCACTCACCTTTAGATATTTAGGGTCTTACCGCTTTACGCTCCTATATATTGATTAGCGAGAAGGATATCGATTCATGGGAAATTATCACAATAACAATGATCTATTTCACATATCTTGTACCTATTACTCTAAATAAAATCTCTTGAACTTCAAGTACCATTGCCATGGTACTAGCTTTAATCCATACAGACTTTTATCTAAAATACCATAAAGGCCGAGCCCAAAAGTCATTATAGTGACGATCATGTCCATTTAGCAATCATCAAACTCCACAACTCAAATTTTAGGTTGGGTATCACATTGTTGATGTTGTTAGGGAGTTGAAGATCAGAAATCTATTTCAAAGTGTACACTTTATATGGGGTTATGAAGGACTAATTTTGGATATGATTCTTGCTCCAAAATTTCAGGTTTCTATAGCGGTGCAAATGGAGACATAGCATGTGATGGGTATCATAAATACAAGGTACACACCCTAGCTAGGATTTCAATCAAGAACAGTTGAATACAACATGTTTAAGTGCAACTTTAATAGTTTCCTAGAGTCTGACTGCATGTGGATGTTGCAGGAAGACATTCAACTTATGGCAGACACAGGTTTGGAAGCATATAGATTTTCCATCTCTTGGTCCAGACTCGTCCCAAGTATGTATATATGTTGTCTACTCAATAGTATAATGATAAAAACTTCAGTGTAACTCCACTTGTAGTCTTTATTATTCATGGTCTTAATTTTTGTAGATGGAAGAGGATCTGTCAATGTAAAGGGCTTACAATTCTACAACGATTTCATCAATAGGCTTATCACCCATGGTTAGATACATATATTACTACCGCATATATAATACAAGTTAAATAGCTAACTAACCAAACAATGTGTAAAAATTAAGGTTGATAATTAATTTGTTCTTCGCCCAACAAAATGTAATCTCTAATTTTCGACAATTCTGATTATGCAGGAATACAGCCACATGTTACATTACATCATGATGATCTACCACAGATACTTGAAGATGAATATGGAGGATGGATTAGTAGAAAATCAGTGTACATTTCTTTCTAGCTAAAACTGTGGTTCCATAACCCCCTATGAATATGATGTTTATGGAACTAGTTCTCCTTGTAGGATATGATTTAACATGCTTTACCATTTGTAAATGCAGGAAAGACTACGTTGCGTATGCTGATGTTTGCTTCAGAGAATTTGGTGATAGGGTTTTGCATTGGACTACCATTAATGAAGCCAATGTGTATGCTTTAGGTGGTTATGATGTGGGTTTCTTACCTCCTGGACGTTGTTCTTCCCCATTTGGTTACATTAACTGTAGCAGAGGCGACTCTACTACTGAGCCATACCTTGCAGCTCACCATATGCTTCTGGCACATGCATCAACTGTGAAATTGTACCGTGAAAAATACAAGGTTATTTAAAATTCTGGTCTTTCCATGATTTGATGCATTCAATATACCATCCATCCATCCATATGTTCTTACCTTTGTCTTCAAGAAACATTCACGACAATGACACTATCTTTCTTGATGGAAGATCCTAACATCAACTTTCTTTGTTGAAGAACTCTCTCTCTCTATTATATATCTTCCTTTGTCGAAAAAAGAAAGAAAGAAACATTCACTAATATGGGTGATGATGATGCAGGCCATGCAACATGGTTTTGTTGGATTAAATGTCTTTGCGTATTGGTTTGAACCTTATACAAACACAACGGAAGATGTCAAAGCTACACAAAGAGCCCATGACTTCTATTTGGGCTGGTGAGTTATTATAAAATCCCTACTAGTATTGGAATCGAAGTAATTTCAATTTGATTTTTGTGTTCAGGTTTTTGAATCCTTTGGTGAATGGGGACTACCCAGAAATAGTGAAGAAGAATGCAGGCAACCGAATTCCAACTTTTACCGAACTTGAATCAGAGAGAATTAAGGGTTCATTTGATTTCATTGGCATAAATCACTACAGCACGCTATATGTAAAGGACAACCCAAGTAGTCTTGAAACGGATACCAGGGATGTTCTTGGAGACATGGCAGCAACCCTTATATGTATGTATGTCCACCAAGTAAACAACCTATACCTTTGATGCTATATATATATATATATATATATATATATATATATATATATATATATATATATATAGTTAGTTAGTTAGTTAGTTAGTTAGTTGGATCTACTTCTCTTAAGCCGAAAATTCATTTAACTTTTATGTTTTTCTCCCGTTTGGTGTATATTACCATGCATCTAGCCCAACGTTATCCAGTGTTGCCCTCCTTCCTTGAGGTTGATGGTTCAAGTCCTGTTGTGGACATAAATGTATTTAAGGAGTAGTTTGAAAATAGGTTAGGTTTGTCGTTTAAAAAAAATGAATTTCGTCTTAGAAGCAATAAAATCGGCACTTAAACAAGCAATCACTACTCAATCGTTAGACAAAACTAACACCGACATGATGTGTGCATTTCTTGACTTTGGATTGTAGATGGCGGAGATGATGGAAATGGATCCCTTCCAACTCAGGTTTGAATATA
This sequence comes from Lactuca sativa, assembly GCF_002870075.4. NCBI lineage: Eukaryota > Viridiplantae > Streptophyta > Magnoliopsida > Asterales > Asteraceae > Lactuca > Lactuca sativa. The sequence goes on from NC_056631.2 coordinate 4,326,550, forward strand.
TGTCGTTTGTTGTTACACTTTTCGTATTTTTGCTTTCATTTATCCTACTTTAGTACTTAATTTCTTAATTTCTTTTTATATTTTTAATCTCAGTTCCTGGTGAATCCAATGGGTCTCGAAAAGCTTCTTAACTATTTAAAGGAAGAATATGAGAATCCTCCTATCTATATCCATGAAAATGGTATATAAATCAAACCAATTACTTATAAAATTTTCGTATTATCTATTGAAATAAGCAAAAGAACTTGATGCACATGTATATACTAGTACCTTTTTTGTAGTGTAGAAAAACCATAAAGATTTGTTTTTCTAGTGCATCACCCATATGTTTTTGTTACTTATCCATTGTTGAGGTGGCCTTAAGTCTTTGCAGCTTTGAAAGGGTTCAAATGAGACTTACTATTCTTGTGAAACATGGGGATGCATTTCTGTCCATACATTTTGGGAAAAAATGTCAAAATATTTCAAAAACAATAAATGACATTAATTTCCGTCATTTTTAACATCTAAACAACATATAAAAAATATATAACAAAAAATCATCATTCTAGTGAAATATTCTAGCAGAATATTATTCATAAAAATATAATGTGTAATATTCTATCAAAATATTACAAATGTGCAAAATTTTAAAATCTTAATAATATTTTTATAGAATATTTCACTAGAACGGTAATAGTTTTGTTTATTATATATTTTTTAATGTTAAAAGTAACAAAATTAATACTATATATATATATATATATATATATATATATATATATATATATATATATATATATATATATATATATATATATATATATCTTTTTGCCACCATGCAACATCCTAAATATGGTTGTATGATATTGACAAATAATTTTTCGGCAGGCCAAGAACAACCACGTAATGGAACATTGACGGACACCCCAAGGGTAGAGTACTTGCATGCGTATATTGGTGCTTTATTGGATGCAGTAAGGTATGCCTCTACTCGGCTCTATGAAGAGAAAGTTGGACCTGTCCATCTTTTCAGAGCTTAACATATGGTTATTTTTGTCCATGACATGGTAACAGGAATGGATCAAACATGATGGGATATTTTGTTTGGTCCTTCTTCGATCTCTTTGAGCTGTTGGATGGCTATAATTCTGGTTTTGGTCTATATTATGTTGATTTGGATGACAAAGAATTGACTCGGTATCCTAAGCTTTCTGCTCATTGGTATGCCAAATTTTTGAAAGGAAAGAACATGAGTGACATAATTCTAAACTTGAAGGTAAAGGACTCTTTCTCTGCTTCACATTAATTATCTTTTGCCTTTGGGGATGTTGTAACATGATCATTATTAGCCATGTACTTATAATCGTTACCAAGTTGACGATACTTGGTTACATTTTTGCAATTTAAATAACATGCATTGTGTTTTGCGTATATGAACAAATTTTGGTTTATTTCCTAGTGTAAAATTTCTAGTATTGTCAGCTTCGATATATAGGAGAAGGAAAGTGTAACATCCCTCGCTAGAGACTATTTGAAAACACAGTTAAGGAAAGCGTAACACCCCTTGCGAAGTTGTTAACAATAAAATATCACAACATGGTTCAAGCTCACCACACATTCTATGGTCTTGTTAAAATCCAAGCTGATCCTTAACCCTAATTCAGGGTCTTCAATCTAAACATGTACCAAAATACGTTAGGGAATTGATTTGTCTAGTGAGTCACCTGAAGTTGATTCATTTAGAGTAGAGGATGACGATCCAAGAAAGGAAAGAAACCCTAATTTTTAGGGGCGACTCGGCGAGTCCAAGGAGGAACTCGGCGAGTCCGAGCGGGATCCGGGTCGAGGAGTAAGTGACCGACTCGGCGAGTCGGCCAAGATGACTCGGCGAGTCTGATCTGTCCGTGGAAATCCCTAAATTCGAGACTTGGAGCCTATATAAACGTCTTAATCTTCTTCCTAGGGTTCCTTACTGCCTCTTTAGCCCTGGATACCAAACCCTAGCCGTCATATCCTTTGATTGAGCCATTAGTTGCCTTGGAAGGTGCATTAAAGCTTGGAGAAGGAAGAAGGAACTTGGAGGAGCAAGAAGGGACTACAGATCTGGGATTGTGAGTTCATTCTGAGCATTTGGAGGTAATAAACTAGTTCCTGGACCCTTTTTGCACCTAGATCTATATGTGGTTGTTGGGGCTTTTTAGCCATAATGTTATTATTTTGAGTTAGAAGCCAGATCTGAGGTTGCTACTTCAGATCTAAGCATATTATGGTCTTGAGAAGCCTAAAGTAGCAGCCCTTGAGTTGATTATGGAGCCTCCTTGCCTTAAACCCTAGTTTATGGTGTATTTTGCTTAGATCTCCTTCTCTACACGTAAAGTTTGCAACTTTACGTGAGGAATAGGCTTGGGAAGGGTAGATCTACAGATTTGAGTCCCTGCATGACTCAAAAGTCCTCTGCATGTATGAAGGACCGGATGGACTCGGCGAGTCCTTTGAGTGAACTCGACGAGTAGCTTGAAGATGAGGAGGAACTCGACGAGTGGGATGAACAGCTCGTCGAGTCGGATGAAGTTGGGCATGAACTCGGCGAGTTGGATGAAGATTGCCTTGTACTCGGCGAGTCTGTTCTTGGACTCGGCGAGTCAGGTCGCGAAACCCCAAAACCTTCGAGTTTAGACTCGAATCAGTGAGTCGATTAGAGACTTGGTGAGTTGGACAGGTCAGGACTCGGAAATCGGTAGACTCGGCGAGTCATGGATTGACTCGACGAGTAGAGTCGCGAGTGGAAGGACTCTGGACTTATGAACTCGGCGAGTCAGTAGGGTGACTCGACGAGTAGGGTTGACCTGGAAGGTTGACTTTGACCAGGACTTTGACTTTGACCTGAGTTGACTTGGTTGCCTTTCGGGGGTCAGTTAGACTCAGTGTTGCCTTGACATTGGTAGCTCAGGGAGCGAGTGGAGCAGGGGTTCAGAGAGTTGTCGGTCAACAGCCAGAGGATTATCAGCAGAGTTCAGCAGTGCGAGGTGAGTCTCCTCACTGTTTGTATGGGTCTAAGGCACCAATGCCGGCCCATTTAGAATATGCATGAAAGACCAGGGGGTGGCTCCTGGAACACTGTATGTTATTATGGATGATAGGAAGACCCGGGGGTTAGCCCTAGGCAATATGCATGAAAGGCCAGGGGGCGGCTCCTGGCACACTGTATGTTATTATGGATGATAGGAAGACCCAGGGGTTAGCCTTAGGCAATATGCATGAAAGACCAGGGGGCGGCTCCTGGCACACTGTATGTTATTATGGATGATAGGAAGACCCGGGGGTTAGCCCTAGGCAATATGAATGAAAGACCAGGGGGCGGCTCCTGGCACACAGTATGTTATTATGGATGATAGGAAGACCCGGGGGTTAGCCCTAGGCAATATGCATGAAAGACCAGGGGGTGGCTCCTGGCACACAGTATGTTATTATGGATGACAGGAAGACCCGGGGATTAGCCCTAGGCAATATGTATGAAAGACCAGGAGGTGGCTCCAGGCGCATTGTATGCTATTATATATATGAAAGACCAGGAGGTGGCTTCTGGCACACTGTATGCTGTTTAGCTAAGTAGATTAGTATGTACGGTTGTCTTTGTGATACTTGCATAAAAGACCAGGAGGTGGCCCTTGGTTTGAGGGATTCGGACATGCTCTCGGGTGTGTCTGAACTCAAACTGAGGAATTGGTATGGAAGTTTTCAAAATGAAACGGCAGTTTTGTAAAAAGAGAGTTTTGGGAAAGAAAACAGTTTTAGAAAGGCAAAAATAATTCAGAAAGGAAAGAACTTTGAAAAGAGAAAAAGGGTGTGGTGCATGCAATCAACCGAGCTCAAGTAAGTACCGCAAAATACCCATACAAGTTTATGTTATGATTATCAGTTGATAGAACAGTATGCTAGATTAGGACTAAGGATCTAGGAATGATGCCTTATGTGTCTATTATATGTGTTTTGAGCTGCATGATAGTGCTGATTAGACAGTAGTAGGATAGCTTGTTTAGGTTATGTCTGAGTTTATGAGTTTGTGTTGCATGCTAGTTTAGATTCTTGCTATTTGGATATGATTGCTTGAGTATGTTGTGGTTAGATTTTCCCCTTGTCCGAATGCTGACTGCTTTGTGCATTGTGGAATTTTGATGGGAGTTAGCCATTAGGTGGATACGTCACGTCACATGTGATCAGGGTTGAATAATCTCAGAGTGATGGATTTGGCCCTATTGCGCAGCTCTTGTTTGAGTCCAACCGTTGTAGGGATGAGTCTTTTACTTGAAGGATTATCTGAGACTCGTCATATGTGATGGTATCCAGGTAATGGCTAATTGGCATCACAAGGAGACCTTCAGCAGCTGAGGACTGGTTTGAGTTGAGTTAGAGGTTTCCCTAGGGTAAGCCTAGGATGAGATAATGCTGGGAGAAGTGGTAATGGATAAGGGACCTGGTGGAGTCGAAGCAATTCCTGAGGAAAGTACGGATAGATGTGGAAGGTAGTATGGGCCCGTACTACTAAAAGCAGAGGATCCGTACTCGATTCGGGAAGGGTCGAGACAAGACCGGGAACCTGGTAGTGCGTGTGTTTGATCTTGCAGTAGTGACCCGTATTCTGATAGTGGTTGCGTTATATTTTCAGCATGGTGACGTTGCGAGAGAGACCAGTGGGCGGGTCAGGATCCGGTTCGGGCGCGAGATCCGAACCAGTTGATGATGGGTTGCGCGAGTTCATCGCATCTGAGATTACGAGAGGCATCCTTGAGGCGACCCCGGTCATTTTCGGGTCGATCAAGGAGGGGATCATTGAGCTGATGGAGGATCGCCTCCGAGCTTTCAGGAGTGATTTGGCGTCTGGCCAGGCAAGTACGCGCACGCTGTCCTTCAAGGACTTCAGAGGGTGTGGTGCGCCGGATTTTCACGGGGTGAAAAACCCCATTGCTGCCAGGAGATGGATCACAGACATTGAGTCTGCACAGTTGACGAGCTTCTGCCCGGATGGGTCGAAGGTCCGCTTTGCGGAGGCATGTTTGAGAGACAGAGCTAGAGATTGGTGGGAGTCAATTGGAGACTCATTGGGAGCCTCGGTCGTCGAGGATATGACCTGGTCAGACTTCGTGACCAGGTTTAGGGCGGAGTTTGCGCCGGAAGTGGAGCTTCAGCAGCTGGCCAGAGAATTCCTAGAAATGAGACAGACGATAGAGTCGGTGACGGAGATTACCGCCAAGTTTCGGGAGAGGGCCCTATTAGTTCCTCAGTATGCAAGGGATGATGAGATGTAGAGGACCCGCTATCATGAAATGTTGAGAGCGGAGATTCGGGAGCATGTCGGAGATTCGGGAGCATGTCAGCTTCTCGGCATGCCCGACCTTGGACTTTATGATTGCCAGAGCTAGGGAGAGGGAGATCGATCTGGAGCACATTGCGAAGAGGAAGTCAGATCAGACATTCACATTGGAGGGTCCTGGGAAGAGACCCAAGACTTCAGATCAACGATTAGTGGGTCGGCAGGACCAAAGTCAGTGCAGCACGTGCGGGAAACCGCACGAGGGAGTGTGTCGTTCCAGGGGTTCCGGCTGCTACAAGTGTGGCAGTGATGGTCACGTCAGCAGGGACTGCCCACGGGGGGCAAGCCCATTATATTTTCATTGCAATCAGGTGGGCCACAAGAGGACCGACTGACCGACGATGAGGGGAGGAGCAGGGAGTGCGCCTGCCCCAACGACTATGAGGTTTACGCATGGGCGAGAGGGTAGTGCCTTGCAGTGACAGATGCGGAAGATCTGGATTACAGCAAGGAATGTTGCAGTTACATATCTATGACTATTTTCATTCCTATGAGAATTAGGGAAGTTTTTACCCTGGACTCAGGCGATTTTATGTATGATTTGTCTCTCTGCTTGTATTTGGATTGTATTTTGGAATTGTCATATGCCAATTGCATACCAGGAGATATTAGTAGCTAGTGTAGGTCATCTTTCACTTCGGGTTCGAAGTGTCCAATATCATCTCGGTTACGGTTGAAAATGGTTCGGGAGTGGTCAGCCACCATCATCAGGGTTTGATGGTTCTAATTTGGACGTTCGGGATGGCTTTCAGAAGCATCAAGGAAAGTGGCTTATCACCAAGGAGTCTGTGCCCAGTTATTCGGACTATAAGGACAGTAGTCAGAGCTTAGGGGATTTTTTTTAGCATCAGGGATGCGGGAGGTGTTCTTCTAGTATTTAGTAATCATACGGTAGTTGGAGTGGGCTAGAGACGGATCGCTAGCAGGGATAGGGCGATGGTGGTTATCATGCCTATCGTGTAAGGAAGGAAGGAATGGAAATCTTCGGGTTTTCGCAGGCAGTAAAGACTTAGCTGAGGCTAAGTGGGGAAGAAACAATCAGGTTATGGGAGTAGAAGGGGTTTTGAAACTAGGTTAAGTTTCGCTCTCCTGTTAGGAAGAAAGACGGCTCAGGTGACTGTATGATTGGAGGATAGTGTAAATTGGAAGTTGGGAAGAACTTGCCAATTGTGAGACCTCATTCTCGAAATTTCTGGTCGCGAATTACATAGGAATCGGTTGGGAGTTCCATTTGGGACATGAGTACCACTTGGGAGTACTCGATTGTGCTGTATGATCAACTATGGGTTAGTCGTAGCATCCACTAGCAGCTAGTCGGTGTGGAAAGGTGTTGTCAGACTACCGGATGGCCGTAGCATTCACCAGTGGCTAAATAGTAAGAGAAGTATATTAAGACTGCAGTGTGGTCCGTAGCAATCGTATGTGAGGTGTAACAGCCCGAATTTCCAGGTATCTTTTATTCATATATTTTTGGTGTTTTGTGAAGGGACTCGGCGAGTTGGAGCTCAAACTCGCCGAGTAGGATCGCGGTTCTGGACGCGGGTTCGCGCCTGGACTCGGCGAGTCCAAGGAATGGACTCGACGAGTCCGCGCTGTTTAATGAAACCCTCATTTCCCGGTCCTAAGCCCTATTTAAAGGACCTTATGGCCCTTCATTGTGGCTACCTTGACCTTGAGAGCACCTAAACAGCTGAGGGTTCTTGTGAGTAAGATAAGAGACCATTATTCACCAATTTTGTGTGTATTTGCAAGAAAGGAAGGGGAAAATCAAGCTAGGAGAGTTGGGGAGCTTGGATCTACTTCCATTTCGTCAGAGGAAGCTTCTTGAGGTATCATTCAGAGCTTATTCTCGTATTTTTGTTGATATGGTCAAATCTAGGGTTTCTTCATGCCTTGTTTGCCTTGTATTTGGAGTGTGAGAGGTCCCATGGGGATATGGTACCTAGATCTGGACCTTAGCAGGTCCAGAGAGTCCCAAATGCCATGCTTTATGTCTTTCCTTTTGGTTTGGAGACTTAGGTTGCCATCTTAGAGGTCATTTCTTCAAAAGGAGCCTTGTAGGTGTTGCATGGTAGCCAAGACTGTGACTTTACGTGATGAATGAGCTTGGGAGGGCCAGATCTATGAGTTAATGGAGCGGATCTGACCTCATAAGCGGGATTGAGTTGATGCATGGCATGGACTCGCCGAGTCTGAAGAACAGACTCGGCGAGTAGCATAAAGATTGTCCTTAACCACTCAGCGAGTGGTCTTGCCGAGTTAAGGGTTGACTCAGTGAGTCAGGGAGAGTTAGAGAGGGTTGACAGGTGGACTGAGTCGAGCTGGAACTCGCCGAGTTGTTCTTGAGACTCGGCGAGTTGAGTCGTGGTGGCCCCGCGATTCATGCCAGGTGGGACTCGTCGAGTTGGGGGTGTACTCGACGTGTCAGGAGAGGATTCTAGGGAGTCAGTGAACACGTATAGACTCGCCGAGTCGCCCTAGTGCACTCGCCGAGTCCGGTCAAAGTTAACCGTTGACTGTTGACTAGAGTTGACCAGTGTTGACTTGATAGGGGTAGTCAACCTTAGTGGTAAAAGTGTTAATTAGAGATATATGATGTTATAGGAGGATTGTAGCTCGGAGGATCAAGCACGAGTGATTTCCAGGATTCGCGAGTTATCGAGATATACGAGGTGAGTCTTCTCACTATACTTTACCTTGAGTAGGTAATCAGAGTATGTGACAGAGTATTTGTATGCTATATGTATGTTATGTGTTGTACTGCATTATTTCTATGTGATTTATGCTGTGCATGTTTATAGAGTTGGAACCGGAAGGTTCCCAGAGTTAGAACCAGTAGGTTCACAGAGTAGGGTCTATGGACCCACAGAGTTATAGCCTCGAGTGGATAATATGTGTTATGTGTGGTATATTGGGGAACTCACTAAGCTTTGTGCTTACAGTGTTAGTGTTGTTTGTTTCAGGTACTAGTGATGACCGTGGGAAGGTGCCGACTTGATCTGTACACACGCATGAGATTTTTATGATATGTGATCTTGGGATTTTGTATGATATGGATTGGAGTTTTAAACTTGATGTTTTATGAAAATTAAATGAAAATGTTTTTATATTATGCGAAAAATTATTTTGAAATTTATGGTGTTACAATTTGGTATCAGAGCCTTGGTTTGAGGGATTCGAGTACACCTTCGGGCGTATTTGAACTCAAACCGAGGATTTGAGAAGTATTTTCAAAAAGTGTAAAAGATTTTGGAAAAAAACGCAGAGCAGAGTGTGTGTACGATCGGTCCGCGCCCGAACGGTGATTTCCTAAAATACCCTCATGTTATGTGATATTGATATTGATATGATGTATTCGCATGCTAGAGTAGGCTAGGTATTCCTATTAGGACTAGAGTGGCCTGATTTGTGATGCCTTAGCCTAGGAAGAGGTGAGCTGCTATGAGATGCTTGAGAGTGAGTAGGTATCAACGAAGGGCTTATGAGAGATCTTTTATAGAGTGGCCTATGCATGATAGAGTACTTGGAATTTGGGAACCGAAGAGGAGGACTTGGGGTGTATTCTGATACGGTGCGGATAGTAGTATTGGGCCCGTACTACTGAAAGCACCGGAGCGGTGTACAACCCAAGTAAGAATCTTTGGAATACCAAAGATCAAGGAGGGATGAGTTGTCGAGTGTGAGTGATGTGTGCAAACTCACTTAGTTTTAAACCTACTTTTAATTATCAAATAACACACAAAAGGCAGTGAACCTATCAATTGTGGTATAGCTAAATAAGCAGGGTATCGATCACAGGGAACGGCAAATTAAAACTAAAAACTAATTTTATCTAAGTTAATTAATAAGTAGGGGTTTTCTCTAGTTTTACAAGACTAGAAACTTACTAACTATTACTTAATTTAAGAACTAGAAAATAAAGACTTAACTAGATTCAATAATTGGAAAGGAACTTCTGTTTAGTTCAACTTGGTTGACTCTATGGTTGATTTCAAGGTAATGGTGCAATGGATTAATTCTTTCGTTGGTTACCGATTCAAGTGATTAGATTCGTATTCACTACCCTAGTCCTTAGCAAATAAACTAACTTAAACAGTGGCCAATTGTCTAATTTAATTCAATTCACTAGATTAATTATTCGGGTTAAGTTAGACTTGCAATAGTTAACTAAATTATTCTTTTAATCAACTTCTTGTTTGATGGTCATCTTACAAGCTTGCACATGGATTTACTTAATTTTTTTTATTAATTCTAGTTTCATATTCATTAATCCTAGACATATATAGCATAGTGATCACATAGCATATGAGGTTAATAATTAATAGATGTTCATGCTAATCAATTATCTTCCTATTAACAGAAAATTAATTATTATTCACACACAAGGTTCTTTAGTAAGCTAAAATAACAAAATTCACCAACTTGGAATTAATCCTACCAATCAATCAAACCATATTGTCAACTTTGTATCCCCAAACAAAAGTCTACAAGTTTTAGCTCATAATTGAAGTAAATAACAGCAAACAAACAAAGTCAAATTTCTTAACCATAATGATAAAACAAAAGAATAAGTGGAATGATGAAATTTTGCCTCAATTACTCTCCGGAATTGAATTCTAACTTCTTTCGTCATCTTCTAGGGTTTCTCTGGCTTCTCAATCGTAGCAAAGCACTTCTGAATCGTTCCAGAACTCCTCCCCACCGATCTGTGGAGTTATCTATAAATATCCGAATCGACTCGTCGAGTCAGGTGGTGACTCGTCGAGTCCCTCTCACATTCCCCGTATTGTGATAACTCTCTGGGATCCCGAGTCATTATCTTCTCGATTCTTCGATTGGACTCGCCGAGTAGCCGATCAGACTCGCCGAGTCAGTGCCATTTTTAGTGTTTTTCTTCTTTATTTCATTCTCGATCTTCTAACTGTTTCTCCCGCTTCCTTTCGCTTCCGAGCTTCATCTTTGGACTGAAAATATAATTTAAACACTTTCAAGTATCTTTTGTCCATAATATGCAATAATTTGGCTAATAAATGAATAATAATGTATACTTAATATGAACCAATTATGCACATATCAAAATACCCCACACTTGACTTTTGCTTGCCCCCAAGCAAAACTGAAGTTTAAACATATTAGAATCACATATTACAACTCCAATCTAACCCAGCCATTATGCCAAGACCGCAACGCATGCATTTGTGTCTAAAGTTTTTCCTAAAGACCTCCCATACTCCAAATACTCACAATCCTCATAAACACTTGCCCACTCATCCCGAACTATGCTCATTTTATGCAACCCTCCCAATCTAACCCAGCCACTATGGAGCTCTTTTGGAATTCTTCACTTCCTTTAATAATTTGATCTTTGATCTCTTTGAATTCACCACCTTTATTGTTTGATTTTCGGTATCTTCAACTTCTTGGATTTTCGGAATTTTGATCTTTTGATCTTCACTTTGATTGCTCCAAAATTCTTACACTTCTCTTGTAATTCTCTCTCTCTCTCTCTCTCTCTCTCTCTCTCTCTCTCTTTTAACATGTACCTCTCTTTTTTCACTCAAATCCCTACATGCTTAAGCAGGGGCGCTCAATTTCAACCTTTATTGGCTAAAGATAACAATCTTCCTGGATACATTTCAGGTTTAGGCTGCTAAACATATTGCATCCCTCGGGCTGAGCAGGGTCGTGTTTTTGTCTCATGATTTCACTGGAATAAGGAAGCCACAAATGCACTAGAACGTATATAGGCTCAACTAAACATTTGGGTCTTCATGCAATTATCAACACAATTCTATCATGGAATCCTAATTACTTTTACCAAAATTTTCTAAATTAAATCCTAAGTAATACTTTTGGTATGCAAATTTTTTAAAATTAGCCTAAATTAAGATTCTAACTTTTCTATTTTATGTGACCAACCCCCTACCCCACACTTATTTTATGCAATGCCCTCATTGCATATTATGCATGATAAAAACATAAAAAGAAAATAAAGAGGGAATTGGAACAAACTCCCATGGGATAGCAGTCGATAGATTGATCACTTCCTTTTCAGCTCCAATTCAATTGACTTTAGACATGGGAACAGCTCATCCATGCCTTGGGTGTCAATTCTCGTGTGGGTAGCTCCAAATACGCGGAAAATAGTATAAGATCTTCAAAAAAATTAATATGGAAAGAATAGATAGTCAAGTGGTACTCTAATCAGCATCAAATTCGCAGCCCCTTCGACATGAAACCAAACGACTCGTCGAGTATATACAAGACTCATCGAGTTACTTCGGGAAATCTTCGGATTTTTGAGAATTAAGGATGACTCGTCGAGTCAGTTTAATGCACTCGACGAGTTGGTCACTGAATGAAAATATTAGCATTCTGCATCTGATCCAGCTTCCAATAAACTCTCTATACTTTCTATTCACTTCTAGACTCCCTTGCCAACATCTCTAAGGACCGGACTCAATACTTTAACTCTAACGCTCCTTCTTTGTTGACTCTCTTTCTCACTTTGATTCTATGATTCTAAACCCTTTTGAAGTTAGCACTCCGAATTCAATTCTGAAAAATTGTCAAAGCATTCAAACATCAAATAAACATCAAAAGCAAGTTCTAAAAAACATTAAACAAACCAAATAAAAACAAACACAAAAATAAAAAAATTGAAAATTGTTCAATAAAAATGCCAAGAACTCAATCCTCCTCCTCATCATCATCATCATCTAGCCCTGCTCCACTTCCTCCCGCACCACTTCTTCTTGCACTTATCACCTCTTCCCATGATGGAATGTATGGAAAGTTACCACCATCAATGTGCGGAATGTTAAAGTGGTCGAAAAGTCGTATATGTGATTGGTTGCTAAAATTCAAGCTCCGCGCCATCTGATCTTGTAGCCGCCTCATCTCTACATTGTACCAATCCATTGGTACTTCTTCGTTGTCAACCGGAATCACCGGCGGCTCTTCCTCCACATCCCGCTCTCTTCTCGAACGAACCCTCCTCCCCGGTGCTTCGGGACCAACAACCGGATCATCATTCGGGATGACATAATGGCCACCACCATAGTCTTCAATAATCCTCGCTCTCCGGAAAAGAATTGGATTGAATGGAGGTGTAGGGATCATCGTCATGAAGTTCCATGCACCGCGGTTCATCAACCCGAATGAGTTGGCTAACCGGGTGACAAACATCCCACCGTTGATTCGAGAAGTTTTGCGATCCTTGACCGCACCCTCCGAGAGATATGAAGCTAGACACCAAGGAATATTGCAAAAAACGCCGGGTGTAATAATGCTCCACAAATAGAAGACAGCAAGGTTAGACACCTTGTCATCATCTTTCCTTTGGTTGATGGTGGATGAAATGAGACGATGGATGAGGCGGTGTGTTGGGGATCGAATGCTCCCTTCCTGTGCCGACTTCGGAATATAGACCTTGTTACCAATTGTATTCCACCAGCCCACGCTCGTAACTCCTTCGGGAAACACCATATGGGTTTGTGCTAAAAAGGCCCGAAAGATGGGTGTTGAGACCAAGGGCTGATCATAAACCCCTAGTCGACAGGCAAGATCCACCACAGAGCATTGATGAAATTCTCCCCCAAGGCAGAAACTAAAGCTTGACGGGTGATAAGCATCCACTCCCCCGGTGAAAGATACCGTGGAGAAGAACTCCAAACACAGCTCCAAATAAACCGGCTCTTGAATACGGAAGACCCGACTCCACCCGTCACAAATCATTGTTTCGCCTTCATGACGAAACTCCTTTACAAGATAAGGAGCTAACTCCCCCTCATAGCGTACACTCTGCAACCAATCCCAATCTATCCGGTTGGGCACATAGATCTCTTTCTTCTTGATGTCAACCAACTTCTTCTTCCACTTCCGCAATGTTGAAGCGGACTCGATTTGTGGGAAATTTAACCAAGGAAAGTCCCCTTGGTGGCCACTGGAACTTTGCCCCCTTCTGAACATGATTTCTGCAAAACAAAGACACAAAACCCAGAAACACAGAATATAATTAAAAAAACGTCTCACATATGTTTCCCGACTCGACTCGTCGAGTCCACGTATGACTCGGCGAGTCACACGAACTGCACGAGTCAGTCGGCGGGTCGATGGAAATTGGACCATGAAACCTGGAAATTTCGTCAAGGGTTTTGTCTAGGCACATATTATTAAGGTATTAAGGCCAGAATAAGCAGTCAAAACAACATAATTCATGAAAAATCAAAACCCTAGAAATTTACTACTTTTCAAAAACGGGTTTTCTCATGCAATTTCTAGCATAGATGGCCTTATAATCATGTTCTTAATAGAAAACAAGAAGAAATTCATTACCTTTTGAGATGGTACTTGAAAGATTTGAAGAAAAATTGAAGAACAAAGATGAATGCTTGAGAGAGAGATGAGAGAGAGGTGCACGGCGAGTGTATGTGTGAAAAGAAAACTGATTCATTAGGGTTAAAACCCTAGTTACCGGTTGTAAAAGTAATTTCAAAATTATTTTTTTCTGTAAATAATACCGACTCGTCGAGTCGGGGTCAGACTCGGCGAGTCTGGTCGCGATGTCAAACTTTTCTGAAATCCATATACACTCGTCGAGTCGTGGTAAGACTCGGCGAGTCTTTTGCAAAAATTCATAAAAAATTTTCATTTATCTAAAAAAAATCATTTCACCCCACACTTAGCCCATGCATACTCTCAAGCAGACATGTCCGACAAATTGGAGAATTAACAATCTAAAAACGAAGGAAAAATTTCAAACAAAACTAAAAAGTAGAAGAAAGCAAACTCTAAATAACGGGTTGCCTCCCGCCAAGCGCTTCTTTTTAAGGAGTCGTTAGCTGGACTCCTTCCCGTCTACGTCTCGTCATCTTCCAGCATCGGGAATGCACGCCTAGTCTTTTGTGGTTTGTACTTTGTTTTGTAACCGTGAATCTTCTTCTTGTAAGCCCTTTTCAATGCATCTCTTTTCTTTTTCACAGCATCATCCTCAGCTGCTTGGGCTTCCCTTTTCCTCTTTTTCTTCTTTCCCCCATTCTTTTTCACCTTCTCTTGCACCTCCTTCTCTTTAAATTTAATTACTTCATATTTCGTGATGGTTCGTGCTTTAGGTTTAGTAGTGAATGGTTGATCAGCTTCCACCCTCCTTTCCTTTGTCTCTTCATCCTTTCCTGTGCTCAACCCATCTTCAAACGGAATCGTATCGAGACATGCTACATCGGCGTATTGAACTTTCATCCCCATTCCTCCTTCTGCTGTTTGTTCTTCTAAAGAATCATGAATAATATCTAAATCCAAGGTGTGTGAAGAACTAGTAACAAACAGATCTAAGTCGGCCAAGTCTTTGTCAATTTCGACTGGACTCGTCGAGTCCATTAAAATGACTCGGCGAATCTGATCGGGTTCCATTAATTCTCGGGTGTTTTCTGAGTTGGCTCCTTCCAGTAGCTTTTCTAACTCCTCTAAGTCCTTGTTAACATCTCCATCTTTTTCAGAGTGTATCAAAAACTTGGTTGGATCTTCTTTTAGCAAAAGTTCAAGCTCTTTTTGTAATATCTCATCATCCAATTGGATAAATGAGATGTCTTCATTCTTTTCCTCTTCTTGCTTGGCCTCTGGAATAACTTTAAACATTACAGACTCATCACCCAGCCTTAATGTCAATGTAGACTCACATATATCAATTAAAGCACACGCGGTGTTCAAGAATGATCTCCCCAAAATAATTGGAATTTTGGGGTCTTCTTCCATATCAACAACCACGAAGTCTACTGGGAAAATAAACTTGTCAACTTTTATAAGGAGATCCTCACAAACTCCTTGTGGATGAATTATCGTCTTGTCCGCCAAATGGATTTTCATATTCACCGGCCTTGGTTCTGGTAAATTCAACTTCTTAAAGAATGAAAGAGGCATCAGATTGATGCTTGCTCCCGAATCAGCTAATGCTCGGGTGAAAACTTCATTACCAAATTGGCACGGAATCACAATATTTCCTGGATCACCCTTCTTTTCAGGTAGCTCATTCATCAATATTTCCGCGACTTCAGCTAAATCTTTCCTAGCAGCAAAAAGGCCCTTAAGCAAGTTGAAGTACTTAGGTGTTTGGAGCATTGTTTCCACAAATGGCACATTAACTTGTAAAGCATTAACATGCTTCATGAAGGTTCTATATGCTTCTACTTTTTCTGCAGGCATGGCTTTGGTTGGGTATGACAGAGGAGGATTATAAGGCTTCAAAGAACTGACCGTTTTCTTATTTACGCATGGACTCGTCGAGTCCAATAAAGTGACTCGGCGAGTCGGATTGGGTTTTGCTGGGTCCGATTCTTCTACCTTTTCTGCCTTCTTCTTGGAGATTCTCAGTGCTTCTGTAAATGTTTCTTCACTGCTGGAGGTTATTACATTTACATTCTCCATTCTTGGATTGGGTTCGGTGTTACTTGGAAGTTGACCCGGTCTTCTATCATTCACTTGATGCGCAAGCTGCCCCAGCTGTTTCTCAATGTTGAGAATTGATGCTTGCTGATTCCTTAGCATGTTTCTGGTCTCGTGTATGGCAGCATCGTGATCATTGTGTCTTTTTTCGGACGCGGCTATGAATCTAGTGAATAACTCTTCTAAATCGGCTTTTTTTTCTACCGGTTCTTCCTTTTGGTATAGTCCCCTCTCCTTCTGCTTGTATTTCTCCTCCTTTGCCTTCTTATACTCTTTGTATGGTAGCCATTCTATCTTAGGTTTCCGCCAATTTTCATCATATCGATCGCCACTTGAATAGAAGACATGAGCTCTCTTATTTCCATTCTCATCCAAATCACAATCCTTTGTGAGATGGGGCCCTCTACAATTTTCGCATCCTACCCTAATAGCATGGATTGTTTGATCCATTTTTGTCATTCTTCGATCTAGACTATCAAGCTTAGCTATCACTGCCGCCATGCTATCATTTGCTGCGTTCACTACCCCCCGACTTATTTCGTTTCTCGGATTGTGGTATTCTCTAGAGTGCTTAGAGAATTCTTCAATTAATTCTTTAATTACCGGGGGCGCCTTCTTTGTGAGCGGGCCTTGAGAATCAAGCAATTGCCTTGTGGTGACATTGACTCCATCATAGAAGATGGAGACCTCTTGTTGGCTATTAAGGTCATGGTGTGGGCAATTTCTAAGTAGGCTCTTGTACCTTTCCCAAGCTTCATAAAGAGATTCTCCGGGTTGTTGCTCGAAGTTTGCAATGGTTTTCTTTAGCTTGGCTATCTTGGAGGGCGGGCAGAAGTGGTCTATGAACTCTTCTTTCATCTTGGCCCATGTGGTGACCGATCCGGGAGGAAGTGACTTTAACCAATCTTTTGCAGCTCCTTTAAATGTGACAGGAAGCATGCGAAGAAGCTGGGTCTCGCGTGGAACATTCGGTACGTTGAAGTAATCGGCCACATCATTCACCTCGTCCAAGTGCTTATAAGCGTCTTCGTGATCCTTCCCGTAAAAAGGAATCTCCTTGAGTTGGGCGAGAATATGGCCTTTTAGTTCGAAAGTAGCGGTCGCGGGAATTGCGGGTTGCACAAGTCCCGGCCCGGTGTCATCACGCATCCTTTTCTTCCATTCCCCCATGGGGACTTCATCAATGTTAGCCATTGTGATAGCTAACTCTTCTTCGGAATCGGTTTCGTGCTCGTAAGTATGCTCTTCTTCTTCCTCGGTCTCGTACTCGATATCTTCTTGAATTGGTTCTTCAATTGTCAATGAGGCACTGGATGCTCCGGATTTGTTGCTCTTTTTCTTGCTGAAAATGGACTTTAAGTTTTTGAGTGGTGAGTTCTTTGAAGATGCGGATTCTCCAACGGCTTTGCCCTTGCTCTTCCTTAGCGCGGATTCCGGGTCTTCAAGAGGGGGGACCAGAGGTGTATCAGATCCTCGGGTCATGAAACAACTGTAAACAAAGAAAAGAAACAAAATGCGTAAAAAGAACAAAAACGAAATAAAAAAATTAAAACTGAAACAACGATGTACTCGCCGAGTCTTCTCGAATGCACTCGGCAAGTTCAAGGCAAAAAATTTCTAGTTATCCTAAAAACAGAATTTTATTGAAACTAATTCTACTTACTGAATTACTTTGTAAATAACTTTGTGTAAGATAAATCCCACACAAAGGATCGATTAAACTAGAATTTAATATTAATTTTAGAACCGTTCCCCGGCAACGGCGCCAAAAACTTGATGTGTGCAAACTCACTTAGTTTTAAACCTACTTTTAATTATCAAATAACACACAAAAGGCAGTGAACCTATCAATTGTGGTATAGCTAAATAAGCAGGGTATCGATCACAGGGAACGACAAATTAAAACTAAAAACTAATTTTATCTAAGTTAATTAATAAGTAGGGGTTTTCTCTAGTTTTACAAGACTAGAAACTTACTAACTATTACTTAATTTAAGAACTAGAAAATAAAGACTTAACTAGATTCAATAATTGGAAAGGAACTTCTGTTTAGTTCAACTTGGTTGACTCTATGGTTGATTTCAAGGTAATGGTGCAATGGATTAATTCTTTCGTTGGTTACCGATTCAAGTGATTAGATTCGTATTCACTACCCTAGTCCTTAGCAAATAAACTAACTTAAACAGTGGCCAATTGTCTAATTTAATTCAATTCACTAGATTAATTATTCGGGTTAAGTTAGACTTGCAATAGTTAACTAAATTATTCTTTTAATCAACTTCTTGTTTGATGGTCATCTTACAAGCTTGCACATGGATTTACTTAATTTTCTTATTAATTCTAGTTTCATATTCATTAATCCTAGACATATATAGCATAGTGATCACATAGCATATGAGGTTAATAATTAATAGATGTTCATGCTAATCAATTATCTTCCTATTAACAGAAAATTAATTATTATTCACACACAAGGTTCTTTAGTAAGCTAAAATAACAAAATTCACCAACTTGGAATTAATCCTACCAATCAATCAAACCATATTGTCAACTTTGTATCCCCAAACAAAAGTCTACAAGTTTTAGCTCATAATTGAAGTAAATAACAGCAAACAAACAAAGTCAAATTTCTTAACCATAATGATAAAACAAAAGAATAAGTGGAATGATGAAATTTTGCCTCAATTACTCTCCGGAATTGAATTCTAACTTCTTTCGTCATCTTCTAGGGTTTCTCTGGCTTCTCAATCGTAGCAAAGCACTTCTGAATCGTTCCAGAACTCCTCCCCACCGATCTGTGGAGTTATCTATAAATATCCGAATCGACTCGTCGAGTCAGGTGGTGACTCGTCGAGTCCCTCTCACATTCCCCGTATTGTGATAACTCTCTGGGATCCCGAGTCATTATCTTCTCGATTCTTCGATTGGACTCGCCGAGTAGCCGATCAGACTCGCCGAGTCAGTGCCATTTTTAGTGTTTTTCTTCTTTATTTCATTCTCGATCTTCTAACTGTTTCTCCCGCTTCCTTTCGCTTCCGAGCGTCATCTTTGGACTGAAAATATAATTTAAACACTTTTAAGTATCTTTTGTCCATAATATGCAATAATTTGGCTAATAAATGAATAATAATGTATACTTAATATGAACCAATTATGCACATATCAGTGAGTATGCTCGAATGGAATCTAATTTATCGTATGTTGTATTTCAGAGGTAGATCATGGTGAGGACACGTTTGATGCCCGAGAGCAGTGATACCAGTGATGAGGAGATCCGCCGGATCATCCACGAGGAGGTGGCTGCGGCCATCAGGGCAGAGATACCAGAGATGTTCGGGTCTTTGAAGACCACGCTGATTGAGACTTTTGACGAGCGTTATGCCGCTCTTTCTGAGGCTGCTGTTGCAGCGGCCACCGCAGCTATTGCTGCCGCGAGGCCGCAAGGTGGTGATGCGTTGCTGTTCCGGGAGTTCAGCAACACAAAACCACCAGAGTTCGATGGGACCCAGGACCCGGTGGCAGCTATGAGGTGGATTTCTGACATAGAGGGGTGTTTCTTCACTTGCTCATCTCCTGAGCATTTGAAGGTTCGGTTCGCGCTGAACCAGCTTCGCTTGGGAGCGAAGGACTGGTGGAAGTTTGTGACGGCGCACTTTACGCCTGCTGAGCTTGCGGCAGTGACCTGGGAGAGGTTCACTGCCATGTTTCAAGATGAGTACGTTCCACAGGTGGAGAGGGAGCGTTTGGCCCAGGAGTTTTTGACCCTCAAGCAGGGTACCAAGTCGGTTACAGCGATTACTAGGATGTTCCATGAGAGGGCGATGTTCTGCCCTGAGCACGTGTCCACCGAGCAGGCACGTATGAGCCGATATCTGAGTATCTTGAGGCGAGACATTCGGGAGTTCGCGGCGAACTCCTCGTACCGGACATTTGCTGAGCTTCAGGCAAATGCCCGGAAGAGGGAGATTGAGCTAGAGACGCATGCCAGGGAGGAGGCGGAGTCTCAGGGGAGGGATCGGCGACCGACACAGTCTCAGCCGGCAGCCAAGCGGGCTAAGCCCGCTGATCCCAAACCAGGGAGCCAGAAGGGCCGCACTTATGGGAAGTGTGGCAAGGGTCATGATGGAGTCTGTAGAGCGGGATCTTGCTACAAGTGTGGCAAGGAGGGGCACATGGCCAAGGACTGCCCCAAGGGGTTTGCGGTGTGTTTTCACTGCAATCAGACCGGACACCGGAAGGCAGAGTGTCCGCAGTTGCGAGGATCATCTGAGGGAGCACCTCAGGGATCTGCCCCTGCTGCCATCGGAGCTACAGAGAGTTGGCCAGTGAAGGCCGAGGCGCCGAGGGCACGAGGGAGAGCTTTTCAGCTGATCGCGGAGGAGGTCCGCGCAGCACCCGACGTCGTGGATGGTATGTATTCTTTCGTATATTTATTTTGATGTTGAGATATTATGCTTATATTATGTTGTACGTAGGTACTTTTCTTGTGAATTCTGTACCTGCCTTGGTGTTATTCGACTCGGGTGCGAGTCGGTCTTTTTATATCTTTGGCCTGTAGTCAGCATATCAGTGTTAGTCGTGAGGCGTTGAGTCGGCCTCTGAGAGTGTCCATAGCTGATGAGAGGGTGATATATGCCACGGAGGTTCTCCGAGGGTGCGTAGTCGAGATTTTCGGTGTTGAGTTCCCGATTGATCTAGTTCCTATTGCGATGGGTGATGTCTGTGTCATTGTGGGCATGGACTGGTTGAGTCGATTCGGTGCGGTTATCGACTGCGAGCGACAGCTGGTGACCATACGAGACCCTAGTGGGGGAGTTTTTTCGGTGTACGGCGAGGGTACACGTTCAGGATCAGCGTTTTGTTCGGCCGCTAGGGCGAGGCAGTGTCTACAGCAGGGCTGTAAGGGTTTTGTGGCGTATGTGATGGATACGCGGGTGGATTCCGAGAGGCCGAGTTTAGTTGAGGAGGTTCCAGTGGTGCGTGAGTTCCCGGATGTATTTCCCGAGGAGTTATCGGGTGTGCCTCCTGTGAGGCAAGTGGAGTTCAGTATCGATTTGGTTCCGGGGTCCGCACTATCGCTAAGGTGCCTTATCGTCTTGCACCTCCAGAGATGCAAGAGTTATCCTCGCAGCTTCAGGAGCTGCTGGGAAAGAGGTTTATTCGGCCGAGCAGCTCGCCGTGGGGAGCGCCTATCCTGTTTGTCAAAAAGAAGGATGGTTGACACCGGATGTGCATTGATTACCGGGAGTTGAACAAGCTGACGGTCAAGAACCGTTACCCGTTGCCGAGGATCGACGATTTGTTTGATCAGTTGCAGGGAGCATCTTGGTTCTCCAAGATCGACTTGAGGTTTGGATATCATCAGGTGAGGGTGCGAGATGAGGATGTCCAGAAGACAGCGTTCAGGACGCGTTATGGGCATTATGAGTTTATGGTGATGCATTTCGGGCTCACCAATGCCCCGACAGTGTTCATGGATCTCATGAACCGAGTGTGTAGGCCGATGCTGGATCGGTCGGTGATTGTATTTATCGACGACATTCTGGTATATTCGAGATCTAGAGAGCAGCATGAGGAGCATTTGAGAGAGGTTCTCGGAGTTCTGAGATCGGAGAGGCTTTATGCCAAATTCTCCAAGTGTGATTTTTGGTTGCGAGAGGTCCAGTTCTTAGGACATCTCATTAACCAGGAAGGGATATTGGTCGATCCGGCCAAGGTTGAGGCGGTGATGAGTTGGGAGGTGCCGAGGTCACCCTCCGAGATTAGGAGTTTCCTGGGGTTGGCAGGGTATTATCGGAGGTTTATGAAGGATTTCTCTAAGATCGCAGTGCCACTCACCAGATTGACTCGGAAGGGTGTTGCTTTTTCATGGGGCCCCGAGCAGCAGGCCTCCTTTGAGACACTTCGCCAAAGGTTGTGCGAAGCCCCGGTGTTAGCCCTCCCGGAAGGGATGGAGGACTTTGTGGTGTACTGTGATGCATCGATTTTGGGGTTGGGAGCGGTACTGATGCAGAGAGGGCATGTGATAGCATACGTATCGAGACAGCTGAAGCCTCATGAGACGAGATATCCCACCCATGCATGATCTAGAGTTGGGGGCAGTGGTGTTCGCCCTCAAGATTTGGCGCCACTACTTGTATGGGGTACGGTGTACGATATACACAAACCATAAGAGTTTGAAGTATTTGATGGATCAGCCCAACCTGAATATGCGTCAGAGAAGGTGGTTGGATGTGGTGAAGGATTATGATTGTGAGATCCTGTACCACCCAGTCAAGGCTAATGTGGTAGCCGATGCATTGAGCCGCAGGGCGGAGAGCACCCCGCTACGGGATGTATGTTTGAGATTGACCGTGATAGCTCTAGTGTTGGACGCCATTCGTGGGGCACAGGCCGAGGCTGTGCAACCTGAGATACAGAAGAAGGAACGGGTTGTTGGTTTGCTTTCAGAGTTCGTTACCGATGGTCGGGGGCTTATGACATTCCAGGGGCGTATCTGGGTACCGTTTGTGGGAGGAACGCGTACCATTTTGATGGAGGAGGCGCATCGGTCGAAATTTTCGATCCATCCGGGGGCCACTAAGATGTATTTGGATATGAGAAAGGAGTATTGGTGGCCCTGTATGAAGAGGGATGTCGCGTGGTTTGTTGAGAGGTGCTTGACCTGCCGTAGGGTTAAGGCCGAGCACCAGAGGCCGTATGGTAAGTTGCAGCCATTGGAGGTTCCCGAATGGAAATGGGAACATATCACTATGGATTTCATCACCAAATTGCCAAGGACTGCCAGAGGAGTTGATGCAATTTGGGTGATTGTGGACAGATTGACGAAGAGCGCTCACTTCCTTGCTATCAGCGAGAGTTCTTCGGCATAGAAATTGGCGGAGGTGTATGTGAGGGAAGTGGTATCTCGGCATGGGGTGCCGATCTCGATTGTTTTAGACCGTGATGTGTGCTTCACTTCCAGATTCTGGAAGAAGTTTCATGAGGAGTTGGGTACTAGACTGCATTTTAGTACCGCATATCATCCCCAGACAGACGGTCAGAGTGAGCGGACGATTCAGACGCTCGAGGACATTCTCCGAGCATGTGTGTTGGATTTTGGGGGTAGCTGGGATGCATATTTGCCCTTGGCAGAGTTTTCCTATAACAACAGCCATCATTCGAGCATTGGTATGCCACCCTTTGAGCTGTTGTATAGGAGAAGGTGTCGGACCCCCATTTGTTGGGGAGAGGTTGGACAACGGGTAATGGGCAGTACAGAGATCGTGCTTTAGACGTCAGAGCAGATCCAACAGGTCAGACAGAGGTTGTTGACCGCTCAGAGCCGACAGAAGAGTTACGCAGACAGGCGCCGGTCCGAGCTTGAGTTCCAGGTCGGCGACCTTGTACTCCTGAAAGGAGTGATTCGATTCAGGAAGAGGGGCAAGTTGGGGCCCCGGTATATTGGTCCTTTCCGTGTGATCGCGAGGGTAGGCCGGGTAGCCTATCCTTTGGATTTGCCAGCAGAGTTGGGGCAGATTCACGACACTTTTCATGTGTCGCAGCTGAGGAAGTGTATAGCCGACGAGTCGGCAGTGGTTCCATTAGAGGATATTCAGGTGGATGCGAGCCTGAATTATGCCGAGAGACCAGTGCCCATCAAAGATCGGAAAATCAAGGTTCTGAGGAACAAGGATGTACCCCTGGTGTTGGTTCAGTGGCAGCATCGGAAGGGGTCAGAGATGACCTGGGAGCCGGAGCGTGAGATGCGTGAGCAGCATTCGGAGCTATTTGCAGGGCGAGACTTCGAGGGCGAAGTCTAGTTCTAGTGGGGGAGAATTGTAACAGCCCGGATTTCCAGGTATCTTTTATTCATATATTTTTGGTGTTTTGTGAAGGGACTCGGCGAGTTGGAGCTCAAACTCGCCGAGTAGGATCGCGGTTCTGGACGCGGCTTCGCGCCTGGATTCGGCGAGTCCGCGTTGTTTAATGAAACCCTTGAGTAGGTAATCGAGATATACGAGGTGAGTCTGCTCACTATACTTTACCTTGAGTAGGTAATCAAAGTATGTGACAGAGTATTTGTATGCTATATGTATGTTATGTGTTGTATTGCATTATTTTTAAGTGATTTATGTTGTGTATGTTTATAGAGTTGGAACCGGAAGGTTCCCAGAGTTAGAACCAGTAGGTTCACAGAGTAGGGTCTACGGACCCACAGAGTTATAGCCTCGAGTGGCTAATATGTGTTATGTGTGGTATATTGGGGAACTCACTAAGCTTTGTGCTTACAGTGTTAGTGTTGTTTGTTTCAGGTACTAGTGATGACCGTGGGAAGGCGCCGACTTGATCTGTACACACGCATGGGATTTTTATGATATGTGATCTTGGGATTTTGTATGATATGGATTGGAGTTTTAAACTTCATGTTTTATGAAAATTAAATAAAAATGTTTTTATATTATGCGAAAAATTATTTTGAAATTTATGGTGTTACATGAGGATGATTAGTAAGACTGCGGTGTGGCCCGTAGCATTAGATTAGTAAGACTGCGGTGTGGCCCGTAGCATTAGATTAGTAAGACTGCGGTGTGGCCCGTAACATTAGATTAGCAAGACTGCGGTGCGGCCCGCAGCAATCGTATGAGAGTATGGTTAGGCTACGGTGTGGCCCGTAGCACTGGTTTAGTAAGACTGCGGTGTGGCCCGTAGCATTAGATTAGTAAGACTGCGGTGTGGCCCGTAGCATTAGATTAGCAAGACTGCGGTGCGGCCCGCAGCAATCGTATGAGAGTAGGGTCAGGCTACGGTGTGGCCCGTAGCACTGGTTTAGCAAGACTGCAGGGCGACCCGTAACTTTGGTTGGCTGGCAGCGTAGAAGTGTTGTAAGACTACGGGGTGGCCCGTAGCATTCATCGGTCCCTATTCGTTATAACGAATGTATCAAGTGTATGATTTAGTGGCAGAGTGGATTGAGCGGCTATCGGTGAAATTCAGATAGTTGGTCCTGGGGTGCTCGACACCAATTATAGTAGAAAGAATGCCCAGTGGATACTGGCGATAATGACCCGTACTGGAAGTAGCGGAAGTAATGGATTAGTGAAGATAGGATCTTCACAGTGGCAGGGGAGATAGTTGTTTTGGGGCATCGCCTTGGGAAGGCAAGGGAATGACGTGAGGAAAGAAGGGGTGAATCCCTATGGGTTCAGTTGCGGTACTCGGAGAGTACCAGAAGGTTGTCGGCTGAGTAAGTTGTGTTTCCTGAATGATCAGGGTCGGAGTTGACCCGAAATGATTATCCGCAAGGATTTGTGTTAGTCAGAATGACCAGGTGGAAGACCAGTGAATGTAGGCAGCTGGTGTTGGGATAATTGGCGGGTTTTGGAAGCAGATCGCAGGCAGTGGACCATGACAAACTTCGAGGACGAAGTTTAGTTTAAGTGGGGGAGAGTTGTAACACCCACAGTTTTGGAGGCCAAGAAAGGAAAGAAAACCCTAATTTTTAGGGGCGACTCGGCGACTCGAAGGAGGAACTCGGCGAGTTCGAGCGGGATCCGGGTCGAGGAGTAAGTGACCGACTCGGCGAGTCGGCCAAGGTGACTCGGCGAGTCTGTTCTGTGCGTGGAAAACCCTAAATTCGGGACTTGGAGCCTATATAAACGTCTTAATCTTCTTCCTAGGGTTCCTTACCGCCTCTTTAGCCCTGGATACCAAACCCTAGCCGTCATATCCTTTGATTGAGCCATTTGTTGCCTTGGAAGGTGCATTAAAGCTTGGAGAAGGAAGAAGGAACTTGGAGGAGCAAGAAGGGACTATAGATCTGGGATTGTGAGTTCATTATGAGCATTTGGAGGTAATAAACTAGTTCCTGGACCCTTTTTGCACCTAGATCTATGTGTGGTTGTTGGAGCTTTTTAGCCATAATGTTATTATTTTGAGTTAGAAGCCAGATCTGAAGTTGCTACTTCAGATCTAAGCATATTATGGTCTTGAGGCATAAAGTAGCAGCCCTTGAGTTGATTATGGAGCCTCGTTGCCTTAAACCCTAGTTTATGGTGTATTTTGCTTAGATCTCCTTCTCTACACGTAAAGTTTGCAACTTTACGCGAGGAATAGGCTTGGGAAGGGTAGATCTACAGATTTGAGTCCCTGCATGACTCAAAAGTCCTCTGCATGTATGAAGGACCGGATGGACTCGGCGAGTCCTTTGAGTGGAGTCGGTGAGTAGCTTGAAGATGAGGAGGAACTCGACGAGTGGGATGAACAACTCGTCGAGTCGGATGAAGTTGGGCATGAACTCGGCGAGTTGGAAAAACAACTCGGCGAGTCAGGTCGCGAAACCCCAAACCCTTCGAGTTTAGACTCGAATCAGTGAGTCGATTAGAGACTCGGTGAGTTGGACAGGTCAGGACTCGGAAATCGGTAGACTCGGCGAGTCATGGACTGACTCGGCGAGTAGAGTCGCGAGTGGAAGGACTCTGGACTTATGAACTCGGCGAGTCAGTAGGGTGACTCGACGAGTAGGGTTGACCTGGAAGGTTGACTTTGACCAGGACTTTGACTTTGACCTGAGTTGACTTGGTTGCCTTTCGGGGGTCAGTTAGACTCAGTGTTGCCTTGACATTGGTAGCTCAGGGAGCGAGTGGAGCAGGGGTTCAGAGAGTTGTCGGTCAACAGCCAGAGGATTATCAGCAGAGTTCAGCAGTGCGAGGTGAGTCTCCTCACTGTTTGTATGGGTCTAAGGCACCAATGCCGACCCATTTAGAATATGCATGAAAGACCAGAGGGTGGCTCCTGGCACAATGTATGTTATTATGGATGATAGGAAGACCCGGGGGTTAGCCCTAGGCAATATGCATGAAAGACCAGGGGGCGGCTCCTGGCACACTGTATGTTATTATGGATGATAGGAAGACCCGGGGGTTAGCCCTAGGCAATATGCATGAAAGACCAGGGGGCGGCTCCTGGCACACTGTATGTTATTATGGATGATAGGAAGACCCGGGGGTTAGCCCTAGGCAATATGCATGAAAGACCAGGGGCCGGCTCCTGGCACACAGTATGTTATTATAGATGATAGGAAGACCCGGGGGTTAGCCCTAGGCAATATGCATGAAAGACCAGGGGGTGGCTCCTGGCACACAGTATGTTATTATGGATGACAGGAAGACCCGGGGGTTAGCCCTAGGCAATATGTATGAAAGACCAGGAGGTGGCTCCTGGCGCATTGTATGCTATTATATATATGAAAGACCAGGAGGTGGCTTCTGACACACTGTATGCTGTTTAGCTAAGTAGAGTAGTATGTACGGTTGTCTTTGTGATACTTGCATAAAAGACCAGGGGGTGGCCCTTGGCACATGTCTGTAAGACCAGGGGGTGGCCCTTGGGACTTGTCATTAAGACCCAGGGAGCGACCCAGGCTTGACCAGGAAGACCACGCGCGGCCCGTGGCATAATGGCAAGACTATGTTTGGCACATAGCCCCTTACTTGATTATGGATCAGTCGGTTATGTATGGTTCTTGGCTATGAATGGTTTGTATGGTATGTGGTATCTGGGGAACTCACTAAGCTTCGTGCTTACGGTTTTCAGTTTTGGTTTCAGGTACTTCCGGTAGCGGATAATGGAGCTCGGGATGATCGCATGGCACACACCATAGATTAGTCAGCCTGGGAATGTTTTACTCTGATAATGAACATGTGTTTTGAAAACTAATACTCTGTTTATGTTTTGAAATGATGATTTTACTTTAAGTAATATTTTATTAAAAGAAATTTTTAGTCTTGAATTTTGGAACGTTACAGGTAGGCCCAAAAATGCAAGGATTAAGCAACCTTTTTTTCCCTTAACGTCAGGATTTAGGGTTTGGATTCATGGGTTGGATTATTGGCCTAATTTCTAATTAGGGTTTTATACTTGTGATTTAGTGAGAGGATTTCGCGAGTTAGCAACTCGAGTGTGATTTGATACCTTCGGTATGAGGTGAGTTTCCTTCACTGTATCCGTGTGTAACGACCCAAAAATCACAACTAAAAATTTCCTTAAAAACATTACTAAAATCATATTTATAAGAACTGTATCATAAGTCATAACATAATTTCTCGAGTATTAAATCAAAACATAACATCATTATCAGAGTCAAACGTTCCCAGGCTAACTGACTATGGTGTGTGCACTGCAATCTTCCCGAGCTCCTCTTTTGAAAACCGAGTACCTGAAACCAAAATTGAAAACCGTAAGCACGAAGCTTAGTGAGCTCCCCCAATCTACCACATACCACACAATAACATACAAAGCACATACTGGGCCTTGCCCACTGCATCGGACCGAAGTCCGGGCTAACTGGGGCCTTGCCCCCTACATCGGAACGAAGTCCGAAGCTGACTGGGACCTTGTCCCCTACATCGGACCGAAGTCCGAAGCTGGCTGGGACCTTGTCCCCTACATCGTACCGAAGTCCGAAGCTGACTGGGACCTTGTCCCCTACATCGGACCGAAGTCCGAAGCTGACTGGAACCTTGTCCCCTACATCGGACCGAAGTCCGAAGCTGACTGGAACCTTGTCCCCTACATCGGACCGAAGTCCAAAGATGACTGGGACCTTGTCCCCTACATCGGACCGAAGTCCGAAGCTGACTGAACATAGCATGAACATATCCACTAGCATGAACACACATATACTACATCGGGCCGTAGCCCGACTCACATATCACATAAATCCTGCCTGAGACACGAAGGCATCAAACATGCTAACTACTGCATCAGACCGGAGTCCAGAAACTACGGCTAACTGAACGGGCCGGCATTGTGGCTTTAGACCCGTTCCTACTGGAAGGAAACTCACTTGAGATTGCTGAACTGATGCTGCTAATCCTTTGACTGCTACTTGACCTTCGACTCCAAACAGCTGCTCCACTAGCTCCTCGAGCTACCAATGCCAAGATAACACTTAGTCCAACTGACCTCCAAAAAGGTCAACTAGGCCAACTCTAGTCAAGGTCAAAATCCTGGTCAAATTCAACCTTCCAGGTCAACCCTACTCGCCGAGTCCACCTAATAACTCGCCGAGTTCATATGCTCAGGGTCCTTCTATTCGCGACTCGACTCGCCGAGTCAGACCATGACTCGCCGAGTCAACTATTTCCGAGTCCTGACCTGTCCAACTCACTGAGTCTCCACCCGACTCGTTGATTCGAGTTTCAACTCGAAGGGGTTTGGGGTTTTCGCGACCTGACTCGCCGAGTCCAAGAATAGACTCGCCGAGCCCAAGGAAATCTTCATCCAACCCGTCGAGTTGTTCATCCAACTCGCCGAGTTCATGCCTAACTTCATCCGACTCGACGAGCTGTTCATCCCACTCGTCGAGTTCCTCTCATCTTCAAGCTACTCGCCGAGTCCACTCGAAGGACTCGCCGAGTCTATCCAGTCCTTAATCCATGTAGTGGCTTTTCGAGCCAAACAGGGCTTCCAACTCATAGATCCATACTTCTGAGGCCTATCCCCTACGTAAAGTGGCAAACTTTACGTGTAGATCAAGAGATCTAGGCTCAAAACACATTCAACTAAGTTTTTGGCAAACATACTTCTTCAACATACCAAGGGCTGATACTTTAGGGGATTCTAGACCAAAACAAGCATGGATCTGAGGTAGCAACCTCAGATCTGGACCTCTAACTCGAAATGGTTACTTATCATGCCAAAAAATGTCCAAAACCCACACATAAGAATAGATCTAGGTGCAAAGGGAGTCCAAGCAACAACTTATTACCTCCAATTGGTCTGAAATGTCTTCTCAATCCCGAATCTACAGTCCCTTCTTGCACCTCCAAGGCCTTTCTTCCTTCTCCAAGCTTTAGTGCACTCTTCAAGGCAAGATCTAGCTCAAAAACGGATATGGTGGCTAGGGTTTGGTGTTCTGGGGTGGAGAGGCAGTAAAGGAACCCTAGGGAGGAGAATGAGACGCTTAAATAGGGTACCAAGTCCCGAAATTAGGGTTTCTAAACCCATACCTGACTCGCTGAGTCCACTCGCCGACTCGCCGAGTCGGTCACTTGCTTTACACCCGGATCCCGCTCCGACTCGCCGAGTTCCTTCCTGGACTCGACGAGTCAACCCTCTTCAACTTAGGGTTTTTCCTTTCCTTTCTTGACCTTTCTGATTTCGGGTGTTACAACTCTCCCCCACTTAAACTAAACTTCGTCCTCGAAGCTTGCTATGGCCAACTGTCCTGCGAACTGCCTCCAACTCTCTGTCTGGGAAACTAACACCCTTTCGTCCATCACTCCTGCCACTCACAGTGCCGGTCACTACTGTAGGTACATACTGAATCCTTCTCTTTTCCATAATTTCCTCAACGTTACTTCCTCCGACTGAAAATCCTGTTGCCCCTCATCCGCCTACCGGATGCACTGAGACTACCCAGGTCTAACTAATCTGCCGATAACTGAGTTACCGGACTCCCACTGGTCACTACACTCCATCGCAATATCCTAGTCGCTCCCAGCGACTCCGCAAGATTCCTTGACTATTTATAACTATTCTGACCACTCTGCTACTCATACTGAAACGATGCTGCTGGAACCAGCTTGCTTATCTCCCACCTGATTACTCGACTCCTACTAACTCGAGCCTTCCATCCTTAAGGAAAAACTGCCTGCCTAGCTATCCTTACAGATCACTTATACTTGGAAGAAGGCTCCACTGATCCTGCTGAGAGGGACTTGCCATTACCAAATCAACCAACTATACTAACACTGTCCCTCACACTGCAACTATCCGCAACACGGAACTGCCTGAAACACTGAACTGACTGAAACACTGAGCTGCCTGAAACACTGAACTGACCGAAACACTGAACTGACTGAAACTCTGAGCTGCCTGAAACACTGAACTGCCTGAAACACTGAGTTCCAACTCAGCTGTGGAGTCAAAGGACTCCCCACTTAGTCGCTCCCACGACTTCTGAACGAAATCTTTCTCTGGAACTAGTTTCCACTAGTTATCCTGTCACTGTGGCTCTAACATCCTTCCGATCCAACCGATCGGGTCCATACGTCACATCCTGACATCGTCAATTCCGCGACTAACAACACGATGGCTCCCAGACTGAAGGTAGCTCTTAACATGCCCGAACCCCATCGGTCCACTACTAGTCTGATCTCATAACTGAAATACTTGGGAATCTGAAATCTAACCCATGGATTCCCATATCCTCACTGCTGCACCCGAACGGGTGGGAACTACTGCTTTCCCGCGCCCAACAACGTGCTCATGCTGCCTACCAATCTGATAAAGGCCACGGCTACACCCACGGACTTACAACTCTCTAATTCTATCTGGCTGCTAATGAATGCTACGGCTACCCCCGCAGACTTACAACACCACTACTACTACCTGACTGCTAGTGAATGCTACGGCTACCCCCGTAGACTTACAACACTACTACTACTATCTAACTGCTAGTGAATGCTACGGCTACCCCCGCAGACTTACAACACTACTACTACTATCTGACTGCTAGTGAATGCTACGGCTACTCCCGCAGACTTACAACACTACTACTACTATCTGACTGCTAGTGAATGCTACGGCTACCCCCGCAGACTTACAACACTACTACTACTATCTGACTGCTAGTGAATGCTACGGCTACCCCCGCAGACTTACAACACTACTACTATCCCGAGGACATCCTGACTGTCCCTAGTCCCGCTAGTGATTCCTCATCTTGATTTCTCAAAAACAGCCCTCAATCTTTGAATACTGCATCATCCTCGACATCTTATATCCTTGATATACTTAGCTCTTCGTCGAGGAACTCTTTGGCTTGGTTCCCACACCAACCGTCTACTAATCCGGATACAAGAAGCTATTGTTGGGAAGTTTCCAAACTCCCGACTCCTGAATTTACACAATCCTGCATGCTAACTCTGCCACTGGCTACTAATACGAAGGCATCTCTTGCTAACTGTTCTCAGGATCCTCATTCCGACTCACTTGAGCCTCTACAGGTGGTCCTCCAATCCTGGATTCTCCACCAGCTTCTAACCATCTTGATTACATGAACTAACTGCTGGGTGTAACACCATGATTTCCAAAAACAAAATTTTCATTTAATTAATCAATTTAATATTAAAAACACTTGTTTAAAGTCTTAATCACATTTGAATTACAAAACATAGTTTCATTTTCATTATAATAGAAGACCAGAATCCTCCAAAACACGACTCTTTCTTCGGTGTGTACAATCGAACCGTTGCCATCCCGCGTTACTGTAAGAACTTGAAACAACATAACATAAACAACGTAAGCACGAAGCTTAGTGAGTTCCCCAATATACCTTACGCACATACGCCTTTCCAGGCCCGACCTTCCGGTCCATGTGTCTCAGGGGACTTCCGTCCCTGCTGGGTAAACCTTCCGGCCTTACCCACGCCGACCTTCCGGTCCATCACACATCCTCCGGTCCATGTGTCTCAGGGGACTTCCGTCCCTGCTGGGTAAACCTTCCGGCCTTACCCACGCCGACCTTCCGGTCCATCACACATCATATCGCCTTCCGGCCCATAATACATAGCACATATAACATATAACATACCACATATAGCATACATATCACATATCATATCCGACCTTCCGGTCACACAGTCAAACCCTTCCGGTTACAGTATAGTGAGAAGACTCACCTCGCGGACACTAGAAGATAGCAACTCCTAAAGTCCCTTGCACTTGATCCTCCGAGCTACAAGCTCCCTGTAACATCATATATCCCTTATTAATACTTCTATCTTCCACGTTAACTGACCCTACGAAATCACACCAGTCAACTCTGGTCAACAGCCCATTGCCAGCTCGACTGGACTCGGCGAGTTCCCTGGCGACTCGGCGAGTCTGGTCGTCCTACAATCATCTAAGATTCCCCTTCTACTCGTCGAGTATCCTCTTTGACTCGACGAGTCACTCCTGGAAGAATCGCGGGGCCACCCCGACTCCACTCGCCGAGTCTGAAGAACAACTCGGCGAGTCCCAGTGAATCTTCAAGCTACTCGCCGAGTCTGATCATCCGACTCGGCGAGTCCACGCCATGCAGTCGACCAAACTGCTTCCTGAGATACATATTTCCCCGAATATACAAACATAGGACCTTCTGGACCTCTAAGGGGTACTAATACAGGGTTATAAACGTTGGATAACAACACAACAACCCATTTAATCTCCAAATGGGTTTCACAAACCCTAATCCCATAACACATCAACATAGCAGAGGATAATCCGAGTTCTTACCTGAATATTGTATCCTCTGTGTCCCCAATCCTCAGAATGTGACTCCCTTGCTGCTCCTTTAGCCAATCCCTTCTCTTCCTTGCACAACAATTCTTCCAAGATCAACAATGGCCCTAAGACTTTGCTCCAGATGCACCCACTCGATTTAGGGTTCTTCCCAGAAGGCTAAACTGAACAATGACGGCCAATGAGTGCCTCTTATACGTCCCAACCTGAACGGTTAGGGTTTTTCGCTGACAGCGTAGACTCGCCGAGTCCATATCGGACTCGTCGAGTCCAGTCGCGAACCCACGACCCGGTCTGCGATCCTACTCGGCGAGTCAAGGCTCCAACTCGCCGAGTCCCTTCTTAAAACACCCCCAAATCATAATTATATCAATATTTGAAATTTCGGGCTGTTACACTGGGAAGGTCCTCGAACTTCCAGTTCTGAACCTCTCGATCCATCGATCACTGTGCTACTATCATTTCTTCTTAGAGGACGCGCACTCATTTGAGTCTACGTGGCTCTTATCCTTGTATACTCGGAGGGTTCTCCCCCACTTGGATTCGACTAGATCCTTACTGCTCACTGGTCGAAAGGATTTCCAACCTTCCTTCCATTAAAAGGGCGATATGCTGTCCGCCGACGTTACCCTTGCCAGCGCTCCAACTAACTCTTACCAGATCCGCACCCTTCCTGCTAATTGACTGAGCACCCTTCGATCCTTAAATGTATTTGCTTTAGGGACTACATCCCGAGAGTCTGCGTTTGGGGTGCACATCCCCAACCCACTTCCTTACTGAACGCTAGCTACTCCATTAAAAACTCTGGGTTATCACTACTGAAAATATAATTGGTCATTGCCCGACTAACGCCTTCCGCAAGTAGTAAGGCACTACTGCATCTTACACATACATGCTACAGTTACTGCATCCGAAGTAACCTGATCTGGAGGGAACGACCTCCAATTCACCATTCTAATTCCAAGGTATGCAGATGGCATAAAACTCGACCACAAGCAGGTAATATAATACCTCAACACTCAAGCTTACTGATAACAATGTAGCAACATAACAATAATATCACAATAATAGATGACAAAAAAGCAATAGATACATACCTCCATCACTCAGTGCTGCTCGAATCCCTACTGAAACCTACCGAAAACTCGGCTCCGAGCCGTAGGCGCCCTTGCCCGGCCCTGATGTCCACTGGCGGCTCTCGAAGTCCCAGGGGCAGGAGCTGGCACCTGCCCTGCTGAATACAAACTCAGACAGTGGGCCTTCTTGTGGCCCCTCTGACCGCAATGGAAACATAACGGATCAAGTCTATGGGCGATGGTAACAACACAGTCTCTACTAAAATGACCAATCTGGCCGCACTTGAAACATCCAACATCGCCACGAATTCTACGCCTGCACACACCCATATGCGTCCTTCTGCACTTCCCGCATCGACTGCGGTTCTGATAGTTCCTCGTCCTCAAATCCGAACCCTTGAGCCTTTTACCCGAACCTGTGGCTACCTGAGTCTCATCCATTTTGCTCTTCCTTTCCGACTCCCTGCCCGATGGCTGAACAACATCTATCTGATCCTGGAGCCTCTCGATCAATCTATCAGTGATCCTCACGACCATGTCGGGCAGATCCTCGCGAATGACTCGCGTAACCTTCTCAACTATCCAATCATGCAAAGGTCTCTCTTGGAGACAGGGTGCCCCACTCACTCCTGTCCCCTGATGGAAAAAACTAGAAATGGGGTCTCCATCCCTGATGGATCCCCGACCTCCATAAGAATCGGGATCTAGACGAGCCCCAACCTGTTCTGAAACTATCCCGGCCTTAAAGGCCTCAAGATGGCTGTCCATGAGCTCCACAATGGCCTCTCTAACCGAACCGAAAATCACTGGAGTCTGATCAATGATGTTGCGCATGATCTCTGCGGAAATGAAATCCCTCATCTGATCATCATGCTGCCCGACTCTAAAGCCCGAGCCAGATCCCTCCTCGACGCCTGAACTGCTAACTGGTAGCTCTCGCAATGCCACCATGCTGAAAATATAACAATTCCTGATCAATTAACACACTACTGCTGAGGGATTTCTCACTCCACCAACCCTGGTTTTGTCTTGGCCCCTCTTGAATCGAGTACGGATCCTCTGCTTTCAGTAGTATGGGCCCCTACTACCTTCCACATCTATCTATACTTTCCTCAAGAGTTACCTCAACTCCACCAAATCACTTCTACTAATACTGATCTCTGCTACTCTCATCCTAGGCTTGCCCTAGGGAACTTCTGACTCCACCTAAAACCAGTCCTCAGCTGCTGAAGGTCTCCTTGGGATGCCAATTATCCACCACCTGAACACCATCACATGTAATGAGGCTCGGATAATCCTTCGAGTAAAAGTCTCGTCCCTACAACGGTTGGACTCAGACAAGAGTTGCGTCGTAGGGCCAAATCCAACACTCTGAGATTATTCAACCCTGATCACATGTGATGTGATGTATTCACCTGATGGCTAACTCCCGTCACTCAGAGTCCCACAAAGCACAAAGCAAGCAACATTCGGATAAAGGAAACATACTCAGGCAAAACTATTCTCATAACAAGAAACTGCACTAGCATACAATGTTAAGCTCACACTATCAGGCATAACCTACGCAGGCTATCCTACTACTGTCTACTCAATACTAGCATGCAATTCTCATCAAGCTGGAACACATAAAGCAGGCACATAAGGCATCATCCTAGATCCTTAGTCCTATTCTAGCATGCTGTTCTACTGAAGCTGAAACTGAAACTGAAACTGATACTGATAATCATAACATAACTTGTATGGGTGAATTGGGAGTACTTACTTGAGCTCGGCTGATTGCATGCACCACACCTTTATCTTGTTTAAGAATTCTTTTCTTTCTAAGTGCTTTTTAAAATTCCATTTGAAAACGTTTTTCCTTTTTGAAAATCTTTTTATCTTTCCCTTAGTTTGAGTCCAGATACACCCGGAGGTGCATCCGAATCCCTCAAACCAAGACTCTGATACCAACTTGTAACGACCCAAAAATCACAACTAAAAATTTCCTTAAAAACATTACTAAAATCATATTTATAAGAACTGTATCATAAGTCATAACATAATTTCTCGAGTATTAAATCAAAACATAACATCATTATCAGAGTCAAACGTTCCCAGGCTAACTGACTATGGTGTGTGCACTGCAATCTTCCCGAGCTCCTCTTTTGAAAACCGTGTACCTGAAACCAAAACTGAAAACCGTAAGCACGAAGCTTAGTGAGCTCCCCCAATCTACCACATACCACACAATAACATACAAAGCACATACTGGGCCTTGCCCACTGCATCGGACCGAAGTCCGGGCTAACTGGGGCCTTGCCCCCTACATCGGACCGAAGTCCGAAGCTGACTGGGACCTTGTCCCCTACATCGGACCGAAGTCCGAAGCTGGCTGGGACCTTGTCCCCTACATCGTACCGAAGTCCGAAGCTGACTGGGACCTTGTCCCCTACATCGGACCGAAGTCCGAAGCTGACTGGAACCTTGTCCCCTACATCGGACCGAAGTCCGAAGCTGACTGGAACCTTGTCCCCTACATCGGACCGAAGTCCAAAGCTGACTGGGACCTTGTCCCCTACATCGGACCGAAGTCCGAAGCTGACTGAACATAGCATGAACATATCCACTAGCATGAACACACATATACTACATCGGGCCGTAGCCCGACTCACATATCACATAAATCCTGCCTGAGCCACGAAGGCATCAAACATGCTAACTACTGCATCAGACCGGAGTCCAGAAACTACGGCTAACTGAACGGGCCGGCATTGTGGCTTTAGACCCGTTCCTACTGGAAGGAAACTCACTTGAGATTGCTGAACTGATGCTGCTAATCCTTTGACTGCTACTTGACCTTCGACTCCAAACAGCTGCTCCACTAGCTCCTCGAGCTACCAATGCCAAGATAACACTTAGTCCAACTGACCTCCAAAAAGGTCAACTAGGCCAACTCTAGTCAAGGTCAAAATCCTGGTCAAAGTCAACCTTCCAGGTCAACCCTACTCGCCGAGTCCACCTAATAACTCGCCGAGTTCATATGCTCAGGGTCCTTCTATTCGCGACTCGACTCGCCGAGTCAGACCATGACTCGCCGAGTCAACTATTTCCGAGTCCTGACCTGTCCAACTCACTGAGTCTCCACCCGACTCGTTGATTCGAGTTTCAACTCGAAGGGGTTTGGGGTTTTCGCGACCTGACTCGCCGAGTCCAAGAATAGACTCGCCGAGCCCAAGGAAATCTTCATCCAACCCGTCGAGTTGTTCATCCAACTCGCCGAGTTCATGCCTAACTTCATCCGACTCGACGAGCTGTTCATCCCACTCGTCGAGTTCCTCTCATCTTCAAGCTACTCGCCGAGTCCACTCGAAGGACTCGCCGAGTCTATCCAGTCCTTAATCCATGTAGTGGCTTTTCGAGCCAAACAGGGCTTCCAACTCATAGATCCATACTTCTGAGGCCTATCCCCTACGTAAAGTGGCAAACTTTACGTGTAGATCAAGAGATCTAGGCTCAAAACACATTCAACTAGGGTTTATGGCAAACATACTTCTTCAACATACCAAGGGCTGATACTTTAGGGGATTCTAGACCAAAACAAGCATGGATCTGAGGTAGCAACCTCAGATCTGGACCTCTAACTCGAAATGGTTACTTATCATGCCAAAAAATGTCCAAAACCCACACATAAGAATAGATCTAGGTGCAAAGGGAGTCCAAGCAACAGCTTATTACCTCCAATTGGTCTGAAATGTCTTCTCAATCCCGAATCTACAGTCCCTTCTTGCACCTCCAAGGCCTTTCTTCCTTCTCCAAGCTTTAGTGCACTCTTCAAGGCAAGATCTAGCTCAAAAACGGATATGGTGGCTAGGGTTTGGTGTTCTGGGGTGGAGAGGCAGTAAAGGAACCCTAGGGAGGAGAATGAGACGCTTAAATAGGGTACCAAGTCCCGAAATTAGGGTTTCCAAACCCAGACCTGACTCGCCGAGTCCACTCGCCGACTCGCCGAGTCGGTCACTTGCTTTACACCCGGATCCCGCTCCGACTCGCCGAGTTCCTTTCTGGACTCGACGAGTCAACCCTCTTCAACTTAGGGTTTTTCCTTTCCTTTCTTGACCTTTCTGATTTCGGGTGTTACACCGTGGGTCGAAGGCACTAATGCCAACCCACTAGATTATGTTTGTAGTATGATGATTATCTTCGTGACAATTACATGTTATGCATGTATCTTCTTGATGTCTATATGACTCTTACTTTTATGATTATATGTGTTAGTGGTAGGGGTGAAATAGACCTGATACCAGTTGAAAGATATCAAAGGGGGTGAAATAGACCTAGTATTGGTTGAAAAATACCGAAAGGGTGAAATAGACCCAATACCGAAGGGAGTGAAATAGACCCAATACTGGTTGAAAGATATCGAATGGGGTGAAATAGACCAAATATGTTTTTTAGTGTTATATATGTATGGTATGAGGTATTTTGGGGGGAACTCACTATATTTTGTGCTTGCGATTTTCAGTTTATGTTTCAGGTACTTCGAGCTTGAAAGGGAAGGACCCGACCTGATCACACTGCATCCACCTATGTTTTCCGTATCATGTGATTTTGAGATTTTGTACTCTGATAATATTTTACTATGATATACTTTCAACTGTTTGATGTGATTATCGTACGATTTGAATGAATTTAAAAATAAAAATTTTATCTGAATTTTTGGAATGTTACAATTTATAATATTACTCAACACCATTTCGCATATATATATATATATATATATATATATATATATATATATATATATATATATATATATATATATATATATATATATATATATATAGGAGGGTTCAATTGAGAAAAAAAAGGTTGAGAATGGGGGAATCATTCTCAGTCACTCATTTATTTTTGCCGCAAAAGCCTCCGTCGTACCAGCAGAAATGAGAAAGGAATAGACATGTGTTTTCCAACAAAACATGTTTTCTTGAACTATGCTAATCATTACCTTAATATATACAAAAACATAGTTTTTTCGTTTTTTTTTTTTAATTTTTAAGAAGCTATTTTTATCGAAAAATGATTTTAAATATACCAAAATTCATGATTTTTTATTCTCTACAAATAGACATCCATATTGATATAGTTTTAAGATACAATAAATTTTTTTTTTTTTTATATTTTCAGCTATCGTTATTCATAAGTGAATAAAAATGAATAAGGTTTTTACTACAGTACATTCGTTATTCAGTTATGAATAAAAACTATGATTATTTTTTTTATTTTTTTTTATTTTATTTATTTATTTATTATTATTTTTTACAATTGAAGTATCATTCATATATGAATATAGCATATAATAAACATAGTATATTCATATTTAAGTATTAGACAATGCATTCACTTATGAATATTACATAGTATATTCACTTGTGAATATTAGATGGTATATTCACTTATGAATATTAGATAATATTTTCATATCTAAATATTACATAGTATTACATGACATATCACATGTGAATATTACATAGTATATTCATTTGTGAATATTAGATGATATATTCACTTATGAATATTACACAGTATATTCACATATGAATATTACATAGTATTTTCACAAATATATATAATTTTTATATGTTATTCACATATGAATAACATACAGACTTGCATATTTGTTTTTTTTGTTTTAATAATCATATACTGAGAAAACATATTCATATATGAATATAACGTGGTAATTTAGTTCATGCATTTCATCAAACAGTTGGAGTGCATACAATTTAACTTTTTTTAAAAATGTTAAAAACATGATATTTTGACTATTTAAATCTTACAAAAGAGTAGATTGATAGAGAATTATATGAAATTTTTCAAAAAAAAAAAAAAAAAACGATTTGATATTTTTCTAACCTCAATTTTCAAGTTTTATTTGATAATCGATGTTGAATGAATGATATGAAGTAAATTTTTGTTGATTATCGATGATGTTGATCTAATAACGCTGGGAGTATAATTAATCATAGATGTTGAAGATCTGATCGTATTCAAGCACAATTGAAGGTTGAATTAAAAAAACCAAAAACGAATTTTTGTTGTTAACTGTTGAATCGTGTTGATTATTGACGAAGATCGATAATTGATTAGCACTGGATGATGTTGATGATGATTTAATTGAAGAAATCTGGATGATTGTTGAAAGTTGGAGAAGAAATTTGGATGATGAACGATGAATGAGTTTGAACTACAGATACCCATTTGAGATTGAAGGCTGTTCTCATATTTACAAATTTGCCACCGTGTCTTTTTATGCTTGAATAAAATGAGTGGCTGAGAATGATTCCCCCCATTCTCAACCTTTTTTATTTTCTCAATTGAACCCACCTATATATATATATATATATATATATATATATATATATATATATATATATATATATATATATATATATATATATATATATATATATATATATAAACAGCTTAAGAGTATCTCCTATAAGTTTTTATATAGTTTTTTTAGTTGACTATTTCTCACTATTTAATTAAAAACATCTTCAATACACAAGTTTTTATAAAAATGTATTGTAGTAGATTTTCCAATAACAAATTGATAACAAAAATTTTAAAAATATTTTAATTATAAATTTGTAGAAAGTTTTTTTTATCTGCTAAGCTTTTGCTTAAAAGCACATGATTTTTTTTAAATGATCTATATTCTTTAAAAAAAAAAAAAAAAAAAAATTGCATTGAAGATGCTGGAAGGCCAATATATTGACCAAATCTTGGTTGCCACGAGTTTAGCTGCCATTGGTTGCGGCGTGTTTGTCCTTGTCCATCTTGATTAAGAAGTTCCCCGAAGAACCTCTCTATATAAAATATAAACAAAACACATGTCCTGAAAATTCTCTTCACCGTCATATCCCATCTCGTCTTTCCCTTTCAAGTTTTAACCATATCAGAAACAGAAATTACTTTTTATCTCTCCTTGTAACACAGAAAGAAGAAGAAGAAGAAGAAGGAATCATAAAAATAAGATAAGACGGTAGTAACCAAAACATGACAATCAATGTCGCCAGAACGAGATCTCAAAAGAAACCGTCGACGGCAAGTCGCGGCGTCCGGTCACTAGGCATAGCTATTGCGATCCCGGTGGCTCTAACCGTATCCAATATCATGATGTTCGGAGAGACCGACACCTTCCACTACCAGGACCTCGACAGGCCATTCTGGATCCCACCCTTGTGGGCGCTACACCTAACCTGTGTTTCCTCGGCTTTCGTCATGGGGTTATCGGCTTGGCTGGTGTGGGCCGACAGTGGATTTCATCGCACACCAATGGCTATTTTTATGTACTTGGCTCAGCTTGGACTCGGCTTGGCCTGGGACTCCATCTTTTTCAAGGTGGGTCCGACTCAAATGGGGCTGGGTGTGAGCTTCGGCCATATGCTTACCATTTTCTCTTGTTCTCGGATGTTTGCCCGGATAAACCCAATCGCCGGTGATCTGGTGAAGCTTTGTTTGCTGTGGACCTTGTTCTTGACGTTTGTAAATCTACATTTTGTACTTGAGGAATAAATAATAAGGATCGATGCCTCTCGTCTCCTCTGGTTCCAAGAATTAATGGAACGCAATCATGAAAAAAGGAATTCAAATCATTCTAGCTAATTCTAATTAAGAGCAGACAAAATAGGAATTAAAAGGATAGGAAAACAAAAGGGTTCTGTTGGTTTGTTCCTTCGCTAGTCGGTTCTTTTTATAAAAGTTGCCGTTTCCAAAAAAAAAAAAAAAAAAAAAGAAAACAAAAGGGAAAAGGGAAAGGCCTCTATCCATACTTAATGGTTGGCATAAAATCAAACCATGCAAATACAATTCAATTCTTTTGTAATTTGATGTTTGATTTGTTGATGCATATGTTTGA
Organism: Lactuca sativa; assembly: GCF_002870075.4. Classification (NCBI taxonomy): domain Eukaryota; kingdom Viridiplantae; phylum Streptophyta; class Magnoliopsida; order Asterales; family Asteraceae; genus Lactuca; species Lactuca sativa. The sequence continues at coordinate 4,368,590 of NC_056631.2, forward strand.
AAAAATAGAATGTATATATCAATAATCCTCTCATTGCTTTTGGAACTAATCATTAAAATTCCACTTACATCACAAAATTATTACTTTTCACCATGGATACTCTGTGATTCTACTGTCCACGACTTGATGTATCCTGAAATTTTTATATTTGATCATAAAAAGTTCACAAAACATATTGTTGCGGTGCTTTTTCCTTCAAAAAATCGTGAATACAAAAATTGCGGTTTTGCTACATTAATTCTCTTTCAACTATGTTTGGCTTTAGGAGAAGTCGATAGGTTTCAAGTTAAAGTTAGTTTGTTTTTATTTACAAAATTTAAGAAACATATGTAAACGCATACTGTAGTTTTTAAAGGGACTTGCACCATATATGCTCTTGAGAAACCAAAATTGTAACTAATTTTATTATGCCTCATTTTGCTTAAATTTTAAGAAAATATTCATGCCATACAATTTTCACGACATGATATCATAGTAGATTTTTAGCAGAAAAAATATGTCATTTTAATGAAAAGATTATTATTCGTGATATATATTTTTTTTGAGATGGCAAATTTATTCTATTTTAAAATTGTTTTTAATTTCATTTATGTCCGAAAGACAAGACTTAAACATAAAACACTGACTTCAAGGAGGAAAGTAACATTGATACCTATCATAATAAACGAAACATAAAAATGTCACATGTTCTTTTTCTAGTATGTCTTTTTGACACGTGAGTATGTGACACTTTTCTATGATTTCTATAATTTTTTGGTAACAAATCAACTTCAATTCAAAATTTGAAAATAAAAATTCATATCCTAATAACAATTTCGAAATATTTTAAAAATCCTATAAAATCTCCCAAATTTTAATCTATCCCAATAAAACTTTCAATGTTTTAAACAAAAATTTTCAAAACCTATGTTTTTCGACATTTTCTTTTGTCTATATATATAATAATTTAAACATACCGAACGTGATTTTCACGCGTTATAACCTTGTTCATGATATATGAAGTCGGAAAAAGTGATTACAAGGAACTAGCATGCTTTTTTGCCAAAATAAATAGTTTTTATGATAAGTTTTAAAACTAAGGTCATTTGTTGATACAAAATATTTAATATTATTGTTTGCGAAAATATTTAATATTATGTGGGTTTTTTCTATAATTTAAATTAAGATATGTAGGATTTTAGATAATTCATCATTAACATATTTTTTTAGCGCGAGACTCATCCCAAAACAAATAACATCACATTCTTCTTTTTGATCTCCATCTTTCAGCACCGTTAAATATGAATTGCAGGCTGAAACCTTCCCATGTAGCCTCAAAAACAAACAAATTTAAACGAACTTCAGTCATCATATGTACTTCACATTTAAATAAATAGGCATGTTTAAAGTTATGGCACTTACAATAACAACTATATCTTTTAATAGTGCTATTGGGTAATTAATTGTGGGAATCTAGTGCCAACAATCATCCAGATAACTTATGAAACCGAGAGAATTCATGGAGCAATGTTGCCTATGGTATGTGGCATTGGTTTTTGGTGCTAACAACCACAAACACAAGATACACATTATGGTTTTCATTTTTCTAGTTTAACAAAAAAAAAGTACAAAAAAATGAAAAAAATGAAAAAAATACAAAATACAATATACAAAAATATCACATTTAACAATTTGTTTCTGAAAAAAAAAAAGATGTCACCTTTACAAAGATGAAAACAAAAAGTTGTCATTGTTGTCAAAATAGATAAAGTTGTTGGCATGGGTGTGGGGCAACATGTTATTATATGTTATTACACTCAAAAGGTGTCACATCATCATCCTAGTCATAAATGAGTGTTATAATACCAAAGGTAGAAATGAACAACACCAAATAACACCAAATAACATGTAATAACACTATTTTTTTTTATTTTTTTTTTATGTTTGTAATTCCCATTTTTCTATTTTGTTTTATTTTTTTAATTTATGTCATAATAATTTTTAAAAAACATATAAATTAAATGACACATAATTAAATTAAATACTAATTAAAAACTACATTACAACGAAAAAACATAAAATGACATTCCAACGAAAAAAAAAATATACCGAAAAAAATAGCAAAAAGAAACATTACAACGAAAAGAAACACTAATATTCGTCTAAATATTTCTACTCAATCTTCACCTTCATTTTTCAGAGTGTCTCCAACCGTCTCGGTGACAAATTATCCTCGCTAGTTTGAAGAATTGTTTAATCTTTCGCAATACGATCGTCCTCGGCTTCACGACGCAAGAACTCAAAATATTTCCGTTGCAAATCATATCTTTTACGCGAGATTTCGTTGTGCTCGTCAATTTTTTTTCATTTCGGCTTGCTCTCGTCGTCTACTTTTGGTTTCATCCGCATGCCGTTAAGCACGTCTCGCTTTGTCGCGGCCTATTGGTCGCCGAGGAGGGGAGATCTCTTCAATGTCGTTCAAGTTGTCCGGTATCTCATCCGTGTCCGCATTGAGGTCGATGTTCGTGCGTGCGTCCGAAACATCGACCGAACCCGAGCCACGCAACCTCTTCGATTGTTGTTCCGTTAATATGTCGGTTTTATTCCACTTTGGTTCTTCCTTCACAATCTTCCAAATTTTTTCGTGCTAAAAAACATGACCGATCTCCACATGATATTGCTCCTTCGCTGCTTTATAAACGTCAAAATCGGTCGCACCACTTTGCTTGTTCGAGGAAAGCTTGTTGTAGGTGGAATTGAACTTGGTGCACTTCTTGCTTATTTGAGTCCATTTGCTACTGAACATGTCGTGATTGCGGTAATTTTCATCTTTATTCAAAAGGCTACGAAATTTCCCGATCACGGCTTCCCAAAAGGCAACTCTTCGCATGTCGTTTCCTTGCGTTGGATTTTTTGATGTTCTGCACCAAGCCACCGCCAATGCGTACTTATCGTCCGCGGTCCACCATGTTGGAGGTTCGTCTTCCGATTGCTCCACCGCAACCGCTTTCCCTTTCCTTCGCGATCTCCCTTTTTGGGCCGCTTTTTATTTTCTGCTCCCCCCGCTTACTTCTCGGGTACAGTTTATTGGGTGGGTTGTGGTTGTGTGGTATTTTTTTGAATTGTATCAAATGGGTTGAAAATGTTTTGTGGAAGGTTTGTAGTGACTTGTGGTGGTGGTGAGACGAGATTAAAAAAGTTGTCTTGTGTGTTGAGAATGTTCGCGTACATCTCGTATTGTGCAAAACCAACAAGCGGAGGTGTATTTCTATTTGGAGGAGGAGTGTTGGGGTTTTGATCCATAGTATGGAAAAGAGATTTTTTTTGAAGATTTGAAAGTAAAAAGGTTTGTATAAAAGATAAAGGTTGATGTATATGTATATATGTAGTTGTAAAAAGACTAAAATCTATTATTATTATTATTTTTTTTTTTTTACTTCTTTGACCGTTTTACAACGGTTGAAAAATCAAAAATATATCCGTTGGAGTTAATTTGCATAGAAATCCTCCCGTTGTCACGTGTTACCATCGTAACGCCTTATATCATAACGGCTAAAAACGCAAGCCGGGCGCGGTGTTCGGCAGGTTATACCGCCGTTATTAGATTGCCACGTCGGAATAACGCGTACTCGTGTTGCCCATACCTACCCGTCTTAGTGAAAAAGACTGTCACCTCGTCACGGTAACCTGCTATACTATAAAGTCACGCTGGTCGAGGTGGAAATTTTGTTTCAAAATAGAATGGATTTAATAATAGAACAAAATACGTAGTAAAATATATTAAATCACAAAAAAAAGAAAAAAGACAAAATAAAGTAGGTTTTCAGAAATATATATATATATATATATATATATATATATATATATATATATATATATATATATATATATATATATATATATATATATATATATATATATATTAACTGGAAAATATTGAAACTATCAACTAATCATAGGGTGTCCATGTGGTTCCCTCTAAACAAATTACATGTTATTCATATTGTAGAAATGTAGTGAAGTATGGTCCAACTCCAACATCGTAGCACCACTTATACATACGTGGTTATGATGATGAAAAATGAGCGTCACAACAATATTAGTACTTAAGCCAAAAGCTAATCATGTTAATTAGAAAAAGAGTCTTTTAGCTTCACCTTTGGAATTATGACATTGATGTTGTTTCCTTTCAAAAAATTGGCATACCAGTGTGCAGAAAGCTTAGGATATCGTGTCAACTCCTTGTCATCAAGGTCAACATAGTACAGACCATAACCATAATTATAGCCACCCACCATCTCAAGGAGATCAAAGAAGGACCAGACAAAATAACCCTTCGTGTTTGATCCATTCCTGTTACCATGTCATAGACCAAAAGAACCAGAACAGATGAGCATTAATCATCTGCATGTATATATAAAGCTCTTTAAAGGTGAAACTTTTTAATAAGGATTATTGAGTAGAAATTAAGTAGCATCATCCATGCATGTGTACGTGCCCTTTCCTTCATAGGTTAATTCAAGCAGAGGCATACCTTAGTGCACTCAACACAGCACCAATATACGCATGCAAGTACTCTACCCTTGGGGTGTCCATCAATGTTCCATTACGTGCTTGTACTTGCCCTATCAGAAGTTAGAACAAGATATACATGTCCATATACCATACACTCATATTTATATTTGAAGTACTAATTAATATGTTCGATGTATACCATTTTCATGGATGTAGATAGGAGGATTCCTATATTCTTCCTTGAGATGGTTAAGGAGCTTTTCCAGACCAATTGGAATCACGGGGAACTAAGATTTAAAAACAAAAATAAAAATAAGAGATTTAGTACTGTTGGCATAATTCAGGAAATAAACCTTCAGGGGCATTTTTGGAAACTTTCCTTTTAGGCAGTATTTGTGTGTTAGTTTAGAATGCTATTTTTATTAGTATAAATAAGGGCAATGTTTTAGTTATTTTTCATTAAGTTTTCCAGCAATAAAAATCTTGTTTAGTAAGTAATCTCTTTTCCTCTCGTTTTGTTCTATTCCCTTGTTTCTTTCCTTGTTGTTCTGATTTCTTCCTTAGGCACCAAGGTATCCTCAAGTTGATACCTTACACTTGGTATCACAGTAAAAGTCGATCGATCACATTCTCACCCATGGAAGGACTGAAGATGCAATATCATGTCTTGACTGGAACCAACTACAACTACGTTGCAGAGACGATTAAGATGAAAGTCTTCATGCAAGCACAGGAAGTTTGGGATACGATTGAGCCAAAAAAGTCCCCCAGAACCCGGTTGGTGTCAAGAAGGATAAGATGGCCATGACAACTATTTATCAAGCTATCCCAGAGTAAAGCCTATTGTATAATGAAGTCATGGGCAAAATCAAACTCAGGTCATGGAAGAGGTGGAAATCTTCCATGACTCGGTTGGGAAACACTCAAGACTATGTATATGATTTTTCAATCACTAAAGGCTGAATTCGAGATTCTTAGCATGAAAGAATCTGGGACGGTTGATGATTTTTCAGCAAAAATCAACAATATCGTGAGCAACATCCAAACATTAGGTGACACCATCAATGAAGCATACGTAGTCAAGAAGATTCTATGAGTCGTGCCCTCTAAGTTTGTTCAAATTGCATCAACCATTGATCAATTTGTTGATCTTGATACAATGACTATTGAAAACGTGGTTGGTAGACTCAAAGCACATGAAGTGCGCATTTAAGTACATCAAGAAGCAGACGAAAAGAAATAGCTCTTAACCCGTGAAGAATGGTCAGAAATAAACAAGAAGCAAAAAAACGGGCAAGAGTCAAGAAACAAGCAACGGGGTAATTCGAGTAATCGCGGGGGACAAGGAAAAGGTCGTGGAAGAGGAAGTTGCAACAACTCAGGTCATGGAAGAGGTGGAAATCACCAGAACAAAGGAAGTCATGGGCAAAATCGAACTCAAAACCACGACAAAAGTAAGATACAATGCTATAACTGCTAAGAATACAAGCATTATGTTTCCGAATGGAAGAACCCACGAAAAGAAAGGAATCAAGAAGCAAATCTAAACCGGGGTGCCAGTGATGCCAAACCAGCCTTGTTACTTGTAGCATTGCATAATGAAGATGTTAAAGATGAAGACATGCTAAAAGGATAAAAATTAAGTAAATTCGACCTTAAGACAGAGGGAAGAAGTATCTAACCAATCAAAAGTATGGTGCCTTGACAAATGGGCTAGCAACCACATGACGGGTGAAAGAAAATTTTGAAAACTTGATAGCTCAGCTAAAGTTTTTGTCAAATTTGGAGATGAGACTAGAGTTTGAATCGAAGGAAGGGGTTCTATCATTTTTAAATACAAGAAGGGTGAACATTGAGAACTCAAGGAAGTATATTTTATATCAAGAGTATGCAACAACATTATTAGCTTAGGACAGTTGGTTCAAAATGGTGATAGAATCGTTATGTATGGTTCTTACATGTGGGTTCTCGATGAAAACTGTAGGTTGTTAATGAAAGTCTTGCAATCTAAATATCGCCAGTACAAAAACTTGTTTGATGAAGAAGAATCTATGTGTCTACTTGGCTAAACAATAGACCCAACATGGTTATGGCATAATCGCTTGGGCCATGTAAGTTTCTCGTCCCTTAAACACATGTGTAACGCAAATATTGGGGAGGGATTACCTAAGATCAATAACCCCACCAGCCGTGTGAAGGATGTCTGGCTGGAAAACAAACACGAAAAATATATCCCACGCAAACAACCTTTAGAGAGCAAAAAGAAGACTTGAACTCGTGCATGGGGATCTTTGTGGTCCCATCTCGCCACCCACACCAGCAGGAGCAGGGAACAAGTACTTCATGTTGCTAGTTGATGTCATATTTAATGAAAAGTAAGGATAAAGCCTTGCAAGTATTTAAATAATTTAAAGCAATAGTCAAAGTGGAAACCAGTGAGAAGATTTTAACACTTCGTACAGATCGAGAAGGTGAGTTTCTTCCAAACCGTTTTATTGCAAGGAAAGTGGCATAACATGCACTATACAACACCCTACTCTCCACAACAGAATGGGTCCTGCAAAGACGAAATCGCGTGATTGTAGAGATGGCCAAAAGTAGTTTGAAAAGCTTGAAAGTGCCTGATGTGTTATGGGGTGAGGCGGTGACTCGTACCATCTACATTCTCAATCGTGTAACCAACCATTAAAGCTCTCAAATATAGTACACCATATGAAGCATGGACCGGAAGAAAACCACGAATTGATCATGTAAGAGTTTTTGGTTGCATTGCACACATGCGAGTAACCGGAAGGCATTTGAGTCAATTAGAAGTTTATAGCAAAAAGCTAGTTCACTAGGGGTTAGAAAAAGGTATGAAACGTTATAGTAAGTAGAGATGTGATTTTCGAAGAAAATAAACCATGGGAATAGGGGCAAGCAACAAAGTTCAAAACAACATCAAATGAAATCTTCACCTTCGATATATTACATCTCGATGAACACAAACACCCCTGGTGATAGCGAGTAGCATGGAGAGAACTCAAATGAAGACAATACAAATTAGGATAATGGTGTACTTGAAAACCCTCATAATATTTCATTAAGTCCTGAATCTTCCCATACAACAAGTGCAATTAGCTCGACCTCGTCTACAATTAAACCATGCTCCACTCAAATTCGCACCTTGGTTGATATATATGAAGATTATAGTGAATTTTTGTTCCTAAATGATGACAAGGAACCAACATCTTACTCAACGGAAAAAGGAATTGTTGAATGGGAAGAATCAATGAAGAGTGAGCTAAGTGTAATTGAGAAAAACAAAACTTGAAAGTTGCTAGAGTTGCCAAAAGGGAGAAAACTCATTGGCCTCAAGTGGGACTTCAAGATAAAAAGAGATCCAAATGGAAATATCTTGAAGCACAAGGCAAGGTTAGTTGCAAAGGGTTTTGTGCAAAAACATGGGGTTGATTTCAATGAAGTTTTTGCACCTGTGGCTAGAATAGACACTATGCGTATTCTACTTGCTTTGGCAGCTAAGAACAGTTGGAGTGTACATCATATTGATGTATAATCAGCCTTTCTTAATGAAGAATTAGAGGAAGGGGTTTATGTAACTCAACGAGAGGGTTTTATGAAGAAATACAAGCCAAAGTTGGTGTACAAATTATCAAAGGCGTTGTACGGATTGTGACAAGCTCCTAGAGCTTGGAACTCACGGCTAGACAAATTTCTAAAAGATTTAGGTTTTGTAAGATGTCTACAAGAGTATGTCGTTTACACAAGGAAGAAAAACCGAAATCCACTAATAGTTAGAATATATGTGGATGATCTAATTGTCACTAGAAATCATGGTGATGATGTAAAGTTTTTCAAACAACAAATGAGCAACGAATTTGATATAAGTGACCTTGGGTTGTTATCGTTCCACCTTGGGATTGAGGTGAGTCAACATAAGGCGTTGTATGGATTATGACAAGCTCCTAGAGCTTGGAACTCACGACTAGACAAATTTCTAAAAGATTTAGGTTTTGTAAGATGTCTACAAGAGTATGTCGTTTACACAAGGAAGAAAAACCGAAATCCACTAATAGTTAGAATATATGTAGATGATCTAATTGTCACTAGAAATCATGGTGATGATGTAAAGTTGTTCAAACAACAAATGAGCAACGAGTCTGATATAAGTGACCTTGGGTTGTTATCGTACCACCTTGGGATTGAGGTAAGTCAACATAAGGAGGGAATCATCTTAAAACAAACAACTTATGTAAAATCCGTACTTGAAAAATCAAGTATAATTAGGTGTAGTCCATGCAAGTACCCAATGGAGCCAAGACTAAAGTTAAGTAAAGATTAATAAGGAGAAATTGTTGATCCCACTTTATAAAGAAGTATTATTAGGGGATTGTATTACTGGGGGATTAAGATATCTGACACATACCCAAAAAAACATCGAGTTTTCGGTTGGAATTGTGAGTTGCTTTAAGGAAATGCCAACTTCATAGCACTTACTAGTCATGAAACATATTTGGTACATAAAGGGAACAACCACGTATGGTTTGGAGTATGTAAGAAGTTGTGAAGAAGACACTGTCATCGACTATACAAATAACGATTTAGCTAGAGTTGTGATTGAAGGGAGAAGCACATCAAGTATATCATTTTATCTTAATGAAAACCTTGTTACATGGGCCTCACAGAAGTAACAAAGCGTGGTACTTTGATCATGTGAAGAAAAATTTATGGCAGCTACGAGTGTCACATGTCAAGGAGTTTAGATACAAAGAATGTTAAGAGAGTTAAATAGAAGAATAATCAGCCATATAGTGTTGTATGTTAACAGCAAATCAGCTTTGGAACTGTATGACAAACCTGGTGTTCCATGGAAGAAGAAAGCATATAGACATGAGATACCACTTCATACATGAACCGGTTGAGAACGATAACATCGTGCAACATGTGGGAACTGCTGAACAATGGGCTGATATACTCACAAAATCTATGGCTATAGTGAAGTTTGAAGAGACGAGAAGTCTATTAAGAGTAAAGAACATCTCTGTTCTTGAATTAGGAGGGAAAATGTTGGTGTAATTCAAGAAATAAGCCTTCAGGAGCATTTTTGGAAACTTTCATTCTAGGCCATATTTGTGTTAGTTTAGGATGTTAGTTTAAGCAATGTTATGTTTCCTAGATCTATGGATGTAGTCTTCAAAAGAATTGACTTTATCATAAAAAAAAGGTTTAGTGCCCCACCTTGTTGCCCGTTTACCTTCTCACTCATTGTGTTGTGGTCACTAAATGGTATTAAAAGATCTTAACTAATATTATAAAATATAGTTTAACTCATTAAGTTTTCCAGTGATAAAAAGTCTTGTTTAGTAAGTAGTCTCTTTTCCTTTTGTTTTGTTCTATATCCCTGTTTCTTTCCTTGTTATTCTAATTTCTTCCTTAGGCACCAAGGTATCATCAAGTTGATACCTTACAAGTACTAGAGGAGGATATAGGGAAATAATAATAAGAAAAGAATAACAACACATGATCAAACATTAAATTTGACGTACCTCGGTTATTGGGAATTCAATTCCACTGTCTGCAATCCAAAGCAGAGAAATGCACACATGATGTTAGTATTAGTTTTATCTACAGACTATAGAGTACTTGTTGAAAATTTAAGTGCCAATTTTGGTTGCTTCCAAGAGGAAGACATGTGCAATTATCGGGGTGATCTAATTTAATTACTTTCATATATCAAACGAGACAACAATGCAATAGTTAAACGAATGTATTAATCACAAAAATGACCACAAAGGTAAGATCATAACACCATATGGCCAATTTTTCAAAATTTAATTATTACCAAATAGCCACCTATTTTGTGAAAGAGTTTGCTAATTCGTGAAATAGCATTTTTTGACATCATATTTCACGAACTTTACCTTTTCATGAAATAATAGAAGTTTCACGAAATTTGATAATATAAGTATTTCTTATAAACAATATTAGGTCTAGCAAAATTATTAAGGTATTTGATAGCCAAACACCTTCACCATTTTGTTGCACCTACTTTTGTTTACATTTCAAATAAATACTTCTTTAATTTGTGAAAATAAAATTTATTTTTCTATAAAAAAATTACATTGTAGTTCACATAATGACGTCATCTTGCGAAATAAAAGAAATTAAGGAAGTTGAATAAGAGATATATTTCTTTGTATCTACACAAAACTGGTTAAGAAGTTTGGCTTTCAAGCCATGAGGTTCCATATTCGAGTCCTTTTAAAGACGACCTTTTTCCACATATTTTCAAGTTCCTTGAACATTGCACCTCATGAGAATCGAATGCTTGAAAGACAAACAAAACTGTTTCACTAAACCTATTTTTGTTTACATTATAAATAAATACCTATGTTACCCAATTTTGAGAATTTTTTTGCAAAATGAAAATTATGTATTTTTTGCGAAAACAAAATAAAGTTCACAAAATATGATGTCAGAAAAAAACTACTTCACGAATTTTCGCAAAATAGGTGATCACTTCATGATAGATATTGAAAAGGTGGTCATTTTGTGTTATGCATTAATATTACCTTTTTGGGTCATTTTTGTGATTTTCTATGATGAAGTAGCTAGATACATACATATAAGCGCCATGTCTGCATAAACGTCCCTGGTATCGGTTTCAAGATCATTGGGGTTGTCCTTGATGTATAATGTGGTATAGTGGTTTATGCCTAAGAAGTCAAATGAACCCTTGATTTTCTGTGATTCGAGTTTGGTAAAAGTTGGAATTCGGTTCCCTGCACTCTTCTTCACTGTTTCTGGGTAGTCTCCCTTCACCAAGGGATTCAAAAACCTGAAGTAGGATTCATGAAACAAATTTCAAAGCAGAAGTTCCATTCAAAGACCAACACAATTTATCTACAAATTGCGAATTTCTAATAATAGCTTTTGGTATAAGTGGTAATTTCGACCCATTTGCCAAAAATTAATGGGCCAATATGGGATATATTTAGTCTTAAATGACTTAACAAAACAATGAAATGTGTTTAAGTCGCCTAATGTGTAATCATATATATATTGCCCATTTTAGCAAGCGTATAGCAGCTTTTGGTTAAACTTTATGTAGTACGTAGGAACTCACCAACCCAAATAGAAGTCATTGGCTCTTTGGGTAGCTTTGACATCTTGTATTGTATTTGTATAAGGTTCAAACCAAAAGGCTAAGAGATTTATTCCAACAGAACCATACTGCATGGCCTGCATCGATCATCACTGATATTTAGCCAACAAGTAGCCAGTAAATGTTTCTTTCTTTATATATGTATTTAGCCAAACAAGTAGTGGATGCATGTTTCTTTATTAGTATTATTTTTGGCAAAAGATGATATTGATATAGATCATGTTAGGATGATCAATTCCATCAAGTGTCAATTGTGGTAAATAATTTTTCATATATAGCTAGCCAGCATCACTACTAGAAAAAGGTTAATAGAGTACAGTTGAAATTGTGAATATAATACGTACATAGAGGGCGTATTAGTAGAGGGGTGTATTAGATTACATGCATAATAGAGTACGGAATTTCATGCATGAACCTGATGAAATTAAAGCTTCAAACAAATTAAATGCAAATCATGGAATGGAAGGGCCATGCAGAGGTGAATTTACCTTGTATTTTTCACGGTAGAGTCTGACAGTTGATGCATGTGCGAGAAGAAAATGGTGAGCTACAAGGTATGGCTCATGAGTAGAGTCACCTCTGCTACAGTTAATATACCCAAATGGGGAAGAACAACGTCCAGGAGGTGAACTACCCGTATCATACCCACCTAAAGCATATAAATTGGCTTCATTAAAGGTAGTCCAATGCAAAACCCGATCACCAAATTCCCTGAAGCATACATCAGCAAATGCAACAAAATCTTTCCTGCATTAATAATTTTAATTACATGTTCAATATTATCATGCGCCTTAATTAATTAATTATAACACAAGGTGGTCGGCGTCGGTCATATATATATGGAACCACAGTTTTAGTTACAAATATTTAACGTAGGTACACTGATTTTCTACTAAGCCATCCTCCATATTCATCTTCAAGTATCAGCGGTAGATCTATATGATTTAATGTAACATGTGGTTGTATTCCTGCATAATTATATATATATATATATATATATATATATATATATATATATATATATATATATATATATATATATATATATATATATAATCAGCATTTGCATTTTGTTGGGTCATAAACGAATAACTCAGCCTTGTTTAGCTTGGCATTGTTTGTTTGGTTACACAATTTAACTTGCATTGACATATTTATTTGAAAAAAACAATTCTAAATAAATGAGTTAATTACTTATGTCATCAGTCTAACCATGGGCGATGAGCCTGTTGATGAAATCGTTGTAAAATTGTAAGCCCTTTTCATTGACGGATCCTCTTCCGTCTGCATAAAATAAGACTATGCATAATAAGAAAGAGTCACCCAAGTTTTGTGATTATATATTGATCTTCGATGCATAAATTAATAAGTGAAACATACTCGGGATGAGTCTGGACCAAGAAATGGAAAATCTAAATGCTTCCAAACCTGTGTCTACCATAAGTTTAATGTCTTCCTGCAACATCCGCGTGCTGCAGTCAAATTCAACTAAAGGAAACTATTAAAGTTACATTCACAAGCACCGACGTCAATTTCTAGCATTAATTCTACTATTTTGACTTGTAATGTAAAACATTAATTAAACCTTGTACGTATGAATTAGTCAGCATCTGCTTAAACATGTTGTATTAGGCTGTTCTGGACTGAGGTCTTACATATGCCATCATAAATTAAGATGAGATGTGGTGTGTACCTTGTATTTATGGTACCCATCACATGCTATGTCTCCATTTGCTCCATCGCAGAAGCCTGGATCCATGATATATATATATATATATATATATATATATATATATATATATATATATATATATATATATATATATATATATATATATATATATAATCATCTTAGGAAAATCCTCAAGCTAGCTATATCATTCAAATTAGATTAGATACGTTCTGAACAGATAGAGTCAATTACAAGCATATATCCAGTCAATTAATGTTTATCCCTTGGCTATAAAAAGTGTAGGAATTTTCAAGAAACCCTAGCTAAACTCCACAACTTCATATTGCCCTCCATCAATAAAGCTGCACTAAAGATTTTAATATGGATCATCCAAGATACAGGACACTTGGTTTGGAGCTAGATGTACAGACTTAATTTCTATATTGAAGATGGAAAGGAATTTAGATGCCCAAATGAAGTGCGTGGATGTAACCAGAAATTATTAAATTAGGTGTAAATGGCATTAATATTTATAAATTTTCTTTGGAATGCGTCCATATACTAGGATACGACTCTTGACTCTTGAGTCTTAACTTTAACTCAAATCAAATGGTTATCTTATGCTTGTATTTAATATATACTGAACACGTACAACCGAACGCCCCTAATTAAATTCAGTACAGATGGAGGAAACCATCGATCCAACCCAATTTTGAGATTGACCGGAAAATCCAACGGAAGAGTAGTCGACACATGAGTATTAATTTTTATTACCTGAATGAGCGTAGGCGTCCCAAATGCTGAAACTCCTTCCATCTTCCAGCGCTGCTCCTTCAACCTTATAACATATATATATAGACATACACAGTTACCTACCTCCAAATTGATTAATATTCATTTACACACACTTCAAACTTCAATCGATCGAAGTTATGAATTAATTAAGAGCAGATGCCTGATAAGCGGAAGTTCCGGAACCAAAAACGAATTCAGCGGGAAAATCATCTCTTCCATATTCATCAGCCACACCGAATGCCAAGAATCCTACATTTCCAATCACCAGAACAAGAGCAAGAGCAAGAAGACGGAAAAAATATTTCGGCATATCGCAAGTGATGAATCGACTATCTTAGCAGGCAAATGACGCTGTCTGTGTTCTGGATAAATTTTGAAGAGATATCATAACCACATATTATGATTGGACGATAAATGGAGATGCCACGTCGGTCTTAGAGCATCCTAACAATGGAACTGAGAATGATACAACTCTACAGTCATTAGATGACACATTGGCATCTAATAGATATTGCCATGGGAAAAAGAAGAAAAGTCTTTTAATCTTTAAATAAATATCATAAATTAGTTTTTATAGAATTTTATTAATCTATATGTATTGAATATATACGTAATATATGATTTTATAACTCCAAAAGTCTTAGAAAAAAGAAATGGGTCTATGCGTAAAAGTAAACAAAATCAGATAATGAATCACATTAAGAAAGTGGGCTATTACATGATTTTTTTTTTTATTTAAAAACCTACGAGCATACAATAAAAAACAATCATATGAAATTATATATATATATATATATATATATATATATATATATATATATATATATATATATATATATATATATATATATATATATATATATATATATTAATGTTTCCAATTTACCTCATTCTAGAGATATAATACTACTCTATTATGTGAGTCACACTTGATGAAATTAAATATTAATTTTGATCGTTGTCTCGTAAAAAACATTTCCAAATATCTTCCATTAAATCATGTCGTAGTGCGTGATGCACTTCACTATCACATAGTTCAACATTTCTTAAAATTTGATATTGAATTTCATGGGATAGTCATCGATGTACACGTATCAGAGGATCAACATCATCCGACCAATTACTAATCGTGCTTCCTTCGTCCTCTACTAATCGCGTTTCCTACTTTCCTTATTGCTGATTCATCATCTTTTGTTCGTTAACTAAAGGGCAATTTCATCATTTCACTACCATAAGAACTATTTATGAAATAAAAAAGAAAAGAAAATATAATATAATATAATAATTTAATCTAAAAGGGTCTCGCCCTCTCTCTCTTACTCTCTCTCTCACACACACACATCATAGTCATACCCCCACACTACCCTACTCCGTGTCTACCATTACCACCACCATTACCACAACTGTCCACCATCACCACTACCATCACTAGACCAAAATTACCACCCTTATTTCTCCATTACAACCACTACAAAACACCATCACCATCGTTAACTTCCACCTGCCGAACCACCACATACCCTTCACCACCGCCATTTTCTTTATTGATATCATATTCTTCATATACTTCATTAAGGCATGTGGAAGATATGGTGGATAACCTATTGACCCATGTTCAAATCCTGGCACTACTAAGCCCTTGTGGCCATGGAGGTTCGCCTGCAGTGACTCCAGGGCATGAGGCAAAGCCTCATGTTTGCAGCGGGGGATTAGTCGGTGCGCGAAAGCTGGCCCGGAAACCCTCGTTAGGGAAGTTCCCTTTCCAAAAAAAAAACAATCATAAGTCCATCAGTTACTGTGACATCCCCAATTTCTCGGCCAGAAAAGACCGATTTGTTTATGCTTTGTTTTTAAAATAAGAGTAATCTTTTAAAGAAAACAGTTGCAGAATTTGTTCCCAAAACAAAATATGATAAAAATTATCAAAGTATTTATTTAAACAAATGTATTTTCATTATATAACAAAATCTCGGGATGTCATGTTCCGATACAGACACATAAGCATAAACGGAACTTACATTATTTACACTAAAGATTTTACATCTCCTTTAATCTCTCTGTGAAATATATCTTCGTATCGATACATGTGATACAAAGAAAACTGAGTGGGTCAGGCTTGGGAGTCTGATGAGCATATAGGGTTTTCAACCCATAATAATATAATTATTATATTCAACCATCAAACAATCAACCCAATTACCCATCCCCATTATCTTCTTTATTTCTTAGGATTTTACCCTAAGAATTCAACTACCCGTCATTCATTCATTCCTAGGATTGACCTAAGGAATTAGCACAAAATCTATTGCTACATAAGGCGCATCTACCAACATCATCCTTTAAGCGCCTTTGCCAGGATTACGTCATACACTATGAGGCGCGACTGTCAGGTTTATGACATTCTCTTTTAGGCGCATCTGCCGACATTATCCTATAAGCGCATCTGCCAGAATTATCCTATAAGCGCATCTGCTAGTATTATGACATTCTCTATTTGGCGCATCTGCCGACATTATCCTATAAGCGCATCTGTCAGGATTATCCTATAAGCGCATCTGCTAGTATTATGACATTCTCTATTTGGCGCATCTGCCGACATTATCCTATAAGCGCATCTGCTAGGATTACGACATTCACTACTTGGTGCATCTACCGATATTATTCTTAAGTGCATCTTTCATACCTCATCATTTATCACATTCCAACTATCTCATCTACCCATGTTCTACCCAACATATTTGTAGATATAAAATACATATACAGTTTAACTCATTTAAAAACTATATAAAACATTCATTCCACACTCATCTCAAATAAACAACAATATATAAACACATAGCACGTATTTTATAACAAATATTTCATATTTATGTGTTAGAAGATAGTAACCACACGTTCACCCAAACATATACTTAATACATTCAAACAATACTTGTATTATACTCGTGTTTATGAAAGAGACTATACACCCACACATATAAACAACTTTATATTATACACATAGCACGCATTTTATAGCAAATACTTAATATTTATGTGTTAGAAGAAAGTAATTACACACTCACTTGATCAGAAGATGATCGGACAGCACTACGACTTGTAGAAATAGTATTCTTCGGTAGATCTAGAAGTTCTTCACAAAAACCGGACTCCTCGCGGGCAGAGCTTCGGCTCAGGAATTTCACTTCTCAGGATCTTCGGGGCCTCGGGACTTGCTTCGGGGCTCGGGAATGATACCGGGGTTTCGGGATAATTCTTGCACGAAAAACGATGCAAAAACGCGAGATAAAGGGAAGAAATGAGCAAAGAAGTCGGTTGCCCTCAACACCCTTTTATAGGGGCTGGAACTTCAAATTACGTTGGGCGTAATGAAGATAAGGTCGCTGACTCCCCCCATGGATAATATCGGTTAATATATATTTAAATTAAATATCAAAAATATTTAATAAACTTCAAAAATTCATATCTTCCTCATACGAACTTCGTTTTCGACGTTCTTTATATCCCCGCGTAGGTGAGACTACGCTCTACAACTTTCGTTTAGACTCCGTCGGCTAATTTTGACTTTATTTTTATTATTTATTTTTAGTAGGCCGGGACAGGAAAAATTACGTTATAAAATCATAACTTCTTTATCCGACGTCCGTTTTCGCCTATTTTTTCATCGTTTCACTACAATTAACGAGATCTTCGATTCTCGTTCAGATTGTTTCGGCTAAAAACCGCTCGATCTCAAATCGAGTATTCGAGCTGCATACCGCTAAGTCGAAACTTAGAAAAATCATAACTTCCTCATACGAAGTCAGATTTGGACGTTCTTTTTATGCACGCTCATGGTTTAACGAACTCTACGACTTCCGTTTAGATTTCTAAGGCTAAATATCACTCTAACGTAAATTCACTATTTACGCTTCCCGGTGCCGTGCCGGTTCCGACGCGAAACTTCGACGGGTCATAACTTCTTCGTTATAACTCGGATTTCGGCGTTCTTTATATGTACGGAAACCTTGTGACATATTCTACAACTTGGTTAAGATTATTTATTCTAAATAATCTTTTGTCAAAAAGTCGTTTTCGACCCCTATTGCCTCTAAATTGACTAGCCCGGATCTACGGGCGTTACAGTTACACTAGAACTTAAACCTCCAAAATTATAGATGCAAAAAATATAAGAAATCGAAGATCATTGCTTCAACAAGTCAAAAACCAAAATTAGGCAAAACCCCATGTGAATGAAATCGATTAAACCTATGTGGCAGCCGCCGAAGCAGTTTCCTTGAAATCAAATGTCAGGTTTCTGACATATGTACAGATCGAACAGCCATAAACCCTCCACCACTGATATCACTAGCCATCGGATTCACAACGCCACAAGACAGAACAACCATTACTGCAACATTGGGATCTTGGCAGATTTTTCAGAGGGGATGAAGAGAGTTTAAGTGGTTTCCAGATTGAAATTTAGTGGGGTGAAGAAAGGCTTCCGACTTGAAATCTGATGAAGATGAAGAGAGATTTTCGGTGACGCTCTGATATCCGACGAGCAATAACGGGGAAATGGTGAAGCTTTTAGATGGGTCCATCTGACATCGAAGGCAATGAAGCTATCGGAGGAGGTGGGAACCGGAAATGCCAATGGTTGGAGGTTTGGTTCACCAACAGTTAATCGATGGATGATTAGATGGGGATAATTTAGGGTTATCGTTCCCTTTTCCAATGGATAGGCGACTTCGGGCGACAAAGGAGATCGGCGATGAGGCGAAGATAAATCAGAGAAGAAAATGGATGTATGGGTTGAAGCAAGGAGCGATGAAGGTGAATGGTTGGGCTGGGGAAGAATAGGGGTAGGGATCTAGTGTGTGTGTGTGTGTTTGCCTAGAGAGAGAGAGGGAGGGAGGGAGGGAGGGAGAGAGAGAGGGGTGGGACCCTTTATATTAAATTTTTTTTTTAAATAAGACAAAACTTCATAAATGGTCCCTGTGGTGATGAATTGACGAAATTTTCCTTAGTTAACGGACAAAAGATGACGGAGTCAAAAATAAGGATCAAACATCAAAAGTTTTGAAACCATAAGGACCATCTGTGAGGTTTTTTTTAACTTAGGGACTAAACTTCAGATTTCGGGATACCATAGGGACCATTTATGAAGTTTTGTCTTTTGAATCACTATACATTTAAAATTACTTTTATGTCCTTGCAATTAGTTTTTTTTTTTCCATTTTTCTGAACTTAAAAGAAATAAAAATAAATAAATAAATAACCTCAAACCCATCTTCATCAGGAAGAAAGAATCCCTTAATCACAAACTCCACCCTCCATCACCGACACAACCCTCTGGAACAACCGCGACAACCGTAAATCTTGTCGAAAATCACTGTCAACGCCACCATCTGATCTACCATTCTCTTCTATCTTTCATCTGGTTCGCCGCCATCACCTCTATTATATATTTGGTCAGCCACAACCGTCATTCTTGCCATAAATCGTTGGCGACTGCAAATCTCGCCTGAAACCACCACCACATATCACTGGCCCCTTCCTTCATCTTTCAACGACGTTTCGACGAGGGTTTCATATTGATGATGTTCTAGTGAAAAGGGTCATGGTGTCTTTCATCTCTCCATGTCATCTTTATCTTCCTTGTCATCTTTCAGATTTAGAAGTCATCGCCGGACGGAGCTAGGGTTTGCAAACCCTAAACCACATAATCGTTGGTCAAATTAGAGTTCCCTCGGACCATCATTGCCGCCACTGAACTTGACTTCTAGTCCACCATTATCGAGTACGCATTCAACCCACCCCTAGGTTTCGGTTTAGGGGAAATCGATTTACCCTTAATTACCAATTGCGTCGGTATCAAATGGAGATGATGAAGCGTGAAGCTGGTGAGGATGGTGGGTTAGAAAGTTGTTGCGTGAAAGTGGGAAGATGATACACATTTGTGTTGTTGTTGGATCTCAACTAGTGAGATGGTGGCGCAAGGTTGATGGTGGTGGTGTAATGGTAGGTTTTAGGGTTAAGGTGAGGTGGGGAAGATAATGACTCAAGAAGGGAACCGAGGATTGGATTTTTTTTTTTTTAATTAAAAAATATGAAATGAAATATAATGAAATTAAAAATAACTATTTTAGGGGTATATTCATCATTTCAAATTGGATATAAACCAAAACCACACAAAAATATCAACTATAAGGACCAAAACCACATAAGATATCTAAAATTACACTATTGATACACTACAAAACTTATTTGGATCAAAATATACTTTTTACAAACACAAAGACTAATTTTGCTATATTATTCTATAACTAGAGATGTATCCCCCGCGTTGCGGGGGTTAGTGATGTTCAAAAAGAAAACAATTTATTTATTTATGCATGGATGAGGGGTTCATTACGTATACGGTATATCAAAACATCAACATGCTTTATTCAAAGATAAGTTATACGGTATATCAAAACATCAACATGCTTTATTCAAAGATAAGTGCTACATTCAGCGTTTACTCATCAACATGCTTATACGAACCTTTTTGTGGATATTGTCCCAAATAAGTCAAATAACTCCTATAAATCAAGTATTAGCTCGACCAAGATTGTCGTTAAAAAAACGGTTGTTGAATTTTAGGTGTTTCCAACTCTGGAGCCTTGTAAACCCGCAATTGTATGGATAAAAAACTGAAACTGAAAATTGAAATGAACAAAGCTTGAAAATGGAAAATTCTAGGGCTGAAACGTACCTGAACCAGGTTCTTGACGCATGGACTTCGAATGGTAGATTACTCATGAATATTATAATACTTCGGATGGTAGAATACTCTTCCATATTATATTTTAGATGTTAAATTTCAGCGTAGACTGATATGCGGATCCGGGGCGGATAAAATCAATTGAAACCGACGGTGGTATAGAGGTGGAACCCTTTTAGGGAAGACACAAAATGGACGAATCGAATAACAGTCTCGAATCGATTCCTTCATACCCAGCTGGAGTTTCTTGGGTTGGAGTGATTTCAAGGTTTTTAGGAATGATATCTAAGATGGGTTTCGGTGGATGAAAGCAAGCACATATTTTGGTGAATCAATTTCTAGATACAATGCGTCGAATAGAAGATAGAGAAGGAGTCGACGATGGATAAGAGTAGGTTAAGATGAGAGGAAGGCGGTGGGAAACACAACACCATGTGGAAGAAATTGAATGGAGGGTAATGGTGGTGTTGAGAAGCAAAAGATAAATGTGAGACACAATATTAGTTACTAAAACCGTCAACAATTGAAAATAAGGTGGCAAATGTGAAGAAATAAAAATAAGGTAGCCAAAGTCTAAAGGCATAAAACGTTGGTGGCTAATAAAATCTGAAGGGGACAAAATATATTATTGTTGAGGTAGGGGTGTGCATGGGTCGGTTTTGGACTCAAACCCAACCCAACCCATAAATGGTCGGTTTCTGGTTTTTAAAACCCAATAGGATCGGTTTCTGGTCGGTTCGGTTTCTTTGGTTCTGAGGTCGGTTTTGGCGGTTTTTCGGTTTCTTGGGTTAAACCCATAGACTCACGGGTTCTGGGTTTAAACCCATGGGTTTAAGGTTTTAACCCATTTTCCATAAATGAAGCAACAAGTTAGATACTTCAAAAAATAACAAATTGAAGTTAAGTACTTCAAAAAACATGAGTCTTACAACAAATAGTCAATTACAACTTACAACTAAAGCCCGAAATAGTCTATTACAACTAAAACACAATCAAGTATGGGTGGTTTCTCGGGTTGGATGGGTCGGTTTCTTGGGCGGTTTGTCGGTTTTAAGTATGGGTCGGTTTCTTGGGTTGGATGGGTCGGTTTCTGGTTAGAAACCGAACCCGAACCCGATTTTTCGGTTTCTAAAAATATCAAACCCAAACCCTCGGTTTTGCTTCGGTTTCGGTTTTTTCGGTTTCGGTTTTGTCGGTTTTAGTCGGTTTCTCGGTTTTTTGGTTTGTGTTTGCTCATCCCTATGTTGAGGTACCTTGCAATTAATATTATATATTATATATAATAAGAATAAGAGTAAAATATATGTTTGGTAACGAAAGTTTACCAAATATGAAACCTTTGGTCCAAAGTTATTTTATAGCAAAGATGGTCCCTAATTGAAACTAAAATAGCATGTTTCATCACAAACCTAACTAAATGTACTCGGTAATTGAACTCCAACTACAATTGGTTTAGTCTACTCTAAAGGGGTGTTTGACTTGTCTTTTTGAGAGACAAAAGTTCTTTTTGGAAAAGTTATAAAAAGTCAGGTTTTC
Source organism: Lactuca sativa (assembly GCF_002870075.4). Lineage (NCBI taxonomy): Eukaryota > Viridiplantae > Streptophyta > Magnoliopsida > Asterales > Asteraceae > Lactuca > Lactuca sativa. Next base: position 4,391,000 of record NC_056631.2, read on the forward strand.
CTAACTTTTCCAAAAGATCAGTTTTCTTTCTATCTAAAATTCAAAAGTAGCTTTTAAAATGTTCCTATCAAACATCTTTTATCTTTTATCTTTTTCAAAAAGGACTTTTGTCTCTCAAAAAGACAAGTCAAACACCCCCGAAGTGTATGACTTTTGACATATGTTTCCATGGATAAAGATAGAGCAGTAAAACTTCAAAACAGCACCTGCAGCAATGTAATTCAACCAAAAGTTGATCTCTTCGGCCGACAACTTTGATTAAAGGTACGATATATATATATATATATATATATATATATATATATATATATATATATATATATATATATATCAGGGATATCAGGGATATCACCCAAACATCATATGTTAAGTTGCCAACCACCTGAGAATAAGTTAACAGATAACCAACAACAACAACACCCAAATATTTATCAGATCACTGTTTCTTCGTATGCTTCTTCTTTATTCATGACAAGATTTTATTTTATTTTATTTTTTCCTCTTGTTCTCTTGCTGATAGGATCTAAAGAAACTTGGATTGGACCGTTGCCCTTGTCAACCTTTCTGGGGGCTACTGAGATTTTTCTTATAAAATCAAAGATACCATCACATCAAACTCCACTTCCCCAATCACTCTCATCACAACAACATTTTCAAAAGGTTGAAAATAAATTATGGGAAGAAGCCTGAGACGCTCATGATATTCTATTGCACTACTCAATAAAAAGAAGAAGAAATAAGAGCCCAAATGAAATTTCCTATATGCGAAATATAAATTTTTGTGTGTCAAGTCTATATTAACATTATTTCATATCCTTTGAAGAGACAAGAGAGTATACAGTTAAGTACTAGTGTCACTCTTGCAAAGCTTTCTCAATGTAATGGAGGTTCTTTTTTTCTGATGAATTTCTAGGCCATCCCATATCTGGAAACCAGGTTTGCGGTTGATTTCATGTTTCCATTCGTATCGGGCTTCACCTGATATCAACAGTAAAGAGCCAGGTGTCAAGTATACAGGGATCTTGTTTTCATTTGCAGATTCATGTACACGGCTGAAATGCATCACACAGGATGATTCTAGGGAAACTAGGGCTATCCCATCTTCAAACCGCATCAGGTCCACATGTGCACAAATTCCCTGAAAATGATCACTATGATTTATGAATTATGAGCGGCTCAAACCTCTTTCTTTTCTCTCATCTCTATCTCTATACTATAGATATGATGAACAAAAGTATGAAAAAGATCATGGCGCACCTCACCTGGCTGGTATGAGTTAACAATGAGTTGATTAAAGAGAGGCTCCCTCTTCAGTAGCTCTGATGGAAATATGAATTCTTGTTTATCCATTTCCATGGATTCAGGATCATAATCACCATACTGGACAACTTCATGTATACCTGTTGAAAGCTCCTTCGCCCATGGTGGAAGATCACCAAACCTCATAGCCTGCAATGGGGGGGAGTAACACGAATTATGATTTATGCTTCTCATCTCAGGTTAACAACAATGAGATCTGACCATGTGAGTCAAAGCTTAAGTTGTTATGTCGACTGTCAATTGTCAAACCTGATTGTGAGAAGCCTCACTGAACCATCCTTCTGCATCAATAAGTCATGGTAGAACAAATAAAGTTCCATCAGTGACACTTTCCAAACTCAAAAAAATAGAATACATTGACGAAGACATGCATACGACCTACTAGGCTTTCAAGAAATACGTCAAAGCTGCTTACTTTTCAATACCAGATATGGAGTTGTTCTTATACCTTTTGAGAGATCCTTAATTTATAGAAACTATTGCATTTGGCCCTAATTTGCTACAAAATTCGTAACTACATCGAAACTTACAAATTGTACCATCATCGACACAAATGCTGTCGTATATAGTGCAATACAATTCACAAAATTTACTTCTGAAAATAATTAATATGTTTGACATTAAGAATCGAAACGTAAACTTCTTCTGGAACCAAGTAATTTTCCAATTTAAAGCTAAGGATGACGATTTATTATTCGTTAAATTAAAACGAAATTACTGAGATATATAGTAGATGGAAATAAGAAGAAAACCTTGTAGGATTGATGCTAGCAAAGTTGATTGTTGATCAGAAGTTAAAAAATCTCTACATAAGCTTAGCCCCTTGATGTCACTTATTCGCTCCCATTTAGGGTTCTCCCCAAATATAAATTGAGCTTCAACCGCAATGTTCGAGCCTTCCAGCTGTTGTCGATGATCCTCGTCGTCGCTATCTTCCGACGACTCTCCAAATGCTTCTTGAATAAGCCTCCTGTATTCATCCATTTCGAAGGAGCTTCGTCTCCAGGGTTTGCCGTGAGTTGGGGAGTGTTTGTTTTAGGGCTTATTTTTGATTAAGCTCATTTTTTTTAGCTTATATTTCATGTTATTTTATTTTCTTAATGTAAATCATAATAAGTTTATAAGTTGGAAAATAAGCTAGAAAATAAACTTATAAAAAAATAAGTTCCAAAACTAAATTAAAACAAACATCCCTTGGTTCTCTTAAAGCATCTTCAACCCACCCTCAAATACTATTTTTTTCTCTCAATTTTCTCTCTTATTCTTCTTCAACCCTACCACATTTCTTCCCTCATAATTGGAGATATAAATAGTATTACCCAATTCCGGTTTAGTTCCTAATTTTATATATTTATATATTTGTAGTTTATTTTATCTATTAGATTTAATTTAAATATAATGTTTAATATTTATAATATTATGAAATATAATAAATTATATTAATTAATCAAAAATATAAAATTTATTTTTATTTGTTAAAACTAAATTAGTAGAGGGGTGTGTTTGACAATCTATCTAAGTTGACATAATAAAATATACTTGGAATATACTTTTTGGGGTTAAAAATAAAATAAGGTTGGAGATGAAACATTATTTATCCCATTTTTTTACTCCATTTTTAAGAAAAAAAAATAGGATTGGATTGGAGATGGTCTTAGTTGACTCTGTTTAATTGCTTATTTGATTTTCCTAGAAAAAATGTTACCCAGAAGAAAATAGGAACCCGTTTAGGGAGTTTGGAACATTGCTTTTTAAATGAATTTTTGATTTTTGGCTTTTTTAAAAAAATTAAAAATTCAAAAAGATATTTGACAATTAAAAAAATCTTTTTAAAATTAACTTTTTGTCAAGAAAAAAATTGGTTCGTTTTTCAAAAATCAATAAATTCTTTTTTTGTTACTTTTAACCACTTAAAATATAAATTATATTTAAAAGTCAAAAAATGTTAAAACAAACACTTTTTAAAAACAACTTTAGGTTTTTGTCCTCTTAAAAGCTAAAATAAAAAAGAACTTTTACAAAAAAGATTTTTGAGGTTAAAAAGTAATCCTTTAGCGTTTGTTTGTTGTTGTTTTTTTTTTTTTTTTTTTTTTTAACATGGCTTATCTTTGTGCTTTCCAAATATACACACATGGTCCCTTAAACTAACTCAATCAATTGTTATCAGTTAAATAAATATAAAATGACTATTATGTTGGAAATAGTGTCTATTATCATTGATTTTTGGGTAATATTTTTTAGATAAAATTGTAAAAATAGTCCTTATGGTATGCATTTTTTCTGAGGTTTGGTCCAAACCTTGACTTTTATGGATTAGTGGTTCTTTTGAGCTACTTTGTATGTGGAAAAGGTCCCTTGCCAAATTGAAATGACTAATATGCCCTCCTAGTATTTTTTTTAATCTTTTTTCTATTTAATTTATTATTTTATTAAATTCAAATATAAGCTCTCTCTCTCTCTAAAAACCCATATGCAAGAACGAAATCTATACATAAATAAATACATAAATCGATTTTTGGGGATGAACATACAAGAATTGATTTCTAGAACAAAAGTTTCTTGAATTCCCTCTCTTTGAATACCTTGTGCCCCTATTCCTAATCCAGTTGTTTTGGTGCTGAAACACTTCATGGAGCTTGAACTGCTACCTCTAGTTGATGGAGAAACGTCTGAATTAGAGTTAGATTGACCAAAAAATCTTCATCTTCACGTATGGAATGCATTTACAGGTTTTCCATACTGGTCGTTGAGCCCCAGTTTACAAAATAGAGGAGGAAAGATCATGTTGTCAACAATGAAGGGCATTGGTGTAAGACTAGGAATTGTTCTTCGGATCATATATCCATCCCAAGAGGATATGTGTACCTCTAGATGATTTTTGAAGTTGAGGTACTCTATATACCCATTTTCTTCGCCAAAATTACATCAAATCAGAATGGGGAAGGGACACCGACATCAGAGATTTGGGGTTGTGTTACCTGGTGAACTCGATGAACATTGAATCAACAAGTCTTGAACTCGATGAACCCTAAATCTGAAAGAATCGGACTTGATGAAAGAATCTAGAACTGGAGGTACCGATTGACACATATACAATCTGGGTTTTCGTTCTTGGAGAGGTCTTTTGATGTTTAAAACAATAGATATGTCTTTTTCAAGAAGATGATCGTTTGCATATCGTTTTAGGATCGTCGGAGGATCTTGTGCAAGAAGATAATCAAGTTTTTTTTCTACATGTGTTTAGGGATGGATCGAAGAAGCATGTTTTGACAAATTTCGAATATATGGTTGTAATGGAGACGATAATGTTTAGAAGAGGGTGTCAATGGTAGGAGAGAGAGAGAGAGAGAGAGAGAGAGAGAGAGAGAAAGAGAAAGAGAAAGAGAAAGAGAAAGAAAGAGAGAAGGTGGGCCCCTTCTTAATTTATTAATTATTAAAATAAATATATTAATATTAGATTTAAAAAGAAATGAAAGAAAAATGAAAAATAAATAACCCAAGGGTATTACAGTCATTTCACTATTCAGAGGGACCAAAAACGCAATGAAACTAGCTCAAAAGGACCATGAAGCCAAAAAAAATTGGGGTTTGGACTAAAACCCTCAAAAAATGCATACCACAGGGACCATTTTTGCTATTTTGTCTATTTTTAATAATAACATAGTTCTTTTGGGTTGACCTCAATTAGTTATAAGGAAATCGAGAAAAACAATGTATTAATTTATTAATAATTTAATAAACTAATTGGAAATTATTTTGAAAATAATTAAATAATTTTAATTAATTAAAGAACTTAATATTAATTAATTCCTAGAGATTAACTGGAATATTCTAAAAACTCATGGAGAGTTGTATGGGACGGTTTTTGCTTATCCCTAGATAGAGATAAAACAGGTTTTTGAATAAAGGTAATGATTATCCTAAGAGTTTGAAACCTTTATGGATTTATATGCTATCAATAAATAGATTGATAAGAATCAAACCATGGCGGTTGATAAACTTCTCAAAATCGTCCATACTCTCTCCATTTATCCTATGTGTAGGGTTATTGAATTTTCAAAAAACTCTAATCTAAGGTTAATCCTTATTAGTTTTTGTTGTTGTGGGTCTAACTACATTAGAGAGATTCTACTTTGGGTTCTTCATCATTTGCAAGAGTAGGTAGTTACAAGATTGCAATTAAAGCAACAAAAGGTTAGTATTTCATATATTGTTTGTAATGTCTGCGAATTCGGGCTAAACATTTAAAATATAAAAAAATATATAATAATTATTTATATTTTTTTGAACGACGAATTTATTAGAAAACATTAGCAAAGAGCTAACAAGACAAACAAAAAATCAAAATCCAGAAAGCACAAAAACAACAATCAAAAGACAAACATAGATTTGGAGAGCCAACCTACATAACTAATTTTCTTTCTTCTCATTCTACTCGAAACCCCATAAAAACGATTGAGTAAGAACTTTGTCCCAAATATCCCGCTTCTTAAACCACCCTGAATCAAAGACAATAGAATTTCTAAGCAACCAAATAAACCACCAAGTAATGAAATACACCCTCTCCAGAGATGACTTGCAAGACGATTGCAAATTCAAATAACCAAACCAAGACCACCAATCTTCAAAAGAATTAAGCTCCGGAATAATTATATCCCACCACTTCGAAATCTTGTCAACCAAAGAAGCAGCCACATGACAACCAAAGAATAAGTGATTAACATTTTCCAAAAAATACCACAAATCGGACATAACATGGAATCAATCTCTACACCTCTATTAACCAAAATATTTCTCACTGGAAGACAATTTAAATAAAGCCTCCAAACCATGATATTGACTTTGATAGGAACCAACTTGTTCCATGGAGAAGACCGGTCCGAGACAGACAAAGACAATTTGTCAATCAAAAATCTAGCAGAAGCAACATAAAAATCACCAGGGGTATTTAAGGACCACCACCACCGATCCTTTAAAGTAGGCAAAGAAGTCGAGGCTACCAAAGAGGATAAATCAGCCCATTGGCAAGACTCAACCCCCCCCCCCCCCCCCCCCCCCTCCCACTTGGATCCCTGCGAAGAAAATACCGCGAGTCATAATCTCCTAATTTAGTTAGAACCGTAGCTTCTTTGTCTATTAAATCTAATCTTCAATGGGACATCCATAATCCACATGTCATCCTAAAAAGAAGTTTAAGAACCATCTCCAACCTTTTTAACATAAAAAGTCATCAAGTCAATAGCTTGATCCTTTAAGTGATTTACTGCCTTTAAAATAGATATCCAGGTGGAATTAGGAGTAGACCTAAGTTGGGAACCAATTAAACCATTATAACCATGAATAGCTTAAATCAACCGAACCCACAAAGAATTAGGCGAATTATGGAAACGCCACACCCATTTAAACAAAAGGGTCCGATTAAAAGCAAAGAAACTATTAACTCCCAAACCACAAAATTTCTTATCTACCGAAACTTTTTCCAGCTAATTCAAGTCATTCTTTTTTCTTCAAAATCAGCCCCTATAAAAAAAGTTATTTCTCATAGACTCCAAACGAGAAAGAACTTTGATGGGAACTTTAAACAAAGACAAAAAGTAGGTAAGAAGAGACCCAAGGACAAATTTAACAAGAGTTAACCTACCCCCAGCTGAAAGAGTTTTCGCCTTCCAGGAAGATAATTTAGCCATCACCTTTTTCTCAACCTCCTTCCAAGAATCAATATGCACCATATTCCCACCAACAGTAAGGCCAAGGTATTAAAAGGGCATTTTAGAAGCTGCACAACCCACCAAAACTGCCAACACCAATCAACTTACTTTTATGTAAGTTAATTCTAAGCCTCGAAGCTATAAGAAAACACTGAAGAACACGAACAATGTTATAAACATTATTCTTTGACCATTGACCCACAAAAATGGTATCATCTGCATAAAATAAATGTGAAATATTAACATCCCCGACATCCATACCAGTAAATAGACCACACCGTAAAGCGTTCATGAAAGTCACATGCAAGCTTTACAATAAGAACGGAGATAGAGGATCTCCCTGTCGTAAACCTCTATAGAACTGGAATTCATTCGTAAGAGACCCATTTACCAACACCGAACCTCTGGCAGAGCACAAGCACGATTGAATCCAACTTCTCCATTTGAAACCAAAACCCATTCTATCAAAGATATCATCCAAAAAGTCCCGTCTAACAAAATCATAAGCTTTTTCAAAGTCCACCTTAAAGATCAAGGCTTTCTTATGACGAGCTTCACACCAAGCAACAAGTTCATTAATGATCAAGGGGTCATCCAAAATTTGACGGCCTTTAATAAAAGTCAATTGTTCCATGCTAACAATGCCATCCAGTAGCAAAGCCAACCGATTAGCTAAAATTTTACCAACAGTTTTATATTGGCACCCAATTAGACTAATATGTCTAAATTCATGAACAAATTTCGGATCATGAACCTTTGGGATAAGGGCTATAAATGAAGAATTACAACCTCTGGGAAAATCACAAGATGTAAAAAACTTTAACACAACATTCACCACATCCTATTCAACAATATGCCAATACTTTTTAAAGAAGGCAAAAGTAAAACCATCTGGTCCTAGCGACTTATCAGAGCTACAATCCCACACCGCACGCTTAATTTCCTCCCGCGTGATCTCTTCTTCGATACTACATCCTTGCTCGACAGATAGACGGTTTAGAAAGTCATCAATAAGACAAAATCGAGAGGTACTTGGTTTGGAGAACTGAGAAGCAAAATGGGAAAAAAAAAACTCCCCCTTGACTCGATCCAGTCTAACGACCCAATCTCCATTTATAAAAACCCCTTTAATACCTTGTTGCCTCCTTCTTTTATTAATTATACCGTGAAAATATATTGAATTTTCATCTCCTTCAATCGCCCATCTCACGTCAACTTTTTAAGCCAAATCCATCGCCTACATACGATCAATATCCGCAATAGCTTTTATCACGGAATTACAGGAAGCAACTGTAACCGAAAACCCACCATCACGATCAATTTAGCCTTCTAAATCAATCAAAGTTTTCTGCAAATCTTCCTTTGAAGTTACCCATTCCTTTCTTTTGCTAAAATTCCATTCCCAAATGCAGCTTTTCAAATTTTGAAGTTTCTTTTTTAACTTTATCATAGCATTCGTGTCAATAATACCATCTTCACACCAAGATTTTTCCACAATACTCCAAAGTCGTCATTAAGATATCAAGAATGGAAAACTCTAAACGGATAAGGGCCATAATCATTGACGGAATCATGAAGCAAAATAGGACAATGGTCAAATAAATGTCGATCCAACACCAAACTGGACAAATTAGGATACAACTCCAATATACCATATGAAATAAGAAATCTATCCAATTAAAGAGAATGAGATTTTGAACTGGTGATTTCATTCACAGCAAAGTGTTGTTTAAATACAAGTATCAGAGTTGTTGAGAGTGAGAGATATACTCCTGATTCTATGCTACGACTATTGACTCTTTGACTTCATCAATACACACGTTTATAATAATTTGAATACATATTATATACATATTTGATATTACCAATTTACTCATCTTTTCAGCATATTTATCAGTCCACGTAAAAGAATAACCACCAAGAGCAACATCAATAATAAGATTCGAATCTAAAATGAACTGATTAAAACAATCACCCGCCTGACTGTGAAAAATTGAGACAAATCTCTCACTATCAAACTTGACCTCATTAAAATCACCCATAACGATAACCTCACCCGACCAACTAGAAACCGCCAATAAAATCTTACTCCAAAGCACCTTTTTAGGCAAAAGATCTTAAGGGAAATACACAGAAATAACACGAAGAGGAGTATTAGAATCAACCCACGTACCTTCCACCATATTGTACCCGGAATCACAAATAATTTTGTTTTTAACAAATAACACCTTATCCCAAATGCATATAATTCCTCCAGATAAACCTCAAGCAGAGGAAGTCGCAAAATCAAACACAAAATTACCCCAAACACTTCTAACTGTGAACAACTCCATACGTGTCATCTTCTTTTCTTGTAACGAAAGAAAATTGACACAATTTTTATTACAAATCTCTCCCACTCATTTTTTCTTGGAATTTCTTCCAAGACCTTGAACATTTAAAGAAAGAAAATTCTTGGAATTTTTTCCAAGACCTTGAATAGGATAATTAATCATCGTATGTTTTTCGAGCAACAAATAACATTTTAAATTAGAAGATTATCTAGAATCATGGTTGCAGAAATCGGAATTAATCGGCAATTAATCGTGGATTAATCGTTTGGCGTTCTTCAACCGTCGAGGATTAGAGCATTAATCAGAAATTTAGGATTAATCGGGTTTGGCGGGATTAATCGGCCTTGGCGGGATTAATCGGTCAACAAAAGTCAATAAAAGTCAAAAAAAAGGTCAAAAAAATTTGAAAAAATTCAAAAAACCAACTTTCTTTTTTTACTCCAAAATTTTCAAATTTTCAACATTTCAAATATTATATCAAAATGTTCATATTTTCGTATTTTCAAATTTCCAAATTACAATTTTTATTATTTTCTAATTTTGAAGTATTTGTTTTTCTTAAGATATATTACTATTTAATTAATTTTAATATTTTATTAATAATCTATGGTCCCCGATTAATCCTCGATTAATCTCCGCCAAGACCGATTAATCCCTGAACACGAGTCGACCATTGAGCTACCGCCAAACGATTTTTACAACCTTGTCTAGAATAAATAGTCTTAATTAAAGTATGGTAATTATAATGACGATCTTGGGGATATAATGAACGCTTAAATATGATATTTATCGAAGTTACGCCTTTAGCCGCATAGAGGAGAGTGTATCGTAAAAAGGTGAATCAGAGATAGGTTGCTTATCAGCCTAAGTAATCTACACAGATCGTAAAAGTGAGATCGTACATGTAAAGAAAGATTAAATCGGACTTCGTATGAGAAAGTTATGATTTTTCGAAGTTTCGGTACAACAGTGCGCAACACTGAAATTGAAATTAAGATCGGTTGACGGTTAGCCCAAAAATTGTAAAGGAGAGTTGAAGATCTCATGAATACAAACCCGTCGATATAAAGACAGTCGAGAACGGAATTCGTATGAAAGAGTTATGATTTTTATACGGATTTCAACAGTCTAAGCCTATAAAAACATAAAGTTTAAAAGAAAATGAGAATTAACCAACAAAGTCTAAATGAAAGTTATAGTACTCATCGATAGCTACGTGTGGATTTAAAGAACGTCAAAAACAGAGTTCTTATGAGAAAGATACGATTTTTAGAAAAAATGAAATTCGTACCCGCAGTGCGCAAGGCGCGACCGCACAACTTCTAGACGGACGACGCAGACCAGCACAATAGCGATACGTGGCACAATTTGGCAAGATCTGTGTAGCCAAAAGACGCAGTGCACCTATGTATAGGGTGTGACCCCTTGTAATCTCTATATATAATAGCGGAAGTTAGTTCACTTTCCTCACATCTCAACCCAAAAACTCTCTAGAGATCTCCCACTCCTGAGTCCAAATTTTATTAGCCTTTGTAGTATTTTATCGGGGCTCTAGAGTATCTAGGAGCCCAAGTAAATGAGATTTCGGATCGGGGTTCTGCACGCGTAATTCCTGATTTTTCGCTAGAAACTTTGGAAGTTAAGCTACACTTATTATGCTTTAAGTGTAACTTATGTTTAAGTTCATTATCGTTATTATGAACCAATAAACAAGATTTATCAGTGATTCCATGTCATAATATTGATTGATCTAGTTACGGGAGTAATGTCTAGGCTAGATCTAGTGAGGTGTTTAAAGTGGGATTTTCAAACAGTATACTTTGTATACCAAACAGACCCTACCTCTTATATGATCATACATTGTTGTTCCATATTTGATAAATATTGATGTAGACATTGGGATTAATGATGAATCAAGACTATCGTTATTATAGTCGCGAGAGATATAAAACTAAGACTTAGTGATATTCATATCTAGGTCTTTTGAAAGGAAAAACTAAGGTGTTAGGGGAAACATTGCCCTAATCGCAAGTCATCCATTTCTAATAAGTGAGTGAATAGTTACTTTTATCTTACGCGTAAATATAAAGTATTTAGATAATTACATGCTATATATGCTTATTATCCGTGTTCATGATATTTGTGTTAGATGAAATAGTATGATTTTTACTTGATTTAATCGTATGTGTGTATGTGTGTGTGTGTATATATATATATATATATATATATATATATATATATATATATATATATACTTGAAGTATATTGGGTAGAAAAGAGTTGAGAAAGAGATAAATTAATGGTGAGAGACCATGCCCAACATTTTACTATTATACTACTGAGACCAGTCATCTAGTAGAGTATTGATGACGACCACAGACTATTCTAGACAGTCAAGTGGATCATTAGCAGACTCGCAATCTGTAGGTGTTAATGAATCATACTATCCGTAGTATGGATTGTGTGTTCCTTTGAGTACTCTGTCTCCCTCATGGTTTCCTTAATGACATATATTGCTATGGAATCCCTGAAGTAGTATAGTCTCCTCGTTACTTCCAACGATCATTTAGGATAAGACCCTTAGGATCATCAATTTAGGATCAAAGAGTGCGAATAAGGAGAATGGGTAATCGGGCTATTTGTTTGGTGTAAAACATATATATTTAAGAGAATTTGATTATATTATTGTGGGTTGAAAACCCTATGTGCTCACCAAGCTCCCAAGCCTGACCCACTCAGTTTATTTGTAACACATTACACATGTAGCGGTACGAAGATACATGGGTAGTGATGTTTGAATATGTCGAGAGATTTAAGGAGTTTTAGGCCATTAAATAAATTGTTGTAAGTCATGTAACGACTAGATTATGCTTATGTTTATGTATTAGTTATGACATCTCAAGCTTTTATATGTTAATGAAAAATGTTTCTTTAGAAATGCCTTAATATTGATATCACTTCACATTAATAACATTTTAGGACAAATTCTGCACTAATAAAAGAATACCTTGTTTTAAATAAGCATAAAGAAAAATTTTTAATTTTCCATAAAATTGGAGATGTCACATTGTTCGATATCAAAGTATGTTGTTATAACTAGTAAAACCTAGATCATATGGTGCATGTACATATTGGTTTTTGTTTTGTTTTTGTTGCCTTGGTCGTGTGTATTGATGCCATGAAAACCCAACATACACCATCATTTTATTTTCCCAATTTTATTGATATTCTTGCTAGTGTATCGACCATTTTTATAAAATCTGACAAAAATCCCTAAAAAGCCATCAACCATTCATCCCCACCGAAACACTTTTCCCTCAAATGCTTTTGACATTTCCAACGTCGCCATCTTTGGCATCAACAAGCATAACCTCCAAGCCCATCACCTCATGTCCACCCCTACACCTCAACACCACCACCATCCAACCTTTGTCACATCTTTGCCTCTTATAATCACCAAAAACAACCATGAGTCCAATAAATAGTCAAGTAAAACCCCATTGCCTAGTTCATAACCTGTGAATTTGATCCAACCCCAAGAACTCAATTCAGTCAATGATCTAGATTGAGAAATGAAGAGATGGATTTCATGAATTTCATCATACCATATGATTGGATGGTAATGATGGAAGAAAACAAGGTCAGTTTGAAGTCATAGGAAATGGCAAACTTGATTTGGGACATTGAAAATAAAGGTAGTAGTTTAAGAATAATCATTTGCATCAGAGGGAAAGAATGTGTCCTGCACCACAACGTTGCCACCATCCACATAAAGGGGCATATATCTATAAATGTTTATAGCTGGAAAAACATGAAAGCTTAAAATTAGATTTCAAATGTATATTGAAGTTTGTATTTTTTTTATGTTTGAATTTGAAAACAACCTATAATTTCAAGGTAGCCTAGACTGTTGTTTCTTACATGTTACTATCACTTTGATGTTAGTATTACTGAACATACTTGTAACGTCCCAAAAATACCAGTAAAAAAATTCATTTTCAAACCATTAACTCCATACTAACATTAGTTCAAAAACCAATCATAGTAAAATGTATCTATCAAACATCAGAGTAAAATAGTAGTAATGAATGCAGAAAAAACCTTCGGGGGATGTAGTGCAATCAAGTTGGGCCCTTCCTTTTGAAATTGGAAGTACCGGAAAACATTTAAAACGTAAATCGTAAGCACAACGCTTAGTGATTTTCCTAAAATACCACATACCATACATATCAATGGGCCCAGTCATAGATGTGTATTTCAACCCTACGTGAACGATATGATCCAACCATAATCTTACAATCACTTCCAGATCACAGCTAAGCCATAACCTTTCTGACATGATCCAACCATGGTCTTCCATGCAAGTCACAAAGACAAACAAGTGTTGTGATCCAACCATGGTCTTTCATACAAGTGTTGTGATCTAACCACCGTTTTGTGACAACCGACATGTCTTTGTCATTGATCATCATTAAGAAAGAGTAGGAAAATAGATGTAATAGCTTAGTATTATAATATTTGATTTTTGAGATAATAAGAATCAAATTTGTCATTACATTTATTTGTTAAAACGTCCATTAGGCTAAAAAATTAGCGTCTGAAAAGTTATACTGTTTTCTAAGTTGGTTAACATACTTGAATAGTACTCGTTAACGTGATCTCAAGGATATAAGATTCGTAAAAATGCAACTCCAAAGGAAAGAGTTATGGACTTTATAAAAATAGAAATCATCCGTGTAATTAAAATTAATTACATTAAAATGGTACTTAGAGATTAGTGGAGTTTGACTAAAAGTACAAAAAAGGAGTTTCGTAGTACTTCTTAAGATATAAACTTTAGGAAAAAGTTTGCCAAAAACGGGACCCATATGAGAGAGATATGATTTTTTTAAAATCATTTATTTTTACCCCCGTTAGGCACAAAAATGAAAGTCAAAACTAGCCAAAACAAATTGAGATCATTACATAAATATAAAGAGGGCTTAGATCGGAGATCGCACAGAGAGGTTATGATTTTTGCAAAACTTTTTCGTACGCGTCAGGTGCGCATCTCTGTACGCCGCGAACCTAACACCAGGTTTTAGTAGATTGCGAGAGACGTGACCGAGTGAGGGAATGACATGTAGCAACTTCCTATGGAGCCGCGATGATCACGCATGGTGCACACATATATTTGCCCAACGCGCACCTCCAAAATTCGACTATATTAGAAGGCGGTGTCATTCCATTTTTGCACACCTTCAATCTCTTATCTCTCACTCTCTACCTCGAAGCTGCTACCCTTTGGAGCGGTGCTCGGAGTCCCGGGCCCAATTCAACCCTACATCAAAGGTTTCACATGACTTAGGTGAGTTCATGGCACCTATTTTACTATTTTAAATGTTTTACGCGCGATGGGGGGATACATGCTTATCAATTGGTTTTATCAAAATATATTTATATCTATAAATATCATATCTTTTTTATAGGATAATGTAGCTATAGATATTATGCCTAGTTGTAAACTATGATATTATGCCTATGAGTTATGATGCCCAATAATCTAGGATGAGATAATACGTAGATGTTATAATGGCCAAATCCCTAGGATAACGTAGTACTTAGAAGTTATGTTGGTCAAATATAGGGATATGCATTGTACCTAGTTGTTACTCTGCCCAACTATCTTGTTTTCAAATAACCATAATTAGGGCATATATATGAATACTTATATATACAAAATAATTATGAGATCAAAAGTTATAATTATCAAATATAAGATAAAATATTTATATTGTGATAGTTATAGGAAATCCCTAAGAAGGATAAAGATAAAAGATAAATACATAAGGCCAATGTGTTATCGAGTTGTTAACATTCATCAAAAGGCCTTGATTAAATTCCACATTATCCGGTACCTAAAATCGTTAATCTTGCGAGAGCTAGTGTGACATCCCCAAAATCTCGGCCAGAAAAAACCGATTTCATTTATGCTTTTTAAACATTTTCAGAGTAAATCCTCTTAGTTTTAAAAGAGATGCGGAATTTGTTCCCAAAAACAAAACATGATAAAATAGATATTTATCAAAACATTTCATATAGAAATATGATTTCATTTCATAATCAAAAGTCGGGATGTCATGTTCCAATACAGATCATAAAGCATAAACGATAACATTACAAGTCGTTCAACAAATATATACATATACAGACTTGTAAACAAAAACAACTTGATGATTCGCCCATCTTAAGCTCTTGCACCACTTCCTGTAATACAAATAAACTGAGTGGGTCAGGCTTGGGAGCCTGGTGAGCATATAGGGTTTTCAGCCCACAATAATTATATTTAATTTCAACAATCCACAATAAACCCGATTACCCATTCCCGTTATCCTCACTTTACGTTCCTAAAAATAACGTCTATTTTAAGGAACTTATTTCAGGATTTTCATCGGGACGGACATTACTGCAGAGGGGCTTCCTCAACAATAAGTGTCCTAAAGGCAACCGTGTGGGGGATAGAGTACACCGGTGAACACGTAGTTCACAACACCTACAGGTAATGAGCGAGCTAGTGTTCCACAGGACAGTCTAGAATAGTCTATGGTCGTCATCCATACTCTGCTGAATGACTAGAATAACACCAATAACACCGAGGCCTCTCGTCTGTTTATTACACACCAATTATCTACCCATGTTCTACCCAACATATTAGTAGATAAAAATATACATTTTTATACACTGTTTAAAAACCTGTATAGCATGCTTTAATCAATACATATTCCACATAACAGATGAGCATACACACATAACACGTATTTCATAGAGAATATATCAGATCTATGAGATAGAAGAGAGTGAATATACATTCACACATATAACCACAAAATATTTACACGTAGCACGTATTTTATATTAAATACTTCATAATATTGCGTTGGAATGAAAATAACTACACACTCACATCCCGTATTCTTTAATACGTTTAAAAATTACTTGTATAATATCGCATATTGAAAAGGGACTATACACTCACTTGATCGGAAGACGATCGGGCAGCACTACGGCTTGCAGAAGTAGTGTCTCTTCGATAGATCTGGAAGATCTTCACCAAAATCGAACTCCTCGCGGGCAGAGCTTCAGCTCGGGAATAACGTTCTTCGGGATCCTCGGGGCTTCGGATCTTGCTTCGGGGCTCGGGAATGATACCGGGGCTTCGGGATATGATTGGCACGCAAATCGAGGCAAAACTTAGAGAGAGGGAAGAGTTTGAACAAGAGAAAATGGTTGATTTCGAGTTCTATTTATAGGCTGAGGGTCTGGGATTACGCGGGGTGTAATCTCAAATTACACAGGGCGTACTCAATACGCGGGGTGTACTCGAGTTACGCGGGGCGTACTTTGACGTCACTGCGTGCGTCGACTGGTGGCACTCGAGTATTGGTCAGACAACTTGCATCCGCCTGAGTACGCGGGGCGTACTCAAATTACGCTCGGCGTAATTTGACTCGTCAACTTCTAAATTGCGTAACTTTCGCATACGAGCTCCGTTTTCGACGTTCTTTATATCCACGCGAAGGTCAGACCATACTCTACAGCTTTCATTTAGACTCCGTCGGCTAATTTTGACTTTTATTTTTATTATTTATTTTTAGAAGGACGGGACAGAAAAACTTCGTTATAAATTCATAACTTCTTCGTCCAACGTCCGTTCTCGCCTAACTTATCATCGTTTCGCTACTAACAACGAGATCTTCGATTCTCATTTAGATTGTTTCGGCTAAAAACCGCTCGATCTCAAATCGAGTATTCGGGCTGCATACTGCTAAGTCGAAACTTAGAAAAATCATAACTTCCTCATACGAAGTGAGATTTGGGCGTTCCTTTTATGCACGCTCTCGGTTTAACGAAATCTACGACTTTCGTTTAGATCGCTAAGTCTAAATATCGCTCTATCTTAAATTTATATTTTACGTCACTCGACGTCGTGCCGGTTCTGTCGCGAAACTTCGACAGGTCATAACTTCTTCGTTATAACTCGGATTTTGGCATTCCTTATATCTCCGGAATCCTTGTTTCAACCACTACAACTTTATGCAAAGATATCGGGCATATCTAATACTTTAATTTTGACGCTTATTTTATTCTTAATTCATTAAATTATAATAATTAAGAACACACACATAAATCACATAATTCACATAATTCACAAATAATACATTTTTATTATTTCAAATTGGGGTTACAAAGGTTAACCTAGACTATTACATTGCTAAAAATGGCAAACCCAGAAACACAGGCGTTACAGCTAGGAATATATGTATAATTCTATACAGGGTTTGACAACCCCACCTGCGATTGCTAGCTACAATCCCAGCAGGATAACTTTCTTAAAGAAAAATTCTAAGGTCATTCTTAGTGAAAAAAGCTCAAAAGCTGTATTGGGAGAGATACCTAAGAAGATGGGAGATCCTGGACGCCTCACTCTTCCATTTGAGTTTGGTAACAATTTGAAGACTTATGTTTTAGCCGATTCTGGGGCTAGCATAATTTTGATGTCATATTCTATCAAAAGCTGAATATTCAGAAAATGAAGGCTACAAAGATGACCATCCACATGGCCAATCGTTCGGTGACGCACCCAAGGGGAATTGTAGAAGACATCCTTGTTAAAATTGGGAAATTTGTTTTCCCAGCTGACTTTTTGATTATGGATATGAAGGATGATGTAAATGTCCCAATCATTCTTGGTCGCCCTCTACTAAATACTGCTAGGGCCTTAGTTGATGTTCGTGAATCCAAGCTTACATTGAGGGTTGGTGATGATGAGGAAGATTTTGGAATACAAGATGGATTTCAAGGAGATGATGTTGAAGGAGAGGTGTTTAATATTGATGAAGATTATGAACTTGCAGAATTAGAAAAGCTCATGGAGGAAGAAATCACGACAGTTCATCAATTCAAACGCACCAAACTGAGAGCATCCGTCCCGTTTTTCGTTGAAGTCGTTACCTACACAAACCAATAACTTTGATGAGTGACGAAAGCGATGATTTGTCGAGTGATGAAGACAAGGTTGCTTCCAAGGAGACAAGTCCAGTGGTTAAGGAAGAAAAGATTCCTATGGAGCTTAATAAGAGTGATGAAAAATTAGAGACTAAAGGGATCAAACGTAAGCTCGATGTAGATGAAGTAAAAGCTAAAAAAGAGAATTCAAAGAAGGCGTACATTAGACGAGTTCAAGCGTACAAGAGGCAATGGAAAGAGCAAAAAATCCAGGTGTTGATGGATTCCTCTGACAGCTCAATGTAGGAGGCACGAAGTTCGACTCACGACTCCATAAAAAAGAAACGCTTCTCAGGAGGCAACCCAAGTTGGTTTGGATTTACTTTTCTTTTTCTTTTTGGTTTTGCATTTTTTTTTGGAAAATCAATCATATCATTTACAACATTTTATGCATAATAGAACACTAAGTGCGGGGTCCTTAAAATTAAGTGGTAATAATTATGAAATATAGTTAATGAAAATTGGGATTAATTATGAAATTATATGATCAGATAGACTTCACGTCATGAGCACTTATGATTCACGATATGAGTCCAGGAAAATATACTAACTCCTAATTTGTTAGCCCATTCTATGTTTCAGCCCAATAATTGCTTAATTAAATGTCCCACTACATGCCCCAGCCCATTTGTTCATTAATGGAATGACCCAAATTTTCAGTCCACGAGAACTCACGACGTGAATCTTAGGAATTCACGACGTGAATTTTGAAATGTCACGGGACCACAAATGAGAAATAGATTCCTTTGACCAACCACTTTGTTTATTCCCCATGAAGTGAGGATGTCTTTTGGTCCCCCCATCTTCCCGATTTTGGCCAAGTCCAATTTCTACTCTCTTTTTGCTTACGTAATCTTCCAATTTAAGGTAATAATACTTAACTCTCATGGCTATTTTTTTTTATAATAATAGAATTTAGGGCTAGGGTTTGGTATTTAGTAAATTGTTTATACATGCCCTAATATTCATGAAATAGCATTTGCATTTTGTAAGATTGTGCTTAGAAGTAACATAGGAGTAAACCCCAACGAAATTTTTGGCCCTATTCGGAAACTGCCTTGACCGATTCTTACCCTCGTTGACGAACTCACGGCGAGAATCCTTAGGATTCACGACGTGAATCATGGACGTGAATAAGATAGCTTTATGTTTAATTCAAATCGGTTGGGATTCTTTTTTTGCTTTGTTTTCTGTTTATTTTTGCAGGAATGGCTCCAAGAAGAGATGTTCCACTAGGGGTAGCTAGTTTGCACCCATTCTACGTCTTCCCAACAACTTTGTCTCGAGATGTTTTGACACGATGCAACAACCGGTTGGGGTGGCTGTGCAAACGGGAGACTGTTGTTGCCCTTACCAGTAATTGGGCAAGATTGAGGGAGGTTGGGATAGTTGATCGGTTGTCCCCGTTTCTCACAAAGATATTTTTGGGAAATGGATTTTCGTTTACGTGCAAAGGGTGGCACAGTTTATTTGGAATTCAAGAGAGGGTATACAAATAACTTTGTGTGGAGTTCTTTGCTACTGTGGCATTTCATGAAAATGTCCAAGATCCTACCTTTCAGCAAGCTTTAGTCTTCCGTCTTGGGGGCGAATACCGAGAATGTAGTTTGGTGGAGTTCTCTTGGTGTATGGGGCTGTATGAGGTGCATGAGACTATGCCTCATGATTTTGAAATGTTTTTGAGGAAGGCTTCCTGAGGATATGAGAATGGAGCATCAGTGGTTGGTCTTTGGAACAACATTGCGTCCAGAGTGTTTAATTATGGGGTGTCACCAGAGAGCATCATCAAATCTCCCATCCACCGCCTTATCACCTTTTCTATCCACCATAAACGTCATGGGGACAAGGTCACAAAGATGAAATTGTTCTATTTGTGGTCAATTTTACATCCTGGAGTGTGTTGCAACATTCCCTACTTTCTGGCCTGCTACTTTGCGGAATATGTTGTGAGTTCCCGCCCTGGGAGCCCTATATGTGGAGGCCACTTTATCACACGTTTGGCCCGGTCTTATGGTTTGATCGTTCCCGACATTACCCGCTTTTTGACTTGTATGGAGGGGAATGAGTTCATTATGGGATATATGGAGACGATGAAGGTTGTTAGAAATTATGGATCACATTGGTGGATTTTGCATACTGACGATGATGATGATCATGATGATGATGATGATGATGATGATGGTGAGCAGCCAAGTGACCAACATGAGCAAAAACCACAACCACGGCCTCGGCAGAGGAATGATAGAGGTATAGGAGAGAGAGGACAGTTGGTGCATCAACACACACCCATTGGAGGAGCACATTTTGGAGGAGATATGGCGGGGTATTTTGATCAGCTATCGTTGAGTGTTAATTGGATTGGGGGTGTGATGGAGAACATGGCCCGACATTTCGATATTACGCAACCACCACATTTGGGGAGTCAATACCCCTTTTCCCAACATGGAGGTCTTATCAACATCCAAGGGGAGATGAGGCTGGCACTAGTGGGACACGCCAAGATGATGGGGAAGATGATTGATCATTTTCATTTTTATTTAGTTTTTAGTTTGTTTGGTTTTGATTTGTGTGGTTTTTAAGTTTATTTGGTTTGTAAGACTTGTTTAATTATTATGTTACTTCTATTTTTCATTTGGTTGCTATATTTCAGATTTGCTAAAGGAGTCTCGGGAAGGAAAGTCGAGTCGAGAGCATATACGTCTAGACAAGTGTCATTTAGAGTCTAAAGTCGAGAGTCGAGACTCACAATTGGAAATAAGTGTGGGGTGAGTCGAGAGAAAGGGTAGAGTTAGAAGAGTCGTCAAATACTGCATTTAGAAGGGTCTTAATTCATTAAGACATTGGTTAGAGTACATTTATTTACAAGAAGGATGGGTTGTTTCAGTTTTTGTTTGCCCGTTTTTCACGTCGTGAGTCCTTATTCCTCATGTCGTGAGCTGGGTTACGAAGGAATTCAGAATTCAGATTTAGTGACCTCACGTCGTGAACACTATGACTCACGTCATGAGTCGAAAATTATCAAAAAAAAAAGAGGTAGCCTTTTCATTCACCTTTTCTACACACTTCACCACCATTCTCTTTGAAGTTATTTTGAAGATTATTTTGGCTCGTTTCCTCCACTATATAATGTGGCGTAAGCTTTCCCACATTATTCTTCATGTTTTGGAGATTTGCACCACCTTTATTGATGATTGAAGTTTTGATTTGTTATTGGTGCTTTACATATCTAACAAGATCAAGATCCAAGTTCCTATTTAGAAGAAGTCCATATTCGAGATGCAGATTTTATCCGCATGACTGGAGTTCGATCTTGCCACTTCTATCCCAGGGGAGTCTATTCCTTTTTCTCCTTTTTATTGCTTTTAATTTATTCTATGCATACAATGAGGGCATTGTATGTAATAAGTGTGGGGTAGGGGGTCGAAAAAGTAGAAATTAGATTACTAGGAAATTTGGTAAAATTTCAAAATTTAATACTAAATTTTATAGAGGTTTGAAAGAATAATCTACTAGTTTATCTAGTAATAATGATAGTTTAAACTTAAGTTGCTAGTGTTGCATGAGGTGATCCGATGAGAGCTCAAATGTTTAGTTAAGCTGATATACGTTATAGTGCATTTGTGGCCCCCTTTATTATAGTGAAATCATGAGGCAAAAACACAACCTCGCTTAGTTTGAGGAATGCAATTTGTTTAGCAGCCTGTAATTGAAATGTATCTAGGAAAACTAATATATTTAACCAATAGGGGTTGAAGTTAAGCGCCCCTGCTTGAGCATGTAGGGTTTTAAGTGAAAAAAAAAGTGAGTACATGTAAAAAAAAAGAGTAATTACGCAAAAAGTTGAAGAATTTTTGGAGCTATGAAGTATAAAGTTTGAAGATCAAAGATCAAAAATTCTGAAGAAATAAATATTGAAGATACCAAGAATTACACAAAAAGGTGGTTAATTCGAAGAAATCAAATATCAAAAATCAAAGAAGTGAAGAATTCAAGAGCTTCATAGTGTGGTATCTAAAAGTTGTAATTCTCTAGATTATGTATGCTAGGGTAGCTTTACAAAAATACCTTGAGGTTAGAAAGTTTTCTGAGGATGGATTCGGAAGGATGCATAAAATGAGCATTGTTCGAAAGAAGTGGGTGCGTGTTTATGAGGATTGTGTGTATTTAGAATTGAGGGGGTCCTTAGGAAAATTTTAGACACAAATGCACGCGTTGAGGTCTTGGCATAATGGTTGAGTTTGAGTTGGATCGTTCTACTAGATGTTGGTGATAAAGGTTTAATTTAAAAATAATTAGATTTGCTTGAGGGCAAGCAAAGTATAAGTGTAGGGTATTTTGATATTGCCATATTTATACATATTTTTAGGCAATATTTATTTACATTTTTACTAATAGTTTGGTTATTTGCATAGAATAATGGTACTTATAGGCTTAAATTATATTTTGCAACCAAATAGATGCATTTTCGAAGAGAGGGACTAAAGTTGGCAAAACATGGAACTTTGGAGGCTTGAAGGAAAGAAGAATAAAAACTCAGCAAAACACGTACTCACGACGTGAGTAATTGAAGACTCACGACGTGAGTGGAGTGTTCTAGAAGATATGCACCAGATGAAAGAGTCATTTTCGTACATGTCTATCTCGTACTCACGGCGTGAGGCTTATCGACTCACGACGTGAACTTGGAAAAATCAGAAGGTATATATACCCTTGTCCATTACGACTTGGGGAGACTTTTGGCTACTTGGAGGGTTCCTGGAGACGAATTGGAGAAGAATAAAAGTTATGGAATTAGCTATTAGTATCCAAGGAGAAGAGAGTTCATAATTAGTTTAAATGTTTGGTACTTTAATCATGTCTATTACATTGATTTGTTTTAGTTTGATTTTGAGTATGAGTAGCTGAATTTAGTAACTCCTGTTTAGCTAGATGAAACTTTGACTTATGGTTTAGCTAATTTATTATGGATTTGATTATTTGGTATTAAGCTTGTGTTTGATTGTTAATTCCTATCATGCTAATATTTGATTCTTTAGTTACTTGAATACATGTTCTGTGTAGCTTAGTGATAAATAACTTACATAAACTTGACACCTAGTGATTTAGTGAGCATTAAATTTTTAGAGCTAGGATCGACCAAATCTTAGGAAAGTAATTGAAGTAATTAAATTTAGCTGTGTTGGAGAGCATATGTTATGACCATAATTATGTTTGCCTAATAAATCTTACATAGCTTATTCATAATCATAACTAATTATGTGTTTGATTGTGTGTGACCATGCATAGTTGTACAAGAATAAGTTAATTATTGGTAAATTTAGACCTAAATTACTAATATAATATAAATTAGATAACCAACTTTGATAATCCATAATTGTTAGCTAACCAGAAATAAGAAGTGGATTCGAACTAAACGGAAATATTTTTAATAATTGATTAGATTTGTGTTAAAGGGTTAAGTTTATCTAAACTTTCAAAATTAGATAAATTCCATTTCTTTGATAATAATTAGGTTAATTTAGTAGTAGATAAATTAATTAGTCAAAACCGTTCCCTGTGACACCCGACTTACCCGACTGTTCTATAATTTGACTATGTACACTGTCTAGGTGCAATTTAGTTAGTTAAGTTAGTTAGGTTATAAATATAAAATTAGGCGTAGCTATTTGCACGCATGAATTATCATGGCACATTTACATCGCGTAACATCCCGTTTTAAATAAAATAATTAAATGATAAACCCGGAACCCCGAGAAACAATTATTATTATTATTTTATGTTGTTATAGCCAAAATCAAATAATAATTAGCGGAGTGTTGGTTTCGGGAAGCCAAATGTCATGATTTAGAGTCTCAGGGGTTAAAATGTAATTTCGGGATTTGTTTGAAAAGGATTTCAGAGTTTAGGGTGTGTTTGGTAAATATTGTACCTAAATTGCAATGAATTATGATATATGGGGGTTATTTGGTAAGTATTGGATCAAAGTTGAAATGATTTTATGGAGTCAAGGGTTAAATGGTAATTTTAGGGTTTAATATGAAAGGAAAGGAGAAAGAGGGGAGAGCTTTGTTAATATAGATAATAGTTTTGAAGGGAGCGGTATAAACTGTTGCATTGCCCCGTAACCCTAAACCTAATTCCTTTACATCAGCCACAACCCACCTTATGCCTCCCTCTCACCTTCAATCGCCCCCACCGCCTTCCATGGACGCCGGCGAGTTGCTGCCATGTTGTTGATGACGGAGATGTCGGCGGGGACTCGAGCAGGTGCCTCCCCACCACTACTGTTGCTCACGAGTGCCCGCTGCCTTTCCTTGAAGCGCCAACCCTAGCCGCCAGTGATGATGTGAGCAATTGGAAGGACTGCGATGAACGCCGCCGACGACGACGGAGAACCACTAGTTGGCACCATCACGTTACGGAGGCCGGGGAGCAACACCGTGGTTGTCATGGTTGTTGTTCATGGTTGAAGAAGCATAAACCTCTCGCATCTCCTCTCTGTTCTGTTCGCTGCTACGTCGCCACCACCACTCTTTAGCGGTCGAAGGGTTGCTGCTGCCACTCACCGCCGCTGTTAGGTGTGTGTGTGTGTGTGCTTCAGCCAATGTATCGCAAGCAGAAGACGTGCCAGTGTGTTCTTCTGTTAGTGTGTGGCTAGTAGACCGTATTTCACAAAAGGGCCACCACCACCACTGTGAGGTGGTGGCTAGCACCTTCGACCACCACCTGCCGCCACGGTGCTACTGTGTGTGTAATTAGTGTGTGTGTGTTAGTTTTATGTGAGTGTGTGTGTGTGTGTTGAGTATTGTTGTAAGTTGTAATGGCATGGGAATAATGAAAGAAAAGTCTAAGCCACCACCGTAAGGTGGTGGCTGCTGCCACCGGCCGCCGTGTCGGGCGGCCGTGTGCTTTGTCGTGTGGTGTTGATTCGTTGGGATGCATGAAGCCATAATGGGCCCAAGAAAACCCTATGTAACAACGTAAATTTTCAAAATAAATTTTTGATTTAAAATCATATAATTCTCATAACATATTTATAAAAACCTCATTTATTTAATTTACAAACGCAACTCCATGTTTGTTTGATTACAAATCCAGGATCCTCGAAACATAACTCTTTCACTGGTGTGTACAATCAAGCCGGTGCCTTCCTGCGATCCTGAGAAAAACCTGAAACACATAACACATAACACGGTAAGCACGAAGCTTAGTGAGTTCCCCAAAATACCGCATATAACACATACACCACTCGAGACTACAGTACGACCCTCCGATCGATGTGTCTCAGCGGGACCCTCCAGTCCCGTAGCTCGTTGGACCCTCTGGTCTGATCATAGCTCGTTGGGCCCTTCGGCCCGGTCTGTATCATTGGACCCTCTGGTCCGGTCTGTATCGCTGGACCCTTCGGTCTGGTCTATATCGTTGGACCCTCCGGTCCGGTCTATACAATCATAGAACATACATATATCACATAGCACATAATCTCATACATAGCACATAAGACCCTCTGGTCAACACATAAATACCACTCTAGGTAACGTATAATGAGAAGACTCACCTCAAATGATGAACGGCTCCTACAAATGTCGCCGTTGCGCACCAGCCTCTACCTCTGAGCCATATCTACAATGATCTCAAATTAGGATCTAAGTCCCAACCCTCATTCTCTAGGTCTAAAGGTAGTCCACTAACTAGTCCATAAATAACCCCAAAACCCATTAGGCCCATCAAGGCCCAATAATAAATGGACTCTACCGAGGCCCATCTCTAAATTCCAAGAGGCAAGCCCAACTCAAGGGCCCAAGGCACATATACATATTCCTCTAGTCCAAATCTCTAGCATAACAAGCCCAAACTCCAAGCCCAACACTTAAGGCCCAATATAAGACTTAGCCCAAAAAGTACACAATGGGGTTACGCGGGGCATACCTCCCTTGGTACGCTCAGCATACTCCATCGCACACGAATCCTGATCGGGGACACCAAACTAGTACACGGGGCGTACTAGATTTACGCTCAGCCTACGCCCAGATTCACTTTTTCAACTCTTTTGGTCTTAATCAGTTAAGACCATAACTATACTCTTAGATCTGGATTCCATAAAGGCTCATACTCAAGAAAGCTCGTGACTTTAAGCCTTTGCCTGGCTGATCAAGTCCCAAACGCAAAAACTCTCACTCTTTACTACTCAAAAATTCTCATATCTCATGCATGGTTTGATTCCAACATCCAAGGACTCGTTTTTATGAATCCTTTACACTAAAAACACTTAAAGGGACATATATTAGACTGTGGAGCTTAACAAATCATAAAGCTTCAAGCTTTGGGACCAAAAACCCTAAAATGGACCCAAAACAAAAACTAGCGCAATAATAAGCAAGTTCAAAACTTGATACCTCTGGAGGATGCACCAACAAGAGATGAACATAGATCCAAAAGCTAGGTGCTCAAGCCATTCTCTTTCAAAGCTCCTTCTTCTTCAAAAGCCAAACACAACAAGTCATCACCCCACTAGATCCATATGAGAAAACCACCAAGATTCAAACTTTATGCTTTATGGAGCTAGATCAACATGATTAGGGCTTGGATCTACAGCTCCAAGCCAAGCAATGCTTCCTCAAGAAACTCCTTCTCCCACAATATGCACCAAAAACTCACTAAATCACCAAAATGCTCAAGAATCACTCAAATGGAGGCTCAGGGTCGATTTATAGGGTTTAGAGGGATGGAGGCTGAAGGTATTAGGGTTAGGTTATGAGTTAAGGACCTTAAATAGGGTCCAAGACCCTAAAATAGCATTCAGGTCTGATTGGCATACGCCCAGCATTCATATGGTACGCCAAGCGTATTCTGAAGAACATTCGCGACTCTCCCTGGTCAGTACGCCCAGCGCACTCGGCTAAGCCTGAAACCATAAAACTTCTGAAGGCCATAACTTCTTCGTTATAAGTCCGTTTCCGACGATCCTTATATCCACGGAAAGCTAACGAGAAGCCCTACACTTCTATCAACTTTATTCCTCCTGAATACCACTCGAACTAAGATCCAAAATTCATGAAAAGCCCAACCCAGCGCCTTAACAATACATTCGGGCTCTAAAGCACAGACCGACTCTTTTATCACACAACCTACCTCACCCACATCCCAAAAGGGAATAACCTTTCTCTTTCAACGCCTCAAAACCTTCTCATACTCGGATTAAGGCCCATGGGCCTTAAATCACAAAATAATCCAGAACAGGGTGTTACACCCTAATTGACCTAATAAAACCCATATGGGCCCAATGAGGCCCAAAGTAACCTAAAAGCCCAACCAAATGATTAATGAGCTAGTATTGGGTTGGAAACCCCAATTAGGGTTTGGAAAACCCTAATGGCATAAAGCCCTAATTTTGGGAATTTATCGGGATACACATGGGATTATTTAATAAACTTGAAATATTAAATAATAATCATTGGCAAATTAACATAAGTCAGTATTAGACTTAATGAATTAAGTCCTTAATGGGTTAAGTGAGAAACACTTAACTCTAATTGTCATTTTATGTGAAACCCTAATTTCACTTGGACTTTGTGTTGGGACTTTCTATCGGGCTTTGGCGATTGGACTATTAATGGGCTTTCCAAGAATAAGAAAATGGACTAAGTAATTATATGGGTTTTCAGACAAGGCCTATGTGAGAGTCTTGGGCCCAATTTGGAAAAATTGGGCCATAGATGGGCCATAAATAGGCCTTTATGATTATGTGATATTGGGTCATGGGAATACAAATAATTTGGACGAGAATAATTGAACGGGCCTTAAGGAAAGACCATGTAGAGTTGTGGGCCCAATTTAGAAAATTGGGCCATATGATGGGCTTTGACCCATTACTTAACTTTTGGGTCTTTTGGAGTGTGAGTTGGGCCGAGGGCTTGGAACCCAATTATTAATTGGGTATTGTTTGATGTTGACAGTTCGGGAAGCTGTCAACTAGCAGCTGGAGTTTTATCTGCAGGACTTCAGCAATGCCAGGTGAGTTCTCCTCACTATACTGACAGGGTCTACGACACTAGGTCGGCCCCTTTGGATTAATCATGCATTTAGTATGTTGTTATGCATTCGTGATCTGCTAGAACTGTACCCTGGTAGTTAGGGTGTTGTTATGATGTTATGATTTGTTAGATCGGTACCTTGGTAATTAGGGTGTTGTTATGCTGTTATGATCTGTTAGATCGGTACCCTGGTAGTTAGGGTGGTGATACGTTATTATGATCTGTTAGATTGGTACCCTGATAGTTAGGGTGTTGTTATGTTGTTATGATCAGTTAGATCGGTATCCTGGTAGATAAGATGATGCTATGCTTACCAGTCTGGATGATTTGTGCTTATTGTTTGATTATGTGTTGTACGTATATTGACATTGTGGTTGGGTTGGGTTGAGGCGGTCCTGATTTGTGATGTAGGCCAACATACCAGGCGAGCGATCCTCATTGTGGTCGGGCTTACAGTTTCAGTTTATTATTTCAGGTACATCAAATGATCGCAGGAAGGCAAAGGCGTGATCGTACAGTTCCTCATGTTCATGGTTTTATGATTTGATTCTAGGGATACTCTGATGTTTAAACTATTTTGAAAACAAACTATAATCACTTAATGGTTTTTAAATGTATTAAAAAGTTTTAAATTGGCTTGATTTTTATGGGTGTTACACATCGGTGGCAAATCTCGACACTATACGTACTCTCTTGTCGGTTGCTGCAAAGAAGAATTGGTTGTTACATCAACTTGACATC
Organism: Lactuca sativa; assembly: GCF_002870075.4. Lineage (NCBI taxonomy): Eukaryota > Viridiplantae > Streptophyta > Magnoliopsida > Asterales > Asteraceae > Lactuca > Lactuca sativa. The sequence goes on from NC_056631.2 coordinate 4,420,181, forward strand.
AAAAATACTTTCTTGCATGGAGACCTACACGAAGAGTTATACATGAAAGTTCCCCAAGGATTCTCCAAAGAAGGTCAAACTTGTGTTTGTCGCTTGCATAAGTCTCTTTACGGGTTGAAACATGCCTCTCGAAACTGGTACCACAAGTTCACAAAGTTTCTTTTGAGCATAAATTGTCGCTAATCCAAAGCTTACCATTCCTTATTGTTACACAATAAAGACAGTGTTGGGTCAAAAATATGGTTTATACTTTGCTTTTCTAAGCATTTATTGTTTTTATTATTTGGGCAAAAAAATAGTATAGGATTAATTGTGGTTTGGACCGAGCATTGGATTATTTGTATTTTGGACTTGGTCTTAGGTCCATATATATATAAAGTGTGGAGTGCATGTGAGGGTAAGAACCAAGGAGCTTAAGTGTGTGCATTCTAAGGTGTGAGAGAAACTAGAGAGAAGAGTGTGTGTGAACTATGTGTATGGAGCTTCAATCATTTCATTGAATACATCATAGATTCATCTTCTTCTTCTTCTCCTTCTCTTTTATTCGATCTGACATCATCCGTTTGATTGGCATTCCACACCATCAAACGGATCTGATTGATACACAAGCAGATTGGGGACTACAATTGGTATCAGAGCTTGGATTGTATCAGTCAATTTTGTCAGATCTGGAGCTGATTTGATCTTATTTTGGAAAGATTCTTGCGTTTTTGGATAGATCTCGGAAAATTAGGGGGGGTTTGTTCTTCGCGTTTTTCATAAAAACGTGTTTTTGATCAAGTTTTGGAGCAAAATGGTGAAAAACGTCGTTTTTTCGCGATCTGAAGCTGTGTTTACGGTCTTTGAAGGGTTTACGGTCCGGAGTTTACGGCCGGAAACGTGTTCACGGTCGCCGGAGTTTGCGGCCTCGGCTCGGTCAGCAGCAGTTTCCGGTTCGGAAGCCTTCTCGGTCAGCAACATCCTCGCACCAGGTCCTCGCCTTCGCACCTCGGTCTCGCATCTCGTTCAGCAAGCTTCGCAGCAGTCCTCATAGCACGGCAGCTACGCATTAAAAAAATAGAAACACGAGTTGAGGTTGTTGGGGATCGAACCCGGGATTTGAAGTTGTGTTTACGGTCTTTGAAGGGTTTACAGTCCGGAGTTTACGGCCGGAAATGTGTTCACGGTTGCCGGAGTTTGCGGCCTCGGCTCGGTCAGCAGCAGTTTCCGGTTCGGAAGTCTTCTCAGTCAGCAACATCCTCGTACCAGGTCCTCGCCTTCGCACCTCGGTCTCGCATCTCATTCAGCAAGCTTCGCAGCAGTCCTCGTAGCACAGCAGCTTCGCATTAAAAAAATAGAAACGCGAGTTGAGGTTGTTGGGGATCGAACCCGGGACCTCAAAGTGTTCAACCAAGCGCCTAACCATCTTGGCTAAACAAGCCCTTGTGATTTCCTTTCGAAATTTCAAACTTAACCACTTCCTGCCGCTTCCAAGTTTCACAAATTTCACACTTTTAGCCCAAAATTGATTTTCTTTTAATATTAAATTCCTTTTTCAACCAAAAATTTTAGTTTTTAAATTTTGAATTTTATTTTTGATTTTTTACTTAAAATTTTGACTTTGACTTTTAAAATTTTGACCTTTGACTTTCTCATTTAACTTTTAAATTTTCAAATTTAGCTTTTCGGTTTGACTTTTTAAATTTGACTTTTAAGTTTGACTTTTGAGTTTGATTTTTTAAATTTGACTTTTAAGGTTGACTTTTGAAGTTTATAGTCAAAGGGCATTTTTAAATTTAAGTTTGACTTCTAGTTGTGCTTTTAATAGTTTTTGAAGTTTACGAGGGAATTGAAGACATGAAAGAGAGTCGTCAGGAGATGTTACGACAAAATTTCAACATGTTCGATTATATCCCTGGAGAAACCCTGGAAGCTCAGTTGCAGCGATTTACCACACTCACTACTGTGATGAATATAGTTGGGATCTTCTTGACCAAATCTGAGATAAACAAAAAGCTGTTGGATGCACTTCCGAAATCGTGGGATATGAACGTGGCTGACATCAAGAAGACAAAAGATCTCAATCGTCTTAGTCTTGCTGATATAATTGAAGAACTTGACGCTTTGAATTTTCGAAAAACAATGAGTTCCGCAAACATTCCGGTCAATGAAGTTTCATGTTCTCAATCATGTGAAGCTACGATTAAACTTCTTCGTGAACATAATGATTTATTAAAAAGGGAAGTTGAGGACCTGAGATATGAAAGATATCAACTCAGGAAAGGACAGAAACCACTGAAGACCCAGTTAGAAACACAAATAAAGGACTTTAAGAGAATTCAGACAGAATACAGTGAAAAATGTGAACTTCATGACTATATTAAGAGACAACTTGATGCTGTAACCGAAGAACTTGACACTTTGAAAACTAAGTGTGGAAAAATAGATGTTAGTTTCAAAAATTATACTGCGTCAAGTAAGACAGTCGAGTCCTTATTTGAAACCCAATTAAAATTCAAAGATAATCAAAACAAGGGTCTAGGGTATGATAGTGTTCCTCCACCTTTCAATCGTAACTACACATCCATCCCTATGACACAGGAAGAAATTGACAGGGAGGCACATCTTCGATATGGCAAACCAGCTGGATTTGTGTCAGGAGGTATTCAGGTTGAAAATACTAATGTTTCTACTTCATGTGCAGGTAAAGTAGCAGAAGATGAGAACAAGGAGAAAACCATTTAACAAACCAACATCTCCTTGAACTCTGAATCTGTTGCTTCGAACTCAGCTGTTTTTGATCAATCTACTGTTGAGAAATACAGGCCACCAATTCCAATGAAACAGAGTGCCTCCTGTAATTGTGCATGTGGGAAAAATCAGAGACAAGGCAAGGATACACCACCAGGGGCAGGAAGAAACAACTTCATAGTGAAGAAAAAGACATGTTTTCACTGTGGAACACCTTGACACATTGCCAGACTGTAACACCCCAAAAATACGACCCAAAAATTTCGTTTTTTCAACATAACCAAAAACCATGATCTGAGTGTCATATCATAAACCATACATGATGTGTCTCAAAATAAAAACACTGTGCGGAAAACTGTATCATATTCATGTCATATAAAAATCAAGAACCAAATCAACTCCCAGGATAAGAACTGAAGTTGTGGTGCGTGCGATGCCATCATCCCGAGCTCTTCCCTCTACAAGCGCAAGTACCTGAAACCAAAACTGAAACTGTAAGCACGAAGCTTAGTGAGCTCCCCCAAATTACCTCATACCATACAATAATATATCAAGCACATACTGGGGCCTTGCCCCCTCCATCGGACCAAAGTCCGAAGCTGACTGACTGGGACCTTGTCCCCTACATCGGACCGGAGTCCGAAGCTCACATCAGACCGAAGTTCGAAGCTGACCGGGACCTTGTCCCCTACATCGAACCGAAGTCCGAAGCTGACATCAGACCGAAGTCCGAAGCTGACCGGGACCTTGTCCCCTACATCGAACCGAAGTCCGAAGCTGACTGATCATATCATAAACGTATCACTTAACATGAACACACATAACCCTGTCTGAGCCACGAAGGCAACAAACATGCTAACTACTGCATCAGATAAAAATCCAGATACTACTGCTAGCTAAACGGGCCGGCATTGTGGCCTTAGACCCGTTCCTACTGAAAAGGGACTCACCTCGTGAACTGGCTGCTGAGTAAAAAGCTCTGAGGGCTAACTGCTGCTGCTCCGGTATCTCCCCGGCTACAAGTCCATAAACACACTCAATCAAATACTAAACACTGCACTGGGTAAAATGACTCTTTTACCCTTGGTCAAAGTCAACCCTCGGACAAAGTCAACCCACAGTTGACCTGACTCGCCGAGTTGGGCCGCCAACTCGCCGAGTCCCTGTTCTCATTCCTCGACCCTACTCGCTGCTACTCGTCGAGTATGGCATCGACTCGACGAGTACTCATTCGATCCAAGAACTCAGACAATCTTCATCCGACTCGCCGAGTCATATGAACAACTCGACGAGTTGTTCTTGAGTCTAAGAAGATTGCCTTGGACTCGCCGAGTTGTATGAACAACTCGCCGAGTCCCTCCAACACTGAGTCTACTCTCAACTCGCTGAGTCCACTCTCTAACTCACTGGATCCACTCGACACTGATAGAAATGAAGGAATCGGGAACTCGCGACCCAACTCGCCGAGTTGCCGCCATGCAACTGGTTTTTACTCGATTTTGTTTGAATCCAACACATACAATTGATAGATCTGAGTCCAATAAGCTGATTTACCACGTACAGTTTCCAACTTTACGTGTACAACCTCATGAATAAGGGAAATAAGGCTAAAAGATGCACAAAATGGGTAGATCTATGGTTAATAGGCAAAGTAACTCCAAAAAGGCAGTAGATCTGGGCTCTACAACACCCAATCATTCAGATCTAAAGATATCTCGACTTATTAAGGCATCCATGCAAACATAAGGCTTGGAACAAGCATCAACTAGATCATAGGAGAGCTTTAATGGAGGTTTAAAGCATATAACAAGAGGGAAAATCCGAAAATACCTCAAATAACTCAGATTTGCCCTTGGATCTTTGCACTACACCTCTTCTCCTTGCTCCTTGCTTCTTCTCCTTCTTCAAACCTTCACAAAATGGCACCAAAACACTCAGCTCACACAAGGGTGGATTAGGGTTCTTTCTCATAGTGTTCTCAGGGTGAGGGAGGCGAGAATGTGGCTATAAGGTGACTTAAATAGTGGGCAACCCGGGGATTTAGGGTTTCACCCAGACGGATGGACTCATCGAGTCAGGGATATGGACTCGCCGAGTCCCCGGCTCCCACGTGCTCGAAGTCGCGACCCTACTCGGCGAGTCAGGCTATGAACTCGCCGAGTCCCTCTAGAAAAACTTCAAAATAAATACCAAGGAATTACCATACCGGACACGGGTCGTTACAATTCTCCCCCACTTATCTCAGACTTTGTCCTCGAAGTCTGCTACGGCTGAATCTGCAAATAACTCTGGGTAGTGCTCCCTCATCTCCTCCTCAGCCTCCCACGTCCACTCAGACCCCTTCCGGTGCTACCACTGCACCTTTACTAACTGAATTTCCTTGTTCCTCAAGGTCTTGGTTTTCCAGTCCAGAATTGCGACCGGTCTCTCAATATAATTCAGGCTGCTATCAACCTGAATATCCTCTAGGGGAACGACTGCTGACTCATCCACCAGACACTTTCTCAACTGAGACACATGGAAAGTGTTGTGGATCTGACTAAGCTCCTCAGGAAGATCTAACCGATAAGCAACCCGACCCACCCGGGCCAAAACCCTGAAAGGACCAATAAATCTGGGGCCCAACTTGCCCCTCTTCCGGAACCTGATGACACCCTTCCAAGGTGAGACCTTCAGAAGGACCATATCCCCCACCTGGAACTCCAAGTCCGTACGCCTCCTATCGGCGTAACTTTTCTGCCGACTCTGAGCAGTCTGCAGTCTACTACGGACCTGCTGGATCAACTCGGTCGTCTTGAGCACCACCTCTGTGCTCCCAATGACTCGCTGACCGACCTCGCCCCAACAAATCGGGGTCCTACACTTCCTCCCATACAGCATCTCAAAGGGAGGTCGATCAATGCTCGCATGATAACTGTTGTTATACGAGAATTCCGCTAACGGAAGATACGTATCCCAACTGCCACTGAAATCTAGGACACACGCCCTTAGCATGTCCTCGAGAGTCTGAATCGTCCTCTCGCTCTGCCCGTCTGTCTGAGGGTGGAAAGCGGTGCTGAAATGGAGACGAGTACCCATCTCGTCGTGGAACCGCTTCCAAAATCTGGATGTGAAACGGACATCTCGGTCTGACACCACCGATACTGGCACTCCATGACGCGCCACAATCTCACGCACATAGATATCAGCTAACTTCTCCGCCGATATACTCTCCTGGATCGGGATAAAATGGGCACTCTTCGTCAACCGATCCACTACTACCCATATCGAATCTACTCCATGTGCGGTCCGGGGAAGCTTGGTGACAAAATCCATGGTAATGTCCTCCCATTTCCATACGGGAATGCCTAACGGCTGCATCCTGCCGTGAGGCCTCTGGTGCTCCGCCTTGACCTTCCGGCAGGTCAGGCATCTCTCGACGTACCAGGCGACGTCCCGCTTCATGCAGGGCCACCAATAATCAGGTCGAAGATCTCGGTACATCTTCGTCGCCCCTGGGTGGATAGAAAACCGAGACTTATGAGCCTCATCCATCAACACTTGCCGTACTCCACCCCAGTACGGTACCCACACTCTCCCGTGAAGCATCAGCAAACCACGACTATCATAATCAAACGAGGCTACTCGGCCCACGATCCTCTCACACTTCTGTCTCTCCTCCTTGAGACCCTCTACCTGAGCCTCCTTGATCCGCTCCAACAACGGAGTGATCACTGTCATCCTCAAACATAGATCCCTGATAGGGGCCGCTGACACCTTGCGGCTCAGGGCATCGGCCACCACATTGGCCTTCCCTGGATGGTATAGGATCTCACAGTCGTAATCCTTTAGCACATCCAACCACCTCCTCTGCCTCATATTCAGACTCGGCTGATCCATAAGATACCTCAAGCTCTTGTGATCCGTGTAAATAGTACAACGAACCCCATAAAGGTAATACCTCCAAATCTTGAGGGCAAACACAACTGCCCCCAGCTCCAAATCATGGGTAGGATAATTAGCCTCGTGAGGCTTCAACTGTCTCGAGGCATAAGCTATCACATGGCCTCGCTGCATCAAAACTGCTCCCATACCTGTGATCGAGGCATCACAATAGACTACAAAGTCCTCTACTCCCTCTGGCAAGGTAAGGATCGGAGCCTCGCATAATCTCTGCCTGAGGGTCTCAAACGCTGACTGCTGCTCATGACCCCAACGGAATACCACTGACTTCCTGGTCAGTCGGGTGAGCGGCACTGCTATCTTGGAGAAATCCTGAATAAATCTCCGATAATACCCTGCCAACCCCAGGAAGCTCCGAATCTTAGATGGAGACTTCGGGACCTCCCACTGCATCACGGCCTCTATCTTGGCCGGATCTACCAAAATACCCTTCTGGTTGACGAGGTGACCAAGGAACTGCACCTCGCGCAACCAGAACTCACATTTGGAGAACTTTGCGAAAAGTCTCTCCCTCCTCAAAACCTCCAGCACCTCCCGCAGGTGCTCCTCGTGCTGCTCCTGCGTCTTGGAATATACCAAGATGTCATCTATGAACACTATCACTGACCGATCCAGCATCGGCCTACACACGCGGTTCATGAGATCCATGAACGCGGCTGGAGCATTGGTGAGCCCAAATGGCATCACCACAAACTCGTAATGACCATACCTGGTCCTGAAAGCAGTCTTCTGCACATCCTCATCTCTAACCCGCATCTGATGATAATCGGAGCGTAGATCGATCTTGGAGAACCAAGACGCTCCCTGAAGCTGATCAAACAAATCATCTATCCTCGGAAGTGGGTAACGGTTCTTCACCGTTACCTTATTCAACTCCCGATAATCAATACACATACGATGCGACCCATCCTTCTTCCTCACAAACAGGATCGGCGCTCCCCAAGGCGAACTGCTCGGCCGAATGAAACCCTTGTCTAACAGCTCCTGCAGCTATGTAGACAACTCCTGCATCTCAGGGGGAGCTAGTCGATACGGTGCCTTGGCTATCGGAGCCGCACCAGGAATGAGGTCGATCCTGAACTCAACCTGTCTCTCAGGAGGTATCCCCGGCAAATCCTCGGGAAACACGTCCGGGTAGTCTCGAACAATAGGAACATCATCAACTGTCGTCTTGCCCTTCTCCCGGGCATCCAAAACGTAAGCTACAAAACTGGCACAACCCTGCTGAACATAGCGCCTCGCCCTTGCGGTGGAACAAAAGGTCGGTCCTCGCTGTGGCCTCTCGCCCTGAATCACTAACTCTCCCCCACTGGGAGTGCGAACCCTCACTAGCTGAAGCTCACAATCAATCACCGCCCCATTGGGGCTTAGCCAATCCATGCCCACAATAACCTTATTCCCTCGCAGAGGAATAGGTACCAGATCCACTGAAAACTGCTCGTCAAATAACTGAAGAGAACACCCTCTATGCACCATGTCGACCCTCACGGTCCTATCATCTGCTATCTCAACCTCTAATGGACCATCCAGCTCCCCTGGAGCCCTACTAAACCTCTTGCTAAGCGCAAGTGATACGAATGATCGGGTAGCCCCCGAATCGAATAATACCAAAGCAGAAATGCCGTTCACAGAGAACGACCCTGAATAAAACATACAATCATAAGCAATATTCAATCAATAATAATAAAGAGATAAATGAAAGATACATACCCGTCACCACATCAGGAGTCGCTCGCGCCTCCTCTGCTGTCATCTGAAACGCCCTACTCTTCGCCACGGGCACATCAGCTCGGCCCTGCCGACCATCTGTAATCCTCAAAGTAGCAGGGGCAGGTGCAGCCACCTTCCCTGCTGCAGCTAAACCTGGACACTGGGACTTTTTATGTCCCCTCTGATTGCACTGAAAGCAAATAAGATCTGATGCTGCAACGGCAGTAGCAGGAGCCGTACAATCCCTACTCAAATGTCCGATCCGACCGCACTTGAAGCAGCCGGAACTCCCTGCCTTGCACGCTCCTTCGTGCATCTTCCCACACCTACCACATCGACCGTGGCTCGGCTGTCCCCTGGACCTGTGATCTGAAACCCTGGGCTTTTTGCCCGAACCCCCTGAACCCGAAACCGCCTCTGGTTTCCTCTTCTTCTCCATCTCAAGATCAATCTCCCTCTCCCGAGCTCTAGCAATCATATCTTCCAGCGTTTTACAGCTGGACCGGCTCACAAACTGGCGGATATCGCTCTGCAACATCTCATGATAACGGGCCTTCTTCATTTCCTCATCAGCTACATACTGAGGAACGAGAAGAGCCCTCTCCCTAAACTTGGCGGTGATCTCCGCCACTGTCTCTGTAGTCTGGGTGAGGTCCTGAAACTCCCTAGCCAACTGCTGCACCTCAATAACCGGTGCGAACTCCGCCCTGAACCTGGCAGAGAAATCAGCCCAAGTTATGGCGTCCAATGCTGCGTCATCTCCAATGGAATGTCCGACCTCCTCCCACCAGTCCCGTGCCCTGTCCTTCAGAAGACAGGACGCCAATCTGACATTGTCCCCCTCGGGACATCTGCTAGTACGGAAAGCGTTGGCCACATCCGCCAACCATCTGGTGCTCGCTATGGGGTCTCGTGCCCCATGATAGTCCGGAGCTCCACATGCCCTGAACTCCCTGAAGGTAAGTGTGCGCGACCCCATCATGGCCGCCACCTCGACACGGAAGGTGCCCAATCTCTCATCCATCAGCTCTAGAATTCCCTCCTTGATCGAACCGAAGATCACAGGAGTCTGCTCTATAATGATGCGCGTAATCTCCGAAGAAAGAAACTCTCGGGTCTGCTCATCCATGCGCTCATCCCCCGAGCCTGAACCTGATCCCTCTCCGGCACCTCCACTGCCGGCTGCTGGTCTCGAACGTAAAACCACCATTCTGAAACATATCACAACTACATCAGAAAACCGAAATATCTCAAGGGATCATTGATACTATAACTAGCTTCCTGGTCTTGTCTCAGCCTTTCTTGATTCGAGTACGGATCCTCTGCTTTCAGTAGTACGGGCCCATACTACCTTCCACATATATCCGTACTTTCTTCAAGAACTGCCTTGACTCCACCAAGTCACTTCTACTACTACTGATCTCTGCTACTCTCATCCTAGGCTTGCCCTAGGGAAACCTCAAACTCAACTCAACTAGTCCTCAGCTGCTGCAGGTCTCCTTATAATGCTAGTTAACCACCACCTGAACACCATCACATGTGACGAAGATCAGATAATCCTTCAAGTAAAAGTCCCGTCCCTATAACGGTTGGACTCAAACAAGAGCTGCGCAATAGGGCCAGTTCCAGCACTCTGGGATTATTCAACCCTGATCACATGTGGTGTAACGTGTTCACCTAATGGCTAACTTCCATCACTCAGAACTCCCACAAAGCACGAAGCAAGCAGCATTCGGATAAAGGAAACATACTCAGGCAAAACTATTCTCAAAACGAGAAACTGATCTAGCATACAGTGCTAAGCTCATGCTATCAGGCATAACCTAAACAGGCTATCCTACTGCTGTCTACTCAATACTAGCATGCAATACTCATAAAGCTGTAACACATAAAGCAGGCACATAAGGCATCCTCCTAGATCCTTAGTCCTATACTAGCATGCTGTTCTACTGAAACTGAAACTGAACAAATAACCTGTATGGGTAATTTGGGAGTACTTACTTGAGCTCGGCTGATCGCATGCACCACACCCTTATCTTGTTTTAAAAATTTCTTTCTTTCTAAGTGCTTTCAAAATTCTTTTAGAAAACATTTTCCTTTTAAAAATCTTTTTATTTCCCCTTAGTTTGAGTTCAGATACACCCGGAAGTGTATCCGAATCCCTCAAACCAGGGCTCTGATACCAACTTGTAACACCCCAAAAATACGACCCAAAAATTTCGTTTTTTCAACATAACCAAAAACCATGATCTGAGTGTCATATCATAAACCATACATGATGTGTCTCAAAATAAAAACACTGTGCGGAAAACTGTATCATATTCATGTCATATAAAAATCAAGAACCAAATCAACTCCCAGGATAAGAACTGAAGCTGTGGTGCGTGCGATGCCATCATCCCGAGCTCTTCCCTCTACAAGCGCAAGTACCTGAAACCAAAACTGAAACTGTAAGCACGAAGCTTAGTGAGCTCCCCCAAATTACCTCATACCATACAATAATATATCAAGCACATACTGGGGCCTTGCCCCCTCCATCGGACCAAAGTCCGAAGCTGACTGACTGGGACCTTGTCCCCTACATCGGACCGGAGTCCGAAGCTCACATCAGACCGAAGTCCGAAGCTGACCGGGACCTTGTCCCCTACATCGAACCGAAGTCCGAAGCTGACATCAGACCGAAGTCCGAAGCTGACCGGGACCTTGTCCCCTACATCGAACCGAAGTCCGAAGCTGACATCGGACCGAAGTCCGAAGCTGACTGATCATATCATAAACGTATCACTTAACATGAACACACATAACCCTGTCTGAGCCACGAAGGCAACAAACATGCTAACTACTGCATCAGATAAAAATCCAGATACTACTGCTAGCTAAACGGGTCGGCATTGTGGCCTTAGACCCGTTCCTACTGAAAAGGGACTCACCTCGTGAACTGGCTGCTGAGTAAAAAGCTCTGAGGGCTAACTGCTGCTGCTCCGGTATCTCCCCGGCTACAAGTCCATAAACACACTCAATCAAATACTAAACACTGCACTGGGTAAAATGACTCTTTTACCCTTGGTCAAAGTCAACCCTCGGACAAAGTCAACCCACAGTTGACCTGACTCGCCGAGTTGGGCCGCCAACTCGCCGAGTCCCTGTTCTCATTCCTCAACCCTACTCGCTGCTACTCGTCGAGTATGGCATCGACTCGACGAGTACTCATTCGATCCAAGAACTCAGACAATCTTCATCCGACTCGCCGAGTCATATGAACAACTCGACGAGTTGTTCTTGAGTCTAAGAAGATTGCCTTGGACTCGCCGAGTTGTATGAACAACTCGCCGAGTCCCTCCAACACTGAGTCTACTCTCAACTCGCTGAGTCCACTCTCTAACTCACTGGATCCACTCGACACTGATAGAAATGAAGGAATCGGGAACTCGCGACCCAACTCGCCGAGTCGTTCTTCCCGACTCGCCGAGTTGCCGCCATGCAACTGGTTTTTACTCGATTTTGTTTGAATCCAACACATACAATTGATAGATCTGAGTCCAATAAGCTGATTTACCACGTAAAGTTTCCAACTTTACGTGTACAACCTCATGAATAAGGGAAATAAGGCTAAAAGATGCACAAAATGGGTAGATCTATGGTTAATAGGCAAAGTAACTCCAAAAAGGCAGTAGATCTGGGCTCTACAACACCCAATCATTCAGATCTAAAGATATCTCGACTTATTAAGGCATCCATGCAAACATAAGGCTTGGAACAAGCATCAACTAGATCATAGGAGAGCTTTAATGGAGGTTTAAAGCATATAACAAGAGGGAAAATCCGAAAATACCTCAAATAACTCAGATTTGCCCTTGGATCTTTGCACTACACCTCTTCTCCTTGCTCCTTGCTTCTTCTCCTTCTTCAAACCTTCACAAAATGGCACCAAAACACTTAGCTCACACAAGGGTGGATTAGGGTTCTTTCTCACAGTGTTCTCAGGGTGAGGGAGGCGAGAATGTGGCTATAAGGTGACTTAAATAGTGGGCAACCCGGGGATTTAGGGTTTCACCCAGACGGATGGACTCGCCGAGTCAGGGATATGGACTCGCCGAGTCCCCGGCTCCCACGTGCTCGAAGTCGCGACCCTACTCGGCGAGTCAGGCTATGAACTCGCCGAGTCCCTCTAGAAAAACTTCAAAATAAATACCAAGGAATTACCATACCGGACACGGGTCGTTACACAGACATTGTCCAAATCGCGCATACGTTCCCTACTACGCACAAGGATGGCAGAACGCGCCAAGAGGGAGATACTCCAAAAGAAACCCCTCAAGGTCACGTTCAGACCATGGTGACTGGAACGCGCAGAAGGCCAAGAATTTGAATCCCAATGGCAAGAAGGGAATGTCGGCCAAGAAGCCCAATCCAAGAGATGCTCCAGTGAAAAAAAGACCGCTTAGGTCAAAGTCATCTCAACGGCCGACATCAAGTTCCAAAGCAAGTACTGAGCCACCCATCAGATCGAAAAAGAAATGGGTTAAACCCAACTACAAATGGGTTTCGAAGGCTCAATCTCCCAAATCTTCTAACGATTCTAATATTTCTATATCTTCTGTTTGTGATAAACAGGACATGTCATCGGAGAAAGTACCTTGCGTTGATGACAAAGGTCGACCCAATTTCAAAATGGAATGGGTTCCAAAGACCAACTGATCCCGCTCTGTGCCGGAGCAGCTATGGAGGCATATCATCAGACTTCGGTTTGTTGGTAGTGGCTGTTCCTAGCACATGATAGGAGACATCTCTCAACTGTACAACACTCAGAACATTGTTTGGGAGTATGTGTCATTTGCGGGAAAGGAAGAAAGGAAGAGATCACAAATGGGGTTAGTGCTTAATGACATGAAGAATTTTCAGATTTGTTCTGAGGTTATGTGTGTTGTTCTCAGACCTTCTCGATGCAAATTCAATCGGTGACTTACGGTTTGAATTTTCTTCTCTATACTCCTGAGTTTTTCCTAAGCTGATTCGCTTTAAAGACAAATTTTTATTTTAGGATAGTTTAAATTTGTGCATTTACTTTCGTTTCTCTCCTATGCACACTACTAGAAAAAAGGCCTTTTACGACGCTCATTGCGCATCGTAAAACGCTCAGACGACGCGCAAATGTGCGTTAAGGAAGGCCCTGTCATAACGAGAGACGACGCGCTTTTGCGCGTCGTCTATAGACGACGCTCATTTATGACACGCAATTACGACGCTCATTTATGACACACAATGCGTATCAAGGAAGGCCCTGTCATAAAGGAAGACGACACGCATTCGCGTGTCGTAACGTTACGACGCGCGTGTTAATGACACGCAATGCGTATCATTAAACCCGCTGTCAAGAAAGGCCATGTCATAAATGAAGATGACACACATTTTTGCGTATCGTAATTGTAAATTTAAATATATATATATATATATATATATATATATATATATATATATATATATATATATATATATTTATAGATTTACTAATTTTCAAATTAAATTTGCATTTCATGTCTCATAATAGAAAATAAAATATCATATACAAAAAATACAATCCATTGCACAAAAGTTAATGTCATACAAATACTCATTCTAATATTAGAAAAATGTAATACATCAAATGTGAAAGAGATGAAAGTCTTCAACAAATAATAGTTGAGCTAAAAAAAACTTGTTGCCCACCTTCACAACATCTCGAGCTACTTTGCTTGTCACTATGCACATCAACAAGACCTACAAATTTGAATAATGCAACCATTAGATTCACATAAACCAACAAATCCCAATATGTAAGCATGAAATTTATGCATCTATGTTAAAGGGGTAAAATGGTCATTTACAGTTCATTCAGAGCAAAAAAGGAACAACTTTTTTCATTTACTACATACTTCACCATACAGACCTCATTTATCTCAACAAATGCATCATACTGATTATGGCATCGTTAGATAAGTTAAGTGACTAAGTTAGGTAGGTAACTAATGAGACATAAAACTGATGAAATGACTAAAATGCCCTTATAGTAAGCATCATAAGAAGATTAAGTATGACTTTATAAATTGGACCAATATCAATACTTGAACATTGATCAAAAACTTACATGAGAGCAAATCCCATTTTCTCCACAACACCTCTGAGATTTTTCACCATTTTCAAGCTCAATTGGATAGTGTTTCAAGGATCCCGAGCCTCCTACTTTTTGCTCAAAGTTTCCAAGATTCTTAGCAAATGTTGGACCTAAAATGAAAGAAAAAAAATGGTTTTCTGAATATATACTTCAATTACTAAGAAAATAGTAAGTCAAAAAACTACAGATGTTCAAAATAAGATGCTAGTAAATCTTTGCCATAATGGTAAGATGTTATGATATACAGAGCAAATGTAAAATTCAATAATATGCACATAATAATATTCTTATGATCTTATAAAATTTCCAAATAAGATACTAGTAAAGCTTTTGCACAATGATATAAGATGCCATGACATACAGATCAACTTTCAAGATTCAATAAAATGCACATAATAATATGTTTTAGGGTAAATTATAAAAAAATGGTCCCTGAGCTTTCTGATTTTCCCATTTTTAGATCAAAATTGAAACATTTGTCAGCTTTTGTTCTTATTTTTGTTCCAATTGCAGATTCTTTTCTCTTTCTAATTCATATTTGTGTTTCCATTCTATAGCCTCAGGTTGAGCAGCAGCTTTAGCTTCTGCTGCTTCTCTTAAAACCTTGCCAACTGCTTATGAGTGACATAAACCACAAGGATCAGACACGAACCTTATTATTAACAAAAGCATCCTACTTTTATTTCACCCGAATGAAAGCAATCATACTTCTCATGGCTATCGAAAACTCCACAAGTTGATCTTCAATCCCATCAACAAGTGGAAGTGGCTGATCATCAATTTCTTTTACAACTTTCTCTAAGTTTCCAAGAGGAAGGAAATCATTTACACCATTCTCCTATGCAAGATTATGTGCATTCACCTGTTCAAAATCGAATGAAAACTCGAAAGAGAGTAAGTATAAAATAGAGAGAAGGGCTCTACAAATGTTAAAAGGCAACACAGATACTTGAGCCTATCATAGCATTACAGAAATATTCAGCCATATTTTGAACTTAATGCTTCAAGACATATTATTGAAACATTCAGCCATCTTTTGAACTTAATACTCAAATTCTATTTATAGCATTTCATGTTACTTTTCGCCTTCTAGAGACATCAGACATGTCTTCTGCTTAACTCTAGTATTGTCATTTGCACTTTCATGTTGATGTTAAAGCGAGTCACAGATACTTGAGCCTATCATAGCATTACAGAAATAATTACCTCAACCCTAAGTCTATCATCGGAGCATAGAGATCATGTAGCACCGGATCTCCCATCCTTGCCTTGTGGCTAATCACCATCTTCGGCTAAATAGCATATATACAATTTATTAACACGAATTCAGCGATGATATAGACATTGCATACACAACAATCAATTCTGGAAAACCATCACTAATGCAACAAATAAGTTATAAATCAAAAACATTAAGTCGTTCTGAGTTACGATTGCGTAATTCACTGTGACAAGAGTAATTAAGTCAAATTGCATACTGACCTGAACAATTGATTAATAAAGAATTAGAAACTTGGCAGTACCTTTTTGTGGTTATTGTGGGATTTCTTACCTGTACCCATCTTGTAAGGTCTATGACACAGGGCCAATAACCAATTCAAACTTTTCCTTTGTTAAAACTACACAAACTACATCACCTAAATCAACAATATGTAAAGAATCAACGTATTCACCAAGAAGTGTCCATTCTCCAAAATACCCCCCTTCACTGAACTTTGCTATGTCATAACCACAGCATGAGAAGCACCATCTGTCATAACCACACAAATATTTTCAATTGGGAATCCAATCAAAAAACCCCTGCACATATACAATTAAAAGAAGTTGAGTTTTTTTATAAAAAGATATAAAGGTAATAAAACAAACAGAAGTATGATTAATAATAATAATAATAATAACACTTACGAATTGGCAGCTTCCATGAAACATTTCTCAATGTGAGGGATAAAATTGGAGGGTATAGCCTGTCCTATTATCATGTTCTCAAATTCAAATTTCGTCTCTGATTCAGCTGGCAGTGGCTTTATATACCTATCATTTTTTTAAAGCAAAATATTAAGAAAAAACAGATCAAGGATTGATGATGCTACATAGATTTTTAAGTCGTTAATTGTTGATGCGATAACGGATTGTAATTTCAGATTTTTTTTGTCATTGCATCCAAAAGAAAAGTAATCAGAAAGAAATTGCATTAGACATATGTAGAGGTAAGCAATCAGAAAGAAAAGTATAATTGAGTTGCTTTTAACAGTGTAGACAAATTACTTTGAAAGCTATTCACATGAAATACATCAGCGTCTTTCTAATGATCTGAAGTAAAAACTTACTTATTGTGAGCAACTATATCTTTTATACATATCAGATATCAGATGCAATTTTTTTAAGGAGGGATCTTAATTTCGTTAGGCTTACTTGTTGAACATGGAAATGAAAGAGATGAAGAATACGGGGGCAAAATGGTCATGTTCAGAAATTTAACATATTTGTTGCTATTTTTTTTTAAAGAGAATTTGTTGGTAAAGTTGACAATTTATGGACTAAAAACGTTATGAAACCATGAAATGAGTACCAAAATATATACATACATATGGTGTCATAAATATAATGGGTTTGGTATATGGGTCGCAAAGCCCATATGTTAAACTTGTGAAAATGACCATTTTGCCAATTGCCAAATGGGAATAAAGAAATATTTAACTGTAGCAAAAAACTCCCTAACTCCAAGAAGAGGGAGTAAGCAGATTACATTTCAAAAACCATGAATACATCCACATATCAATCGTCAACACATAACCATTATAAAAAGTAGCAAATTAGAAAGAGAAATGTCATCATAAACTTAAAATAATGAAACAGGAAAGGGTCAAGGGAGGCAAACGAAATATGAAAATTATTTAGAGAAATATTTCACTTAAAAGATGGGAGACAAAATTCACATCTAGAGAACAACTAGAATCAAGTCCTAGTTTACTTGTTGTTGTGCATAGTGCTTAACCTCATGGATTGTAAGCCAAACAAATAATATTCACTTGAAGAATGAAGTAAATTATAAAATACTGGTCATCCTGGTCAACTTGACTAAAAGAGATATAATGGCATGCTTAAATATATTTAAATATATTTATGAAGCCTTCAGTATTCTATCTGGTAAAGAAAAAAGATCAACATATGACCATAAGAAAAATGACGAGCCAGCTTAGCCTTTCTGAAGGAATAACACGTCAAGGGAGTGGAATCATTGGCTCATTTGGCCAAGCTGAAAAGCTTCGTTATGTAATTGCTATAGTTCGTTGATAAGATTTACAACCTTATTTTTGTTTTATAAATTAGGGAAAATTTCAAGAGATAGAAATATACTTCACTTGTTTGTAGTGGTAATAGAACTCCAAAGCAAAAGGTGAAGTTAAAGGCCTTGTTAGATGCAACACGTAATTTGTGTATCATATTA
The DNA here is from genome assembly GCF_002870075.4 of Lactuca sativa. NCBI lineage: Eukaryota > Viridiplantae > Streptophyta > Magnoliopsida > Asterales > Asteraceae > Lactuca > Lactuca sativa. The sequence goes on from NC_056631.2 coordinate 4,438,162, forward strand.
GTTTTGACCTTGTCTTTTTCAAGCATCCACTGCAAGGTTATAACTCATTTCCAAGGTTATAACTCCTTTTATTTGGTTGCTTGCTTTCCACATTGTCAATGATCACATCTAAACAGGTGATTCTTCAGAGGCTAACTCATGTCTCATATGTGATTCTTCAGGAGCAGGAGCTTGTTTGCTTATCCAGACAAAAATAGTCTCTCCCTTTTCTTTGTAGTGGATATCTGAACATGTGATTCTTCAGGAGCAGGAACTTGCTTGCTTTCTGCATAGTCAATGATTACATCTAACAATTTCAACAACTGAAACACAACAAATCAAACAACAATTAGGGAAGAAGAAAAAAAATACATTTAAGATTTTACCAAAAGAAACGAATGTGCAAATTCTACCTGCTCAAGATGTGCAATACTTCTCAAATAAAGGGGTTGATTCAAGAGGCTCAACAACATTGTTATGTCCAAGAAAACACAAGAGTCACTCATTGGGGCATTTTATCAAACAGTTGGTGTTCACCAAAAAGTATCTCTAAACAGGCAGTGATTAATTATTCAAATATTACCAGGTTGTTGTCTTATGTAGTAACAAAGCAACCAAAAATAACAAGCGGTAGCCTGGGTTGTAGGAGCGTAGAGAAATAAAACATCAATTGTGTTTAGAATATTTAAAAGATTTACAAACAACGTAAAAGATTTACTGATGACTATACTAAGATTTGATTACTCACTTGCGTATATAAATGCATCATCGTTCCATCATTGGCAGTGGATAACAAGTTCACGACCTCAACCACTCTGTAGTCACGAAACCTTGTGGTAAGATTCTTGAGGGTTTCAACGACCCTTGTAGGCTCGAGAGTAAGCAATTCGCAGGGTTGTGATGCCATACCGGGAATCCATAGCCAAGTTGGGTGAAGGAACAAGACGATTTGAAAAGATAACTCTAAAATAGGAGATAGAAACCTAAATTTCCTTTTAGGTTTTGAAAACATGAATTCAAGGAGAGGAGGAAACCTTGCTGGGCTTAGAATCCCTAGTTCTTCATCATAGAGCCCTTAATCGTAATGATTTTGTAAGGTCTATTTTCGGGAGCAAAAAAACCTCAATCTCAATAGAAAAAATGAGAGAATCAGGATTTTAGAAGAAAATAAAAGACCTCCCGCTAACTATAAAGAAGGAAGACGCAGGTTAGGGTTCTTCGTCTGTGTGTTGTTTTGATTTATCTATGGGAAATTAGAAACAAACGAGAATCAAGCTTTGCATTCCATACTTCATAACGATAACTCATGGAATTCACAGAGCTTCATTAAGCTAAACCATGGAAAAGAGAAAAGTAGAAACGAAGGAAGATGAGAAAAAGGCGGAGTTTTCTAATTTTTGAGGATTTTGTTCCCGCTTAGCTATCAAAGGTTGGAAAACGCGCGTTCTATTAAAATTTATAAAGCGACATCCTTAGACGACACACATTTTAGTATAGGTGCCCTCCATGTTTTTTAGTTAGACACTAATTTAAGGGCACGCAATAATGCGCGACCTAAATCCTTAAATTTTTTTAAGAGATGACACTCTTTTAATGTCATACGCTTTTGCGTAACATAAATCAAGGAGTGTGGTGGTTTGCGCGTCGTAAAAGGGTCTTTTTCTTATAGTGGCACAAATTTAGGGGGAGAAATAAAAACAAAACAAAAATTAGAAAATCAAAAAATCAAAAAAAAAATATGTTGGTTATGAAATGTGCTTGAGGGAGATGTTTTGGGAAGTGATATTATCTAGTGATAACAGGCAATCTAAGTCTGCGTAACGTACCCGGAGTTGAAGGGTCTATGCTCTGGGATTGATGCGTTGGTAGGCACGAAAGATTCTAAATGGATATGACTAGTCAGAGTTGAACTTAGGAAATTTATAGACTTGACAAATCTTGACCTAGTTAGATTCGTTTAGCCTGACAATACAACGCTTGGATAGATTGAGCAGGGAGATATATATGGGAATCTACTCGTCACATTAAATGAACCCATATCTGGAACCGTGGATTAACTTTTCCTCGATGTGCAGATTCTGTCCTTAATTCCGGTATTGATTGGGCAACTGGTAAATTCCGACGAATTAGGTTTGTAGAAAATTGTTTTCTTTTCTTTCTGTCTGTTAGTCATATGTTACCTCTTCTGCGTGACTCAAAATCCGACCTGGACTGTAACATATGCAACTCTATTTCTCTGCATCTTCTATCTATGCAATTCTTTCTATATGTTAGCCATATACTGTCTCTTTTGCGTGACTCACAATCCGACCTGGTACACAGTATATGCATTATTCTACTTCTCAATCCCTCTAAACCCTCAGTTAGTCATATGTTCCACCCTCTGCGTGATCAGAAGAGATCCGACCTGGGTGCATAGCATATGCATTCTAAATCTATATTCTCTCTTAATGATTGTCTGCTCACCCGTAGTAAGGAGTACTCTGGAAGTCCTTGATTACTGGGGCATTTCAGGAAGCGGGAAACACGTTCCAGTACAATTAAAATTGAACATATACAGATTGTCTAGATATCACTGCTCAATTTAGGTGGACAACAATATCCCTGGTCGTCGTCAGCTGAATGGTCCATAAGAAATAGTTTCTAGGAACTTAGGATCACTTTGTCTTATAACTAATAGTATGTCTTAATTTTGTCACAATTTTTCGTGTTTAAGTGGACAGCAATATCGGCGATCGACCAGACAAAGACGTGAAGATAAAAGGTACCGACAAGCGGATAAAGGCTGTCTAAAAACTTTGATCCCAAATCATTCTAAAAGTTAGATATCATTTTATTTTTGTTAAATTTGTTCATAGTTTTCTTCTAATTTAAATATCAGGGAAGAATTAAAAATTTAAAAAAAAAATAAAAATTAAAAAAAATCCAAAAATAGTGTTATTTCTTTTTCAGAAAATATGAAAAAAAAAAATCCAAAAATATTGTGTGCTAAATTTTTCTTTTAGTTTTGTTTTGTCTTGAATAGTGAATTCAGGTGAAGATGAAACTCATGGAAGTTTGTGTCGAAGATTTCTGAGCCAAGGCTTCATCCGTGAGCATCGAAGAATTCTCATTCGAAGGAGCAAGAAATGAAAATTATTCTTTCAACATTCAATCCTTCAACCCCAGAAGCAATGTGAAGCAGAAATTGAAGATTATATGACGGATTGCATTGAAGCCTCCTTAATTTGTCTGTTGCTATCTTAAACCTGCTGAAGTGATCCAGAAGATTTGTTCTCTCTGAAGATTCTCAAGCTGAAAGCTCTATCTTTCAAGAATCAGTACATCAAGCATCCTCACCCAATGTGCGTTCAATGTCAAATTCTGAAGAAAAGCCCAACCGCTCAAGATGAAGTCATTCATTGAAGATAAATGCTGAAACCAAGCTCTCGATGAAGATATTAACAAGAAAAGTCAGCTACTTTTTAGGGGGAGCTTGTTGGGTCAATTAAGAAAAGAAAGTTATAAACCAAGGGGAAGATTGTTAGGTCAAAAATATGGTTTATACTTTGCTTTTTTAAGCATTTATTGTTTTTATTATTTGGGCAAAAAATAGTATAGGATTAATTATAGTTTGGACCGAGCATTGGATTATTTGTATTTTGGGCTTGGTCTTAGGTCCATATATATATATATATATATATATATATATATATATATATATATATATATATATATATATATATATATATATATAGGGTGAGGAGTGCATGTGAGGGTAAGAACCAATGAGCTTAAGTGTGTGCATTCTAAGGTGTGAGAGAAACTAGAGAGAAGAGTGTGGGTGAACTATGTGTATGGAGCTTCAATCATTTCATTGAATATATCATAGATTCATCTTCTTCTTCTTCTCCTTCTCTTCTATTTGATCTGACATCATCCGTTTGATTGGGACTCCGCACCATCAAACGAATCTGATTGATACACAAGCATTTTTGGGGACTTACAGACGGGTTTCACACCATTATATTAATTTATGTGGATGATGTTATTATAGCTAGGAATGATTTAGACCGGATTCAACAAACAAAAACCTAGCTTGACAAAGCTTTTAGTATCAAAGACCTTGGACAATTAAAAAAAATCTTGGTATAGAAGTGGGAAAAACTCCAAATGGATTGGTTTTAAGTCAAAGAAAGTACATCTTGGACATTCTCTATGTTGGGATGTAAACGAAGCTCATTTCCTATTGAGCAAAACTTAAAGTTGGACCCACGAAAAAAGGAAGCTCCAGTTGATGATGGTGTGTATAAAAGACTTATTGGTCAGCTCCTCTATCTTCAAGCTATCTGTCCTGATGTTACCTATGTTGTTAATGTTCTAAGTCAATTGGATTCTAATCATCAAGACAGTCACATGCAAGTTGTCACTAGGGTCCTACGTTATTTGAAATGAGCACCAAGATATGGTATCCTTTTTCCACATGTTGGAACCTGTGTTAACTGCTTTTATGATTCAGACTCGTTGAGATGTCCATACACAAGACGATCAAGAACACACTATCTACTTAAGCTTGGAGGTGCTCTGATCTCTTGGAAAACCAATAAATAATCAGTTGTGTCTCGTTCTTCCGTTGAAACAGCATCAACTGTGAGTGAGATTTTGTGGGTTGGATGGCTTCATAAGGACTTACAAGTCATTATTAATTACCAACAATCTTGTTTTGTGACAACCAAGCGGCTCGTCACATTGCCAACAATCTTGTATTTCATGAACAAATAAAGTATGTTAAGATGGATTGTTTTTTTGTTTGTGAAAGAGTTGTTTCTCAAGAAATCACCTTAATGAAGATTGACAGCAAAATGCAGATTGCAGATACATTCACAAAAAGACTTGGAACGAACCAAATTTATTTTCTACTTAGGCAAGATGGGCATAAGGAATCTTCATGATCCATCTCAAAGGGGAATATAGGATAATGATAGTTTTATATGTTTATCTCTTTCTATTGTTTAACTTCATTTTGTTATGTCTCCTGTAGTTATTCCCCTTTGTTTTCCGTTTTCATACAATGAGACAGCAAATAACGAGTTCGTTTCCGTTCCCCTTTGTTTTCCGTTTTCATATAATGAGACAGCAAATAACGAGTTCGTTTCCGAAATCATCTGAATTTGGATACGTGACTTTGGATTGGATTAACATAAATAGTTCAAATGGTGCGGTTTATTATTTTTTTTACGTTTAATTGTTTTTAGCAAAATATATAATGAACTTTTTAGGTCCATTCTAATGTAAGAGATTTTTTTTTTTTTTCTAAAATGATATAGGACTCGGGAAGAAAATAATGTTTTTACTTAATTGTAAGTTGTCAGGTTAAAATCACAAAATGTGAGTGGAATGGAGTAAGTTTATTATCATATGCAAGTGGGGGAGAAAAAGACGTGATGAGTAGCTAACCTAGAAGAGTGTGCCGTAATCGTGAAGCTCGAGTGGGTGCAATATACTTAAATGGACCCCACAACGTATTACGTATCACGGATTCACGTGTCAAGATTGATGTCACACACCATTTGTATTTTGTAGTGAGCTTTATTAAATATTACTATAATAACAACCCCATTGTTTAATAAACTAAATAAAAAAGTATCTCAATCTATTAACTAGTAGTATAATATTATCGTAAGTATTGAAGATTCCAGACATTACTTTATCATTATATTCTACCATATGAATAAATCCTCTTTATCGCTCAAAAATAAACACTTTCGTCACCTCTTCTTATAAAAACATTGGCCGACATCGACATGTACCTTTTTTAACGCACATAAAACTTTTTTCTTTTTAAATAAAAGAGTGATGCTAAATGAGTATATAAATTATCTGGCGTTTCCTATAAATGATATGTATTTATTTAAATTACGTGTTTATCTTTTTCATATCAAAATCATGAATGCAAAACATCTCATAGTCGATATTGGGGAGGGCACAATTGCACCATGAGACTGCAGGGAGTGAAGCTCCCTAAAGGAGGTGCTAAAGGCTGGTAAGAGTGCTACATGCCACCCCTGTGGTAAGCAACTCATCAAGAAGGTGTTGGCAGCGAGAAGAGAGATGAGAGAGAAAATGGATAAAATTGTTGTGATTTGTTATTTATTTTATTTTTTTAATTTTTTTTCTCTTAAAATCAAACTTATTAAACTGACACACTAAATATCTCTGTCTTTTTGTGTTTGACATGCTAAGCTTACGCGACATAAAAAAAAAACTAAAAAATCATATGTGACAACGAGCTAAGAGTACTACCACTCTCTCCAGTCTGAAACCAATTCGACTAACCACTAATGTGGTGAGTGTCATACTATCATCACATCGAGTGGTGTCACAGTCTACGTCACGCATCATGTCAGCTTTGCTACACTCCTTCAAAATTTTGTCATTTTCATGACATGGGTTGAGACACTTGCCATGATATACTTTTTAATTAATTAATTTAAAAATGAACATTTCAAACATACTATTTTTTTAAAAAAACTAAAATTTCATTAAATAGAAAATAAAATTACTAACACAAAAAAAAACATAGAATTTCAAATTACAAAACTAGAAACCACAAAAAAACATAGAAATTTAAATAACGAAACCATAAACTTAAAATAACGAAACCTAGATATTGTATTTTTTCGCGACCTCTTCTTGCTTTTATCGTCATTTCCTTTTCACGTCCGGTGAGACCGCTAGTGTCTCTAGTTAAGATCGTCATTGCACAATTTTTTTCTTTCTCTTGTGCGACCGCTGAATATTGTTCCAAAGACGACATCAAGTTGTCAATTTTGGTTGTTAGTTGGTCGATGACGCCCGATGCACATCCCGAACCACTTGCCACCACTTTTCCCTTTCGTCTGGCTCGATCTTTTCCCATGGGACGAGTGACTCTTAGAACCTCAAAAGGCTCCTTGTCATTAAGGTCAATCCCGACATGCGCATCAGACGATTGACTATGCGTCGTTTCGGATGTTTTGGTTCTTTTAGAATAACCACCCGTAAAGGTTTCGGAGTCGTCGACCCTTGCCATTTTTTTTGACAATTTCAAAATATTCCAGACGTGTAGAAATTTGAAATTAACCCCTTTCTGATTCCGGTACACTTCAAGAGCTTTTTGCAAAATAGTTCTGTTGTTTGCACCACTTTGCCATGGTCGTTTGACACTCGAAAACACCCCATTAAACCACGTCACCACTTTGTTGACTTTTCTCCACTTGGAATAAATTTGGTCTTTTTTCCGGTACTCTTCCAGATTCATCTCCGTGAGAAAACGTCGAGTAATTTTTCGGAAAAAAGTTGGACAATCTGGTTGTTTCCGACCATCGGATCTTCACAAACATTCACCCACACACGAGCTAACAGCTTTTCTTCAGCCGGTGTCCGTTGCTTTGGAGCAGTCCTTTCATTTTTTTGGGGTTGTGGTGGATTCTCTTCCAGTTTTGATTCTATTTCGGAGACGAATGCGGGTTCCCCTTGAGTTTAGAATTGGGTTTGGAATTCATCGGGGGAGTCGGGAAGATCATCAAATGGATTGAATTCATTTTCCATTTGGGATGAGAAGTTCATTTGTGGTTGGTTTTGAATTTGAAGTTGTCTTTGAAATTGTGGTTGGTTTGGAAGTGAGGTTGGTTTGGGTATTGTGTTTGATTTTTGTAGTGAGGTTGGTTTTGGGCTTAAAATAGGTAGCAAACACCACCAAAGTGTACATTTGGTGGAGAATAAATTGGTCAATCGCTTTGATTTTGAACGAAATTTATTGAAGAATGTAAAATGTTTGGGTTATGGGTGTTGTTTTTTTTTTAGCTTTTGGGTGGGAAGTGGAAATTTTTTCACAAAAATTGTATTGTTTGATTGAAAATATGAAGATGGTGAAGTGAGATCAAATATAAGAGGTAATGGTATTTACAATTTTATATCGGGTAAAAAGGGGGGATTTTTTGAATTTTTTTTTGAAAAAAACGGTCACAAGGACCCTCTAACGTTCACAAGCATTTAACCCAATACACTCTTTCTCATCGGTAACTATTAGCTGAGTTATTGAGTCGAGCTCGGCATGCCGAGGGCTCAGCCTGGTATTCGTCGAGCTAGCCGAGGTGCTTGCCGAATCCACTCCGAGTATACTCACACTCGACCACTCAACCCTACTTGCTCTTTAGTACCATAAGGATTCTTACTTGGGTTGCGCACTGATCCGATGTCTTCCGTAGTACGGGCCCAATACTACCGTCCACACTGCATCAACATTCACCCCAAGTCCTCTAATCTCGCTATATATTGGCTACTCTCCAGTCGATCTCTCATAAGCTCCTCGTTGCTACCTACTTACTCTCAAGCATCTCACTGCAACAGTAATCTCCTAGGCTAAGGCATCACAAATCAGGCCACTCTAGTCCTAATATGAGTACCTAGCCTACTCTAGCATGCATAACATATCATATCGTATCTCATAACACATAATGTAAGGGTATTTTGGGAAATCACCGTTCGGGTGCTGGCTGATCGTACACACTGCTCTGCTCTGCTCATTTCAAAACCTTTCACTCTTTTTAGAAAAATTGTTTTATTGTGAAAAAATCTTCAAATCCTCAGTTTGAGTTCAGATACGCCCGAAGGTGCATCCGAATCCCTTAAACCAAGGCTCTGATACCAACTTGTAACAACGTAAATTTTTCAAAACAAATTTTCATTTTTCAAACAACATAATTATCATTTAAACATTTCCATATCTCATGTTCAACAATTTTCATCAAATAACATATCCCAAGATCACAAATAAAATCCTCGTCCTGTGTGTACGGATCATGTCGGTGCCTTCCCGTGATCGTCACTAGTACCTGAAACACATAACACATAACACTATACGCATAAATGCTTAGTGAGTTTCCCAATATACCACATACAATACATATTAGCCATTCGAGGCTATAACTCTGTACGACCCTCTGGTCAAAGTGTCTCAGTGGGACCCTCCAGTCTCATAACTCTGTGGACCCTTTGGTCGTAACTTTGTGGAACTTTCGGTCCTAACTCTGTAAACTCTGAATCACATATAGCACAGAATCACATAAATATCACATCATATAATAGCATACAACATACTCTGTCACATAACTCTAATTACCACTCTAGGTAAATTATAGTGAGAAGACTCACCTCGGGTAACTCGGTGAATCTCGAACTCGGTAAATCTGGTCTAGCCTCCGCCTAATCACATAGAATAATTACTCTAATCAATACAACTCTCAAAGGCTAGACTAATCCCTCTATAAGTTCTCTCAGAAGGGTAAAAGACCATTTTACCCTTTATATGGATCAAAGATCCCATTATTGACTAAACCCTAAAATCAACCAAAAGTCAACCCTCCGGGTTACGCTGCGCGTACCAAAACTGTACGTTGGGCATACCCGGCAACTTACGGAATCAGGGAACGCGACCCCCTACGCTGCGCGTACTGGGATTACGCCCCGCGTAACTCCCAGTTTAATACTCCTTTGATTTTGGGTCTTAACGGTTAAGACACTCGTCCAACTTTCAGATCTGACTTCTCTAAGGTCACTTAATCCATAAAGTCGAAACCTTTAAGCCTTTGCATGGTTGTAAAGGTCACTAATCACTCTAACACCTTTCCTCTTTCCTCATAAAGCCTAGATCACATGCATGGCTTAATATCCACGTCCAAGATTGGATTTTTATGAACCCACAATTCATAATACTTTGAAATATAGTAGATCTAAGCTTATGGAGACCTTTTGCTCATAAAGTCTCCACCTTGGGACCAAAAACCCTAAAAATTGGTCCATGAAGCACAAAACAAACAACAACAAGGAAAGTTTTGAGCTTTTTACCTCCAAGTGAAGCTCCTCCCTCTGTAGAACTTAGATCCAAGCTTGCACTCCAACTTCTAGCCTTCACAAGAACCTCCTCTTCTTCTTCACTAACACACAAAGGCATTTTTAGCTCAAAAATACTCACACACAAGCTTAGAACGAAGGTTGGCTCTCTTTTAGGGTTTCACTCTCTCAAATGGTGATTGAGGATAAGGCCATAGCTTTCTTTATATAGGGCTCAAGTCTCATTTAGGGTTTTGAGTCTGGACCCGCTACACCCAGTGTAGCCCAAGGTACGCCCAGCGTACCGGGTGGAGTCTGCGTCCAAAACACGCCCTTGAGTACGCGCAACGTACTTTTTAGTACACCCAGCGTACTCATTTGTCTTGGTTCACTTTTAAGGGCTAAACAAGACAACTTAGAAAGAAGTAAGGGTTAAACGGATATACCTGAATCTCAGGATGTTACATAAGCTACTAAGTCAAATTATCAGATTTGATCCTAAATGATTTATTAACATGTTAAGTTTGCAACTTTACTCCTTTGAATGTCTTAATGGGACCCAATACTCAATAAAACCCATAATAAGAACCCTAACTCGTGCATGGTCCAATATAACACATCAAGATTGTATTTTTATGAACAAAGTGTTGGATTAGGTATCTAAGCTCATAACTATAATTAATATATACTTGAATTGATAATAGCATAGTCCTTTTGGGTTGCCGTAAAACCTAACAATTGAATATGATGGCTTTTAGAGAGAGAGAATGATTTGTTGATTTATTATATCGTTAATAAATTAACTGGAAATCATAATGAATAATTTATTAATATATTGTGAAAATAATATATAAATTGGAAATCATATTATTTAATTAATAATTAATCATAAATTAATTGGAATTAGTTTTGGGATTAATTGGATTAATTAAAAGTGTAGGGTTTGTTTGGTTATTTATTGAAAGTTAAGAAAACAAGTCAATGGACCTCATTGGATGAGGTGGAAAAAAATCACTTGGGCAAGCCCAAGGAATTTTGTCCAAGCCCTTGCATAAGTAATGGAATGGGCTGTTTGGTCACCAAGCAAAGAGGTTAGGGTTTCCTCCTTAACCCCTAGCTTTGGCACAAAGCTACCTGAACTATATAAATGCCTCCCTAGCATATAATTTCATCCATGCCTTCTGTAGCACCTGGTTCCTGGTACGTAAAATTTATCTTAGTGTTTTTCATTTTTAGCCTTGGACTCGGCGAGTTGTAGGTCCGACTCGCCGAGTAGAGACGGGACCCGGAACACGTTTAAGTTGGCGACTCAGCGAGTCCATATTCTGGACTCGGCGAGTCCCCGCTGTCTGATGAAACCCTAACTTTCAAGGGTTTACATCCTATTTAAACCCTCTTATCCGCCCCAAGCTTGCCCCCTTCACCCTCAGAGCTCTATACTTCGTTCAAGCCTTGTTCCTTGTGAGATTGAAGCATTTTGGTGTGTTCTCTTGAAGATTTAGAGAGGGAAGGAGAGTAGATCAAGAAGAGAAGAAGGAGGCCAGGCATATTTGTGTTATCTCAGTGATTTCCTTGAGGTATAACTTAGTTTCCCTCTGTTTTCATGCTTATTGTCCCTTGTAGCTCCATGAAAGTCCTTCTTGAGCCTTTCCCCAAGTTTTTTTGTGTTTTAGGGTTCGTAATAAGTTGTTTAGCCTCTAGATCTAGGCATGATTGAGCTCCAGGAGCTTGGATCTACTGCCTTTATGGAGCCATATTGCATGAAATCTCTAGATCTACTCTTTTGGTGCATTTTGAGCCCTAAAACCCTCATGGATGATTATTTACATGTAAAGTTGGAAACTTTACGTGTTAATCAGGCCCTAGAAACCCAGATCTATGAATGACATGAGTTGGATTCAAGCAGAATCGCGTGTATAGTATTTGCATGTGGCAGACTCGGCGAGTCGTTCATCTGACTCGACGAGTCGAGTCGCGAGTCCCCGAGTTTTTCCCCTTTTCGTGTTGCGGGTTGGAGTAGTGAGTCATGGGGTGTGACTCAGTGGGTCGGAAGCCAGACTCACTCATGAAGTAACTCGGCGAGTCAATGCCATGACTCAGCAAGTTCAAGGCAATCTCCTTGCCTCAAGAACAGACTCGGCGAGTTGTTCATACAGCTCGGCGAGTCTCAGCATAGAGTGTTCTTCGGATGAAGATGAACTCGGCGAGTTGTTCATACAACTCGGCGAGTAGGATGAAGGACTATTGGCCTTTAGTTTAGAAGGAGGACTCGTCGAGTCAATGCTTAACTCGACGAGTAGAGACGGGTTTATGGTCAGACAAAGGGATAGGGACTCGGCGAGTTGGCAAGTCAACTCGACGAGTCGGGCCAACTGGCAGTTGACTTTGACTTTGACTCTTGATTGGTAAGGGGTAAATGGTCATTTTACCCTGAGGTCGGTTAGCAGTTTTTGACTAAGGGTTTTGTGGGATTTATAGTCGGAGGATTTCCGGAGCGGCAACAGCAGGAGACAGTCAGTTCCCATATAGATCAGCAACTACTTTGAGGTGAGTTACCTTCCAGTAGCGGTGGATCTATGGCCACAATGCCGGCCCACCAGTAGGAGTTGTATGTTAGATGATTGTCTTTGTGATATCATCTAGGTTTGCTACTACCTGATATGTTATATGCTAGCATGATATGTATATGAGATAGTAGTAGAATTCGGTTGTTAGGACCGAAGGGTAGGTCAGACACACCAGATATGTCTGACAGTATGTGATGATATGTTTATATGCTAGCATGATATGTTATATGTGATAGCGGTAGTAGGAGGGGAATAGTCCCCAATTTCGGTCGTTAGGACCGAAGGGTAGATCGGACACCCCGGATATGTATGATAATACGTTATGTTATGATATATGTGATAGTAGCAGTAGGGGGTGAAATAGTCCCCCAGGATCGCTTGTTAGGACCGATGGGTAGTCAGCACCCCAGAATGGCTTGACATGGGTAGTCAGCACCTCAGAACGGCTTGACACGGGTAGGTCGGCACCCCAGAATGGCTGTACCGGGTAGGTCGGGCACCCTAGAATTGCCCGGCAGTGTGTATGATATATAATTGTATGGTATGTGGTAATATGGGGGAACTCACTAAGCTTCGTGCTTACAGTTTTCAATTTTGGTTTCAGGTACCTCTTCTTCAAAGGGGAAGGAGCCGACACGGTAGCGGTACATCACACATGCGCTTTGTATTCCGCACTAGGGGATCCTCCTAGGGTTTTGTACTCTGATAGTATTATGTTTTATGAAATGATTTCCAGACAAACAACATCTTTTATGAAATGTCATGATCCGTGAATGTTTTATTTATAATGTTTTGCAAATGGTATGTTTTAAAATGAAAATTTTGGCTTTCATTTTTGGGACGTTACAAGTTGGTATCAGAGCCCTGGGTTGAGGGATTCGGACACACCTTCGAGGGTGTTTGAACTCAAATCGAGGGATTAAAAGATTTTAGAAAAAGAAAATGTTTTCTAAAAGGCTAAGTAAAGGATTTTAAGAAAGAACAAAGTGTGTGATGTGCGCGACCGGCCGAGCTCAAGTAAGTATTCCCCAAAGTACCCATACAAGCTTATGTTATGTTTATCAGTTTCAGTAGAACAACATGCTAGAATAGGACTAAGGATCTAGGAGTGATGCCTTATGTGCTTCAGTGTATGAAAATTGCATGCTAGAATTGAGTAGACAGCAATAGGATAGCCTGTTAGGGTTATGCCTGATAATATGAGTTTAGCATTGTATGCTAGTACAACTGTCCTCTATGAGGACGGAATTGCCTGTGATTGTTCCTTGTGTCTGAATGTTGCTTGCTTTGTGCTTCGAGGGGACTCTGAGTAATGGGAGTTAGACATTAGATGAATATGTCACGTCACATGTGATCAGGGTTGAATAATCTTAGAGTGTTGGATTTGGCCTTACTACGCGGCTTTTGTCTGAGTCTAACCGTGTAAAGCGGAGTTTGATACTCGAAGGATTATCTGAGCCTCACCACATGTGATGGTATTCAGGTAATGACTAATTGGCGTTACAAGGAGGCCTTCAGCAGCTGGGGACCGGGTAGGGTGGAGTTAGAGGTTTCCTAGGGGTAAGCCTAGGATGAGTTTAGCAGTGATCAGCGATAGTGAAAGGGATCTGGTGGAGTCAAGACAGTCCTTGGAAAGGTTACGGATAGATGTGGAAGGTAGTATGGGCCCGTACTACTGAAAGCAGAGGATCCGTACCCGAAGTAAGGAAGGCCAAGATAAGACCAGGGAACTTGTAGTAAGTGTGATCCCTCCAGAGGTGTCAGTATCGCTCACAATTATTATTTTTGTATTTCAGAATGGTGGTACTACGCTCGAGGCCAACAGTTGGCAGTTCAGGAGAGGGATCGGGTTCGGGATCGGGTTCGAGATCAGGTTCCCGAGCCAGTAGATGAGGGGCTACGCGGGTTCATCGCATCAGAGATCACCAGAGCCATCCTTGAGTCGGCCCCCATTATCTTCGGGTCGATCAAGGAAGGGATATTGGAGTTGATGGAGGATCGCCTCAGGGCATTCAGTAGCGACATGGCATCTGGCCAGTCGGGATCTCGCACACTGTCCTTCAAGGACTTCCAGGGCAGTGGGGCGCCGGATTTTCACGGGGCGAAGGACCCCATAGCTGCCAGGCGATGGATTGCAGACATTGAGTCCACACAGATGATTAGCTTCTGCCCTGAGGGGTCAAAGGTGAGGTTTGCAGCAGGGTGTTTACGAGATCGAGCTAGGGATTGGTGGGAGTCCGTGGGTGGCTCGTTGGGAGCCTCGGCTGTCGAGGCTATGACTTGGTCGGACTTCGCGACCAGGTTCAGGGCAGAGTTTGCGCCGGCTATCGAGCTTCAGCAGCTGGCCAGGGAGTTCTTGGATATGAGACAGACGACAGAGACTGTAGCGGAGATCACCACCAAGTTCCGGGAGAGAGCGTTGTTGGTACCCCAGTACGCAGGTGATGAGGATATGAGGAGGACCCGCTATCATCGAATGCTACGAGCTGATATTCGAGAGCATGTCAGTTTTTCAACTTGCCCTACCCTGGAATCTATGATTGCCAGGGCAAGGGACAGGGAGATAGATGGAGCACATCCGGAAGAGGAAGACAGAGGAGGGTCAGGCAGGCGGGACTTCGGGGAAGAAGCCCAATGGACCAGATGGTAGGCCGAAAGGCCAGCCAGGACCGAGCCACTGCAAGAAATGCGGCAGGCCTCATGAGGGGGCATGTAGGTTGGGAGCGTCGGGCTGCTATAAGTGCGGCAAGACAGGGCATTTCAGCAGGGATTGTACCGCTCCTGCACCTGTGATCCAGACATCGAAGTTGCTGTGTTTCCACTGCAACCAGAGGGGCCACAAGAAGGTCAATTGCCCCCAGTTGTCAGCATCAGCGCTGGCTAAGGCGCCAGCTCCAGCTACCCTTCGGATTACAGATGGTCGGCAGGTCAAGTCAGAGGCTCCAGTGGTGAGGAGCCGGGCATTTCAGCTGACGACAGAGGAGGCACGCGCCGCACCCGATGTGGTGACGGGTATGATTCTTTCCCTCTACTTTATTTTTGCAATGTTATGATATTGATACGTGCTCTGTGTATATGCATTAGGATCATTCCATGTGAACGGTATTCCTGTTCAGGTGTTGTTTGACTTGGGTGCCACCCGATCATTTGTTTCCCTTGCACTTAGCAAGAGGTTTATAGAGTCTTCAGGCATGTTGGATTGCCCTTTAGAGGTAGAGATTGCCGATGATCGATCGGTGCGAGCATCGGCAGTATTCAGGGATTGTGTCCTAAGGTTATTTGAGGAGCGCTATTTGGTGGATTTGGTTCCCATCCCATTGCGGGGGAACAAGGTGATTATAGGCATGGATTGGTTGAGCCCTAATGGGGCAGTGATAGATTGCGCACAATAGTTAGTGCGGATCAGGACCCCAAGTGGGGGAGAGTTGGTGATCCTCGGCGAGAGGCCACAGCGTCGACCTACAATATGTTCAGCAGCGAGAGCTAGGCGCTACCTTAAGCAGGGTTGCGCGGGATACGTCGCGTATGTTATGGATACCCGGGATGCGGGTAAGACGACGATGAGCGAGGTTCCAGTGGTGAGAGACTACGCTGATGTGTTCCCGGAGGAGCTTCCTGGAATACCTCCGGAGCGTCTGGTAGAGTTCAAGATCGACCTAGTTCCTGGTGCGGCTCCGATAGCCAAGGCACCATATCGGTTGGCTCCTCCCGAGATGCAGGAGTTGTCTACGCAGCTACAGGAGCTGCTAGACAAGGGATTTATTCGACCGAGCAGTTCACCCTGGGGAGCCCCGATCCTGTTTCTGAAGAAGAAGGACGGGTCGCATCGGATGTGTATAGATTACCGAGAGCTGAATAAGGTAACGGTGAAGAACCGTTACCCATTCCCGAGGATTGATGACCTCTTTGATCATTTACAGGGAGCATCTTGGTTCTCCAAGATCGATTTGCATTCAGGTTATCATCAGATGAGGGTCAGAGAGGAGGATGTACAGAAGACCGCGTTTCAAACGCACTATGGTCATTATGAGTTCGTGGTGATGCCGTTTGGGCTCACCAACGCTCTTGCCACGTTCATGGACCTCATGAACCGCGTGTGTAGACCGATGCTAGATCGGTCTGTGATAGTTTTCATTGATGACATCTTGGTTTATTCCAAGACGCATGAGGAGCACGAGAACCACCTGAGAGAGGTTTTGGAGACCTTGAGGAGGGAGAGCTTGTACGCCAAGTTCTCCAAATGTGAGTTTTGGTTGTGCGAGGTGCAGTTTCTTGGGCACCTCGTCAACCAGAGCGGGATATCAGTAGACCCGGGCAACGTGGAGGCCGTGATGAGATGGGAGGTTCCGAAGTCTCCATCCGAGATTCGGAGTTTCCTAGGATTAGCAGGCTATTATCGGAGATTCATTCAGGATTTCTCCAAGATAGTCGTACCCCTGACACGGTTGACTAGGAAAGTCGTGGTCTTTCGATGGGGGCCTGAGCAGCAGGCAGCGTTCAAGATTCTGAGATAGAGATTGTGCGAGGTGCCAATCTTAGCCCTGCCCGAGGGCGTAGAGGATTTTGTGGTATATTTGTTGGGTTTTGAGCAATCTAACACTTCCTAAGTGTGCATGCAACCCTAATAAACCTTGGATCTATGTTTGTCTAAATACATGCAAAATAATAATTTTCCAAGGTTCATAACCTATCTAACATGGCATGGGGAACATTTCAACATAAAAGAGTTAGAAGAGATTACATACCTTTTTGATGAGTTTGGTTCTTAAGGAGTTTGAGGGCCAAGCACCAATAGTGTGAATGCCTCAAATGGAATCACAAAACACCACAAACTCTTGGAAAACTTTGAGAGAGAATACACACTTGTATTTTCGGCCACACACAAGCACACACACACTAGTTCACTAGTTACCCCTTCGGGGCCATTTCATGCAACATAAGCATGCTTATATAGTGTACATGATTAGGGTGAAACCCTAATAACCCATGACTTTTCCTTTCCAAGGATCCATGGGTTAAAAGCTCCATGGATCATCCATGGACTTCCATATAAGCCTAGCCCATTAACAAATGAGTGTTAGCCCACACCATATAAAACCAATAGCCCATAATCTAATTAGTCTTCCTTTTAATCTCTAAATTAATTCATAATTAATTTAAGACTAATACTAATTAAATAACATAACTTCATATTAATATATTATAACTTATAATATATTAATAAGCATATGTGTATAACTCTCATAAAATTATCCATAAATAGTTCGGGTGAGATGCAACCCAAATGGACCATGCCGGGTCGGGTCAAGTATATACCAAATAAGTTATGGACTTAGACACCTTATCCAACAATATTGTGATGCGTCCATCTCGGGCTTAGGCGCGGTATTGATGTAGAGGGGTCATGTCATTGCTTATGCCTCGAGGCAGCTAAAGCCTCATGAGGCGAACTACCCGACACATGATTTAGAGTTGGGGGCGGTGGTATTTGCCCTCAAGATTTGGCGGCATTACCTCTACGGGGTTCGATGTACCATTTACACGGACCACAAGAGTTTGAGGTACCTCATGGATTAGCCGAATCTGAACATGAGGCAGCGTCGGTGGTTGGACGTGGTGAAAGATTATGATTGTGATATCCTTTACCACCCGGGGAGGGCCAACATGGTGGCTGATGCGCTTAGCCGTAAGGCGGCACCGATCAGGGATGTGTGTATGAGGATGACGGTGGTGACACCACTGTTAGAGCAGATTCAGGAACCCCAGCAGGAGGCTATGAAGGAGGAACATCGGAAGAGTAAGCGAATAGTGGGTCAAGTCACCTCCTTTGATTATGATAGTCGAGGGTTGCTGACACTACACCGTAGGGTGTGGGTGCCGTATCACGGAGGCGTGCGCCAAATCTTGATGGAGGAGGCGCACAAATCTCGATTCTCTATTCATCCAGGGGCGACGAAGATGTATCGGGATCTTCGTCTAGACTATTGGTGGCCCTGCATGAAGCGGGATGTGGCCTGGTACGTCAAGCGATGTTTGACCTGCAGGAAGGTCAAGGCCGAGCATCAGAGACCGCACGACAAGATGTAGTCGTTAGATATCCCGTTATGGAAATGGGAAGATATTACGATGGATTTTATCACGAAGCTTCCCCGGACGGCGCGAGGAGTGGATTCGATTTGGTTCATCGTGGATCGGTTGACCAAGAGTGCCCATTTTATTCCGATTCAGGAGAGTGTCTCAGCCGAAAAGCTGGCTGATATCTATATCAGGGAGATAGTGGCACGACATGGGGTGCCAGTGTCAGTGATATCAGATCGTGATGTACGGTTCACTTCCAGGTTTTGGAAGAGGTTTCATGATGAGTTGGGCACTCGTTTGCATTTCAGCACCGCCTTTCACTCGCAGACGGATGGTCAGAGCGAGCGGACCATCCAGACATTGGAGGATATGTTGTGGGCATGCGTATTAGACTTCGGTGGTAGTTGGGATACCTATCTTCCTTTGGCTGAGTTCTCATACAACAACAGCTACCACGCGAGTATTGACCGTCCCCCATTCGAGATGTTGTATGGACGGAGGTGCAGGACCCCGATATGTTGGGGTGAAGTTGGCCAGAGGGTCATGGGGAGCACCGAGGTGGTGCTCAAGACGACTGAGAGGATCCAGCAGGCTTCAGACTGCACAGAGTCGGCAGAAAAGTTACGCCGACAAGCGTCGATCAGACCTGGAATTCCAGGTCGGGGATATGGTTCTCTTGAAAGTGTCGCCTTGGAAAGGCGTCATTCGATTCAGGAAGTGGGGCAAGTTGGGCCCGAGATAAATTGGTTTGTTCAGGGTTTTAGCCCGGGTGGGCAAGGTGGCATATAGGCTGGATCTGCCAGCCGAGCTCAGTCAAATCCACAACACCTCCCATGTCTCCCAGCTGCGGAAGTGCCTCGTGGATGATTCAGTGGTGGTGCCGTTAGAGGATATACAGGTCGATGACAGCCTGAATTACATTGAGCGCCCAGTCGCAATCCTCGACCGGAAGTCGAAGGATCTAAGGAACAAGAGGGTGGAATTAGTGTAGGTGCAGTGGTAGCACCAAAAGGGGTCAGAGTGGACTTGGGAGTAGGTGGAAGAAATGATGGAGCATTACCCCGAGTTGTTTCAGGATCGAGCAGCAGACTTCGAGGATGAAGTCTAAAATAAGTGGGGGAGATTTTTAGCACCTGGTTCCTGGTACGTAAAATTTATCTTAGTGTTTTTCATTTTTAGCCTTGGACTCGGCGAGTTGTAGGTCCGACTCGCCGAGTAGAGACGGGATCCGGAACACGTTTAAGTTGGCGACTCAGCGAGTCTCCGCTGTCTGATGAAACCCTAAATTTCAAGGGTTTGCACCCTATTTAAACCCTCTTATCCGTCCCTAAGCTCGCCCCCTTCACCCTCAAAGCTCTATACTTCGTTCAAGCCTTGTTCCTTGTGAGATTGAAGCATTTTGGTGTGTTCTCTTGAAGATTTTGAGAGGGAAGGAGAGTAGATCAAGAAGAGAAGAAGGAGGCCAGGCATATTTGTGTTATCTTAGTGATTTCCTTGAGGTATAACTTAGTTTCCCTCTGTTTTCATGCCTATTGTCCCTTGTAGCTCCATGAAAGTCCTTCTTGAGCCTTTCCCCAAGCTTGTTTGTGTTTTAGGGGTCGTAATAAGTTGTTTAGCCTCTAGATCTAGGCATGATTGAGCTCCAGGAGCTTGGATCTACTGCCTTTATGGAGCCATATTGCATGAAAGCCCTAGATCTACTCTTTTGGTTCATTTTGAGCCCTAAAACCCTCATGGGTGATTATTTACATGTAAAGTTGGAAACTTTACGTGTTAATCAGGACCTAGAAACCCAGATCTATGAATGACATGAGTTGGATTCAAGCAGAATCGCGTGTATAGTATCTGCATGTGTTAGACTCGGTGAGGATACTTATACTTCGTTTCAAATCTAAAGGTTTAGATTGAATGGTTTAATAGAGCTTAGTCTTCGACATATATGAATGTCATGTTGAAATGATTCAACATAGCAAATTCGATATATGGAAATATTATTGCAAGAGACTGATCATAAATCAGGTCTTTATGTAAGACATTATGAATCAAGTCTCATATGCTTTGGATGTAGGATCGATCGCATATGATATAATATTCGCTTGTTCTGATTTTTCAAATTCCTTGGGCATTGCCACGAAAATGGACTAGAACTTTGTGTGACTAGAGTTGAACAACTGTCAAGAACATTCTAAGGTTATACCAAAGGATTGGTTGTTGTTATGACTAATCGTGTTGCGTCTTAGGGCTTTTTGTATATATCCGGATTGGGCCTGTCCATTCGTGATTATCTTTTAGGGTTAGACTATATATATGCATGCATGTATGCATTATGTTTTACACGTCTTATAAATTACGCTTGAGTTTTGTAACCCTAAACACCTCTACAGTCGAAGTTATTAATCGAGCTCCTCTGAGGTGTTGAAGCATTAATCATACAGCGTATTCAAATCATATTCTTATTCACTTTAGGTTCTTTCTTGTTTGCGTACTTAGAATTAATCGATCCTGATAGAACTTTGTTCTAACAATTGGTATCAGAGCAGGAGTTTGTGTGATCAATACGCATTTCTTCTGTATTCAGAATTCCTTAGGGTTTCCGGTTTTATCGTATATATAACAAGTCGTCTTCTTGGTTTCAAAGGAAACTTTATTTTAGATAAAACCCTAATCTTGAGTTTAAAAGTCTGATTCTAAAAACTCAACATGTCTCACGATGATTCGCAAACAAATCCCATTAACATCTCAAACAACATTGGATCTACAAATAGGACACCCATACTCTATACTCAAGACTATGAAGTATGGTCACTTCACTTTGAAGACTACGTGATAGGTTCTGAAGATCATGGCTATCTCATCTGGGAAGCCATCACTCTTGGACCGTTTGTTCATTCAGGAATGAACACTATTGTCAAGACTCAGCAGGAGTACAACAAGTTGGTGGCAGATGAACAGAAGATGCCACAGGATGAGAAAGACAAATTGCTATGTAATGTGAAAGCCATGCGAATGATAAGATTCGCCTTGCAATATGACACCTTTCGGTTAGTTGGTTCATGCACGACTACTAAACAAATATGGGACAGACTGAAAGAACTCTATTCAACTGATGAAGATCTGGAACTCTCAACTCAAACCTTGTTACTGTCAGAATTTGGAGCTTTCAAACAGAAACCGGAGGAGAAACTCGTACAGACGTTCGATCGGTTCAATCATCTTCTCAGCAGAATGGTCAAGCATGGAATAGAAAGAAAGTTAATTGAGAAAAAGGTGACTTTCATGAACAGACTAAGAACCGAATGGATGGCTGTGGTCTCTATCGTAAAAGCGCATGAGCAGTTCAAATCTTACTCGCTTGCAAAACTTGTGGGAATCCTTAAGTCCCATGAAATTGAAGTAACCAAAGAAGTGAAAGTGGTCTCTGGTATGGGATCACTGACTCTTATATCAAAAGGAAAAGGTGTTGCAGAAGAAGAAGAAGAAGAGTCGGATATATCTGAATATGACCTTACAAGCGAAGAATATGCTATGATGGTCACCAATCCAAAGAAGTTTGCTAGAAGAAAATTTCCTGTCAACAAGAACCGAAACTGGCAAGGAAGTTATAGTTCCGAGAAAGCAAAGGATGAAGCAAAGATTACCTCTCAAAAGACTGAAGGCAAGAATGACAGCAAACTTGCAGGAGACTCGGGATATGACTGCAACTACTGCCATGACAAGAACCACTTTGAAAAGGATTGTATGTTAAGGAAATTGGGTGAGAAGAGAGACGGGGAAGATGATGAGGCATACTACATGCGAAAGCTGGAAGAGATCAAGAACAAGAAGACAACTAACGGCGCAAAAGGAACGATGAATGCTTTAATTGTACAGGAAAAGGCTGATGAAGATGAGTTTGGTGGCGTAGAAGTGTGGTCAACCGACTCTGAGGATGAAGAAGTAAGAAAGCCTACTCATGGAAGGGCTTATGTGGCAAAGGAAGCAAGTTCGGCCGGGAAGTGCTTCATGGTCACCGTTGGATCATCAACCGAAAGTGCAGATAAGGAACCGAACCTGAATGAAGACAAATGTTTCGCGGCAAAGCCTGTCAGTGAGCAGATCAACGACTACGATCGGTTGATCAAAAAGGTACAAACCATCATCGAATCTCTTAAAATTCCATTAAAAAATTATGAAGTAGAATTAAACAAATTAAAATTTAAATTCTCTATCTTAAGTGGTAACTCGCTTAGCGAATTCTAACCTAACTGAACAACTCAGCAGGGTGTCTTCAAAGAGTGAGGAGAGAAGGATGTGGATCGAGTTGAAGGAGGCGGAGTTAGTTAAAGCTAGGGACGAAAGTTTTTATTTGCAAAAAGACAATTTGAAAATTTTGAAACAAAGAAATGTTTTTTGTTTAATTGCGAAGCGTTTATACACATATATAGCTCAATTGCATTTAAACTGTGAGATAGGAAAGAAAATCCATAAGATGATTTTACCTTTTCTTGAATTCAAGGAAGATGAAGTAATATCAGAATGCAAATCAGTAGTATCATCAGAAGAGACGTCCATGTCATACAAAATTGGTCTGGACAAAATCGAAACCTTCATAGACTCAAAAGAACACAAATGCATGTTAAAAGACATTCTAGATGAAAATGACAAATTAAAAATTAAATCGGACACTATTCACTCATTTGATCAATCCAATGCCAGACTAACCTCTGAAAGCAAAATAGACTTAGACAACGCATCTGAATTTGATGAGATGAGTGAGATATCTGTAGAAGATGTAGTTGATTGCTCTGAGTTTATGAAGAGCGAAACTGAGAATGATAAACCATTAATCTCAGAAGATTCGGTTGAATTTGCTCGTTTAACAAAGGATAAGGAAAAGAAGCTTAAAGAAAAAGCTGTGATTTATCAAAAGGTTCAAACCGTGCCAAATCAAGTGTATGCAACTGAAGGAGTTACTCATAGACAAACAGAAGAACTAAGAGTCTTGGTAGAAAAAGATAATGCAGAAGGATGCGAAGAGTTCTTCTGGTCGGCTCCCATAGATAATGCAGACGAAACTGTGGGCTTATATGAGCAGACCTCTTGGAAAGTTAAAGGAAGATATGTTGTTGAACCCTTAAATAAACCCTCAAGTTCTGACAAACCAAGCACGAGTGGAACCAAGGACATTCCTATAGAACAGAGAGAAGAACCGAAAGCTCAAGTCAAAACAACCGAAACCCAAAGAAAGAAGCAAAAGGCAAGCTTCAATATGCACAAATCGCAGAAGGAACTAGATGAGCAAAAACGCTTAAGAAATCAAAGATATGCTAAGAATTTGAATGAGCGAAAGAGTTACTGGAATTCACAAAATCCCAACCACGTTCCTCCAAAGAAGATTTCAGAGGACAAAGGAAAAGAAAAAGTAACAGACAAATTCAGCCCAAGTTCTTACTATTCCAAGTCTGAGAGCCGAAAATCCACTTTCGGTCCTCAATCCATTTTCAGTCCTAAGTCGAGTTTCGGTCCTTCTAACGGATGCAAATCCAGTTTCGGTCCTAAATCTAGTTTCGGCTACAACAAACCTCAAAGCAAAGCAACCTTCAAAGGAAAAGAAAAGCTAACCGCTGCTATTAGGAGCAACAATAAGCAATCATCAACTAATCCTAGGAGTCAAAAATCATCAAACAAACTAACCAATGAATTCAAATTTAAACAAGATAAAACAAAAAATTAAGGTGTGTACAATTAAAATAAAAGATCAAACCACATTAGTAAAAAATACATACTTGGTTGATATTTCTACTGCAATTCCTTTTTCTGTGAAAAACTCACAAGGACCCAAGAAACTTTGGGTTCCTAAATCTACTTAAATTTGCAGGTAATGAGTGACGAACAGTTCGAGGAAGAATGGTACATAGACAATGGTTGCTCGCGTCACATGACAAGGAGAAAGGAAGAACTTAGAGAATTTCGTTCGCTGAAAAACGGTGGCTGTGTGAAATATGGGAATAATTCTTTTGGAACAATCAAGGGATATGGCATGATAACAAACGGTGACTTCACGATTCGAAAAGTGGCTTACGTAGAAGGTTTGCAGCACAACCTCATTAGTGTGTCACAATTAGTTGTGGGCACAAATTTGAAAGTTTCATTCGATGATGAGGGGTCAGAGATAATTGAAAAATAGACCAAGAAGGTTCTGTTGAAATCCAAACGTAAAGGAGAGATGTATCCATTAAATCTCAATCCCATACGAGGAAAACCGGCAATATGCTTGCTAACCAAAGCAAATACAGATGATTGCTGGTTGTGGCATAGACGACTATCGCACCTGAACTTTAAAGACATTAATAAGGTGGTGCTTGGTGATCATGTTCGAGGACTTCCTCTTCTCAAATTTGAGAAGGACCATTTGTGTGCAGCTTGCGAAATGGGGAAACAAAGTAGAAAGAGCCACCCTACACGAATCAACACGAAGATAGCTGAAGCTCTTGAACTCTTGCATATCGACTTATGTGGACCTTCGGCTATTGAAAGCTTTGGTGGAAGTAAGTATATTCTTGTAATTGTAGATGAATTTTCACGCTTCACCTGGGTTTTCTTTCTTAAACAGAAATAAGATACAACTCCCAAGTTGAAAACATTCATTAAGCAAATAGAAGTACAACTGAGGAAAACAGTTAGGACTATCAGAAGTGACAATGGTCTAGAATTCAAGAATAATGATTTTGATAGTTTTCTGGCTAACAAGGGAATAACTCATAACTTTTCGGCACCTTATACACCACAACATAATGGTATTGTTGAAAGACGAAACCGTTCTTTGTGCGAAGCAGCTAGAACCATGCTAAGTTTTGCTTCACTTCCATTATACTTCTGGGCTGATGTTGTTGCTACTGCGTGCTATACTCGAAATCGGTCCCTATTGAACAAGAGATTCTCAGTTACTCCATATGAGATCCTGAACAACAGAAAGCCGAATGTCAAATTCTTCCATATTTTCGATTCAAGGTGTTTCATTTTCAACTCGAAAGAGAACCGAAATAAGTTTGATGTCAAAGCCGATAAAGGAATATTTCTGGGATACTCAGTAACATCGAAAGCGTACAGAGTATTAAACAAACGCTCAAAACGAATTGAAGAAACTTACTATGTCACCTTCGACGACAGCTATGTGAAGAAAGTTCAAAGAAAAGAAAGTGATCTGGGAGACATTTTTCCAGAATCAGGACAAGTCTCGGTTCCTATAGCCAACTTGTTTGAAGAGTACATGCGTCTGTTTGGTAATCTGACTTCAGTCGTCATAAATCAGAAATCGGAAAACAAAACTTTGGACAATGAGATTGATTATAATCCATGTCTCATGTCCATACGATATCTTGTAGAACATAGGAATATTTGATCACTTATCTTAGGACACGTAACTGATTGGGTCAAAGTTCAACAACGACTTTTGGAAGCTACAATTTACTAATCAGTTTTGGAAGTTATACTGGCAGTTATAGTTATTAGACTTATCCAAGTGGGAGACTGTTGGATTAGGTGTCTAAGCTCATAACTATAATTGGTATATACTTGAATTGATAGTAGCATAGTCCTTTTGGGTTGCCCTCAAACCTAGCAATTGAATATGATAACTTTTAGAAAGAGAATTATTTATTAATTTATTATATGGTTAATAAATTAATTGGAAATCATAATAAATGATTTATTAATATATTGTGAGAATAATATATTAACTGGAAATCATATTATTTAATTAATAATTAATTAGAAATTAATTGGAATTAATTAGATTAATTAAAAAGTGCATGGTCTGTTTGGTTATTTATTGAAAGTTGAGAAAAGGAGTCAAGGAACCTCATTGGATGAGGTGGATGAAAATCACTTTGGTAAGCCCAAGGAATATCGTCCAATCCCTTACATAAGGAAGGGAATGGGTTGCTTGGTCACCAAGCAAAGGGATTAGGGTTTCCTCCTTAAACCCTAGCTTTGGAACCAAACTAACTCAACTATATAAAGGCCTGCCTAGCACATAATTTTGTCCATCCCTTCCCTCTAAGATCCTTGGACGAAATCTTGGCCCTCTCTTTCTCTCTCTCTCTCTCTCTCTTTTATATATATATATATATATATATATATATATATATATATATATATATATATATATATATATATATATATATATATATATATATATATATATATATAGTTTTCCTCTTGCTAGCTTGGGTGTGAACCATCAGAGGCACGTCATTTGTGGTGCTTGCTTCCAAGAGATCTTCGCAAGAGATTTTTAGTTGTTTTCTATAACAACTAAAAGGTACGTAACACTAAACCACATCGATTTTGATAACTAAGAAAGGTTAATGGCAAAGAAATCAACTATATTTACTTTACATTTCATATAATTCCTTCCGGGTGACTTGCTTATCAACCTTCAATGATGAAATTTTATGCCAACAAGATTTTCTTAGGCAATTACACAAAAATAAGTACACTTAGGTGTTGTTTGTTTTTTTTTATAAAAAAAACCCTCTTTAGACCTCTTAGTGTTGTGCGGCGCAGCACACATGCAACATTTTTCATCTCGCAACTGTTTGTTTTTTTTAGAAGTCTTCGGAGTAAAAAACTTATGTGCGTGTTCTATTTGGAGTAGCATTTGTATTGACTTTTTGTTATTGCTGAAATCTTGATGAATATTGATTATATGTTGCTGAAATCTTGTTGAATTCTTGTTTCACCTTCTTTTTTTTCCGTTTTTTTGTTTATTTTTGCTGAATTATTATTATTTTTTGTTTCTTTTATATGGAATAATGATAATTTCTTGCTAAAATATCATCATTTTTTTGCTGGAATATCGTTATTTTTTTTTTGTTGAAATGTCATACATTATTAAATTTTTGGTATTAAGAAACTATTTTCGGTACATAAAATCAATTTATTTTATTTTTTAATATCTACAATAGTATGTAGATGTTAAAAAACAAACACACTTCTTATTATAGTATGTAGCCGTTTGGTCCACCTCTTCTGCTGCAGAGGGTTGTAGAGGTGGTTCGCAGACTTCATAAATTTTTGCTTCAAAAAAACAAATAGCATCTTAGGCTATGTTTGACGTACTACTTGAAAAGCTAGTTGTTAGTTGAAAAGCTAGCTGATAGCTGAAAACTAATGTTAAATAAATAGCTAGCTGGTACCTAAAATGCTAGCTGATAAAAAAATAACGTTTGATAAATTAGCTTAAAAGTTAGCTGAAATATATAAAATAACATAAGGACATTTAAAAGAATGTGTTTCTATAACTAATTAAGGGGTATATTTGAAAATTTTAAAAAAGCTCTTAAAAAGCTAGTCTAAGTAGCTTTTTAAAAAGATAGCTTATAAGCTACTTTTTGGCTTGCCAAATATAACAACTTAAAAAAACTCGAAAAATAAGCTAGCTTATCAGCTAGTTGTGCTGCACCAAACACAACCTTAAACCAACACAAAATAAATATACTTTACTAATCATGAAGATTTGACAAAATAAAAAAGATGAACTAAGGTGTTGTTCGTTTTTTCAGAGCCAAAACGTCTGCAGTTTGCGGACCATATCTACAAACATCTGTAGAATAAGAATAAGAGATGGACCAAACGTCTACATTCTACAGAAAGAAGAATGTTTCTTTTTAATGTATGTAGGTTGCTGAAAGAAATTGAAATTTTAATAAACTGATTTTATAAACATAAATTAAATTTTCAACACCGAGATATAAATAATTATATGATAACAACATTGAAATAAAATAAACGTGTTTTGCTAATTTTATACTTTTTACAACATTGAAAAACAAACACACTTCCGGACTCCGCAAACATTGATATCTTTCCACCTGCAGACATAAGTGCTCAAAAAGACATTTTTTCCAAAAAAACAAACAGTGCCGAAAGCAAATGTTGGTAAAATATTATGGAAAATATCAAACATACCATAAATAACATTCACTTCTTCATGTTTTTGAAACTATTAACACAAATTTTTTTGCTTGTAACAACTATTTGTACTATTAATTATATATATAGATAAAAAAATTGCTCCCTTATAAACAATAACTAACTATGGTACTGTTCATGAGGTTACCACATAGGTTAACTCCATCGATCCACATACGTTCTTCCAAAAATTCTCTACCGTAATCACCATTCTCATTCTGAAGCACCGTCTCTTGGATATCAGACGATAACCATTCTCTCTTTTCTTTTTGGCTCCGCCGCTTCACCTACGATTAGACCATTTGACCAAGGCCAGATGACCTCCTTCTCTACGCCAATATCTATCGATCACATGTTATCTATGGTGATCTAGGTTTGAGGGTTCTTCCGCCTGCTCAACCACCGCCTCTCTATCTTCTCGCTTCCAATGCTTCTTCTCATTTCGATTATGGATTTACCTCCGTCTGCTTTTGCTTTTTACTCACACCCGTCGTCGATGGAGGGTCTAAGTCCTCGATTTCGGTCACCGACGTCAGGTGTCCGATTTTCATTGGTCTTCGGTTGTGGTTATACGTAGCCCTAAAATTGAATTCTCAGAAGAGCCCTAGAATTGATTTCTCAGACAAGGTTAGTAATTATTACAGTTTCTTCAAACATTTCCACTCTTTTAACCATCGATTATATATTGTTCTTCTCGTGCTTTCTTCAGTGATGCTCTCTAGGTATGTGTTTTTTTTTCTGCTTTTTTTTCTTTTGTTGTTCCTCTATGTATTTGCTACCAAATCCATAGAGTAGATAAAACTATTTTTTTTATTAGGGTTCGTCTATGCTCCGATGAAGCGCCCATCATCTTAGCGCCCCTGAAACCGGTGACTTAAATAGTTAGATTAGATATTGTTTTCATTCGCTGGTTGTTAATTGTTCGGTTTATTTTTTGAATATACCTTTTCCTTATAGTGGCGTCCTTCCTGAACAAAGCATGATTTCTGCAAAAACAAACAAACAAACAAAGTATGAAACTTATATCAATTTTCTAGTTGCAAATGACCTGTTTGACTTCTCCATCCATAATAAGTAGATAAAAGCATATGATGCTAATTAGTTGATCTTTTCATGGATTCTGATTCTATATTGTTGAATTTTCAAAGGGTGGAGAGGAAGATGAAAAGGGGGTAAATGAGAACAATAAATGCTCAATGCCAATTATCCTCTGCCACCATTATATTTTTCCTAAGTGAGTTAAAAATAATCTCATAACTTATAACATCTCTTTAATCATCTTATCTAAGTGACTATTGTATTATTGTAGGATGACGTGAGTGGAAGGAGTTTGTTTTTCCACAAAAGCAAAAAAAGAATAAAAAACATGAATCAAGGTTATCTGATATGCTCATTTAATATTTATCTATTGATATGCTATTAGGCTTTTAATATGCATCTTTT
Organism: Lactuca sativa; assembly: GCF_002870075.4. Lineage (NCBI taxonomy): Eukaryota > Viridiplantae > Streptophyta > Magnoliopsida > Asterales > Asteraceae > Lactuca > Lactuca sativa. The sequence continues at coordinate 4,468,035 of NC_056631.2, forward strand.
TTGTGACATTGTTGAAGGAGTTTGTCACAACCCCATGAGTCAGGTGATGCAATTCCATATCCAAGAAGAAAGAGGAAGTAGCCAGTAAAGCTTTAAAAGAGGCGCCACCTAGAATTCGAGAAAAAGAAGTAATAGTGAAGATACTAAGGCTGTGTTTGGCGTGCCACAGCTAGCTAATAACCTAGCTTATTTTTCGAGGTTTTTTAAGTTGTCATGTTTGGCAAACCAAAAAGTAGCTTATTAGCTAGCTTTTTAAAAAGCTACTTATAGTAGCTTTTTAGGAGATTTTTAAAAATTTTCCAAATATACCCCTTAATTAATTATAGAAACACATTCTTTTAAATACCCTTCTATGTCATTTTATATCTTCAGCTAGTTTTACCAAACGTCATTTTTTATCAGCTAGCTTTTTATTTAACAACTAGCTTTTCAGCTAGCAGCTAACTTTTCAGCTAACAACAGCTAGATTTTTAGCTAACAGCTAGCTTTTCAGCTAGTACACCAAACATAGCCTAAAAAGATTGAATCTGTCACAACTAGCATTTTAGGCTAAGAAATTATGTCCATGTGTGATTAACTTCTGATGTATCTTGTGACACTAAGTATGATTTTATACAAGTTATTCATTCAAAGATGACAATTCGAATCAAAACTCATCTGTGCAAGCTCTAAACCTAAGTCAATACACCGTATTCACCCAACCTTGAGCTTGAAAACCCTAACTTCCCGGTTCAAACCTTTAAATGGACTAGGATCCTCATGTTGGGCCCAATGGACAAATAAACCCCCAACTTGATTCTTTTGGGCTAAGAAACCTCATTTGGGCCCTAGTTGGACCCACATTCATTTAACTATGGCCATAAGACTTTTCATGGGCCTTATTGGGCCGAAAACCACATAATTAATTTTAATGGGCCGAAAATCCTCATTGGGCTAACATACTCTCGACTTTTACATGCACAATTCAAGACCAACACCAAATTTCTTTCCTTCCCTTACTCCATTCACGGTTTTTTTTAAAAGAGAGAGAGAGGAAAGCTTATTTGACTCAAGATCTTGACACCTCACTATTGTTTAAAGGATATTGATACAATTGTCTCACATATTTCCATGATCAACTCCCTAATCCTCCATGTAATAACCAACTAACCTCCTCTCTCTTCCTCCTTAAAATTCTCAGCCTAAGGCCATTTCTTCCTCACCAAAATTATTCAAGCTTCACTCCTCTCTAAATCTTCAAGAATTCCTCCATATTTCCTTTAAGAAAACCGTGAGGTGGTGTGGGTTTTTCAACAAGTTGTCATCAAAATTCATCATTCTTGGTAAGTTTTTATCTAAACTCAAGTTAATTCAATCCATCTTAAGCTAAATTATCCCTCATACACACATTTTTTCATGATCATGTTCTTAGAACCTCCTAGAGTTCAAAAATATCCTCAATGTAACACCCGATTTTGAAAGTGTTTGATTGCGACTTCGGAGTCCAAGGGTATAAGTATAATCTGTCGATTTGTCCTTTTATGGGTCTCGGGCCTTATTCGGAAGATTGTAGGGCTCGGGTGTGGAGCTGGGAGCGTAGGGTTTCTCATCACCTTTTCGTGGATATGAAGTTCGTAGGAAACAGACTTAGAATGAAGAAGTTATAGTACTTTGAAAATATTGACATTATTGGTCCGTAGTGGAGAAAAGTGGCAAGGAAAGTGGCCAGCACAAGAGTACGCCCATCGTAAGTTGGGGTACGCCCAACGTAGAGGGGATGAGGGGGGTCGCGGGTGTTGGAGACGTACGCCCAGCGTACGAGAAGTACGCCTAGCGTACGCTCAGAGTCCCTAAACCCTAATTTTTAGGGTGTGCCACTATATAATGAACATTATACCCTCAAGGGTCAGCCTCCTTCTCACCCTTAGACAGTTTTGATGAAACCATAACCCTCCTTGAGTGTTCTTGGAGCTTGGAAGGCTTTGTGAGAGCATTTTGGTGTTTTGGATCCACTCTTCGAAGAAGCAAAGGTCAAGGAAAGGTGTTGGTGCAAAATATAAAGTTCAGATCTAGGATTTCTGCTTCACTTCAGACCTTTTCAAGGTATAAAGTCATGATCTTGATGATTAATCTCTTAGATCTCTTAGGATGAGTTTATGGACTCTTTTGGTCCCAAGAATGGATCTTTTTTACTCAAGCACGTTTCTAAGTCTAGGATTGCCACCCTTAGTATCATATGAGTCCCATAAGCAGTAAAGTTTCAATCTTCAGGGCTCATTTGTGGCTAGGGATGAGCATAGGCGGGTACCCGACCAAATTTACTGGAACCAGAACCGGAACCGACGGTTCTTAGGATATTAGAACCGAAACCGGTAACATCAATTCTTAAAATTTTGGGACCGCTCTCGGAACCGCCGTGACCAATTCCGGTTCGGATACCTGCTTGCTAAAAATATTTAAACTAATTTCAGCCAAAATTTATGAAAATCTTAGTAATTTTCTATTTAGGGGCTTCATAGTTTATATTATCTATATTAAGCTCACTATAATATATATGCTCAACCAAACAACGTGGGATTTGATGCAAACATAGCTACAACATTGTTAATCATCTATTCTTGATAAATTACTTCGTTCACATTCATTTATGCAATTGTCGATGTGGTATGGTGTTTGTGGTGCAAAAATGCATTAGTTGTATATTACAAAATTGTTTTACATAGTATAATTTAAAACAGGAGTCCTACTAAAGTGCTCATTATAACTCTTTTTAAAGTGAAACTCGCTGGGAGTTAAGGAAAAAAAAGATAACGGAATTATACAATTCAATATTTTAATAAATAAGATAACGGAATTATACAATTCAATATTTTAATAAATGTTCTCAATAGGGTGCAAACGAGCCAAGCTACTCGCGAGCTATTCGGGATCGACTCGCTAAAAGCTCGACTTGAAACCGGTTTTAAGCGAGCTCGAGCTTAATATTAAGCTCGTTTATTAAACGAGCTCGAGCTCGAGCCTATGTCACTAAGCTCGATTAGGCTCGCGAGCCTAAATGAGCCTTTATATTATATAATTTATTATTATTTTCTTATATTAAAATAAAAACATATTTAGGAAATTATGGATTTCGGGTATTAGTAAACAAGCTTCTTAACGAGCTTGAGCCGAGCTTAAGCTTATTTAGGCACATCAAACGACAAACGAGCCGAGCCCGAGCCCGAGCCGAGCTTGTATAATTCTTTACGAGCTCGAGCCGAGCTCAGTAAAAGAAAGCTCGAATGATTTTTGTATAATTTTTGTATAATTCTTTACTAGTTCTCAATCCCACTCAAAGATTAAACATTTTGTAGGTTACATTTTCTTAAAGATATTGCTTATTATTTTTCATAGATACCTAATCATTCCATGAAGTTTGTGATGTAAACAGAATATGCAATTATCATTTTGCTGCACAATCCTAATGATTTTTTAATAGATACTTAATCTGATGGAATTTATAGATGTAACTGTACTCATGGATTTACTCTTCACCTTATATATATATATATATATATATATATATATATATATATATATATATATATATATATATATACCGGTTCCGACGGATACCCGACGGGTAGCGGTTTCTAAAATATAAAAACCGGAACCGCTTAAGGCGGTTCCACAACTTTTGGAACCGGAACCGCGTAAGGCGGTTCCGATGCGGTTCCGGTTCCCATGCTCACCCCTATTTGTGGCCATGCATGAGATCTAGCCCTTTTCATGGAAGTTGTTGTTACATTTCAAGTTTGGGCTCATTTGGTGGATTATAAGCCACCAGTAGTCAACTTTATGGATTAAGATGTCATAGAGGACTTGGATCTGTAATTGTAGTCACTGGAATGGAGTATTAAGCACTTAATGGAAAAGTAGCTTAACAGAGGAGTACGTTGGGCGTACATGCAGGTACGTGCAACGTACACCACCTTCAGCTAGTACACTTAACGTACAAGGGAGTACGCCCCGCGTACTCATCAGTTATGGGCTTGGAGTGTTTTGGGCCCCGGGTTGGGCCAAGTAGTGGACTTTGGGCCTTTGGGCCTTAGTGGACCATCAGAAGTCAGATGTTGTGGTCCAGGAATATGTTTGGGCTTAGGGTAAGGCCCATTAGAGGGATTGGGCCCAATTTAGCAAATTGGTCCATTAGTGGGCCACTAGTGGGCTTGGAAAGCCTACATAGTGTTGGGTTTTATTTTGGATTTGGGCCTTAGTTTTTGGATTATACTGGGCCAGGGGTAGAATGGTTATTTTACCCCCACGCATGGATTAAGGATTTTGGTATGGGGCCCAATTGCTAATTGAGAATGTTGGTCGGTATTGATTGATCAGGAAGGGGGCAGGGTAGCAGCTAAGGTTTTCTTTCAGGAAGATTCTGCATTTGAGGTGAGTCTTCTCACCATACCAATGGGTCTAAGGCACCAAGGCCGACCCATTTTATGATAGTTGGTATACTTGTTGTGTAGAGGTGTGTGGCTTGAGTATGTGGTAATATGCGGTAGAGATAACATTTATGGCTAATGGTAGAGATAGCCTTTGTGGCTGATGGTAGAGATAGTCTTTATGGCTAATGGTAGAGATAGCCTTTACGGCTGATGGTAGAGATAGCCTTTATGGCTAGGGGTAGAGATAGCTTTTGTGGCTAATGGTAGAGATAGCTTTGATAGCTGATTGATATGTGATATGTGATAGACGTATCTTTTATAGCTGATTGATATGTGATATGTGGTAGAGGTAGCTTTTATAGCTAATCGTTATGTGATATGTGGTAGAGGTAGCTTTTATAGCTAATCGATATATGTTATGTGGTAGAGGTAGCTTTTATAGCTAGCATGATATATGGATTGTGTGTGGGGTATGCTCTGGGGAAGTCACTAAGCATTAGCTTATAGGTTGTGAATTTGTTTCAAGTACTTCATGTTCCAAGGGCAAGGGCAAGGCGTGATGACACGGCGTGCACTCTCTCTCAGACGTTTTCACGGGACACTCTGATGTTGGAATAAAAAATGTATTTGACTTATGTTTTAAAAACAATTATAACTAGATTTCTTAATGCATGGAAATATGTTTGATGATTCGAAAATGAAAATTTTCTATGAAAAAATGGGTCGTTACACTCAAGAAGTTTTCTAGGTCGAAAACACATTCTTCACTTCTTCAAAACCCGATCCATCACCCCAAGGTGAGTTCATACCCCCTATTTTCGGGTTTTACTATGTTTTGTGGGAGGATACAAGTTTCTTTGTGTTATATCTTTGTGTTTATGCATGTTTATGTGTGTTTTCCATGTTATATATTGTGATTATGTGCTAAAACTTCATAAATCTCGAAAACTCTACCAAAACTTGGTGATGTTTGTAAACTAACACACATTATACAACTTATTATGAAGTGAAAGGAGTAAACATGTTATGGAACACTAGAAAACTAAACAAAACCGTTTAAGAGGCCATTTTTGACAAATAAACAAAAGGTGAAGCCTTTAGGGCATTCATGGTTTTTCAAGGACTAAAAGAGTCATTTTTATATAAAAATGGGTCTTAAAGACATTTATGGTTTTAAAAGGGCCAAAAGTATTAATTTTCACAAAATGGGATTAAAGATGGGCCTTCACGGTTTCAAGGGCTAAATTTGTAAACTTTTGACTTTTGTGGGTTAAATTTTCATTTTAAACAAATTTAAGCTAAAAATGTAAGTTTCGGTTAAAAAGGGGCTGAAAATGAGAATCTTTTAAACTTGGGCCAACAATGTAAATTTGTATACATTTGGGCCGTAAATGTCAATTTTCATCAAAATTGGGCCAAAAATGTTAATTCTAACAAAAGTGGGCTAAAAATGCTATTTTATTTAAAATAAGCCCTTAAATGTAAACTTTTGGTCTTATTGGACCTAGAGTGTCATTTTTACCAAAAATGTGCCTAAATTGTAAATTTTCGGCTTACTGGGTCAAAAATGCCATCATTAGGGTCTTTTATGTCATTTTGGTAAACAATCAAGCGTAAACAACTAACGTAATAACAAACGGATTAAATACGTCATTCTCACTTTTACTGGGCCTGAAATATACGTTACATGTTTATTGGGCCTTAGTGGTCCATTGACATGCTTATTGGGCCTAGAATATACCTTGCATGTTTATTGGGCCTGAAATATACCTTACATGTTTATTGGGCCTTAGTGGTCCATTTACATGCTTATTGGGCCTGGTATATACCTTATATGTTTATTGGGCCTTAGTGGTCCGTTTACATGTTTATTGAGCTTGATACTTTCATTACATGTTATTGGGCCTTAGTGACCCATTTTCATGTTTGATAGGTCCTGTATACTCCTTACATGTGTAACATCCCAATTTTCAAGGCCAAAATTTTCATTTTTAAATAAGTTATTACATAAAACCATCAGTATAAAAACATTCATAATAATATCTCGTGTCAAACCAAAGTGTCAGTAATCAAAACATACTATCATAAAACCATATCAGAGTGTAATCCCAAAGATCTCCTATGCGGAAAACATAGTGTGATGCGCTGCGATCAAGCCGGCTCCTTTCCTTTAAACACGAAGTACCTGGAACCAAAACTAAAAACCGTAAGCACGAAGCTTAATGAGTTCCCCTATCATAACACATACCATACAATCACAAAGCATACATACTGTCGGGAAATTTTGGGGTGCCCGACCTACTCGGTACGGCCATTCTGGGGTGCCGACCTACCCGTGTCAAGCCATTCTGGGATGCTGAACTACTCGTGTCAAGCCATTATGGGGTGCTGACCTACCCGTCGGTCCTAACAACCGACCCTCGGGGACTATTCCACTCCCCTACTGCTACTATCACATATATCATAACATAAACATACTATCAGACATATCTGGGGTGTCCGAACTGCCCTTTGGTCCTAACAACCGAACATGGGCACTATTCCCCTCTTACTACCACAATCATATATAACATATCATGCCAGCATATAAACATACCATCAAATATTGTCAGACATATTTGGGGTGTCTGACCTACCCTTCGGTCCTAACAACCGAACTTACTACTATCACATATAATATATCATGCCAGCATATAACATATTAGGTAGTAGCAAACCTAGATGATATCACAAAGACAATCATCTAACATACAACTCCTACTGGTGGGCCGACATTGTGGCCGTAGACCCACCGCTACTGGAAGGTAACTCACCTCACACTACTGAAGTCCCGTAGACACAATCCCTCACTGCTAAAGTCCCGCAGACTCAACCCCAGCTGCTGGATGACAGATTCCCAAACTGCCAACACCAAAATAACATCCAATTAATAATTGGGTCCCAACACATAATCATAGATACTCACTTGGATAATTACTACATTACCCCAAGGTTGGCTTTATGCAAGCCCAAGGCCTAATCTAAAGCCCAAAAGTCCAACTATGGCTCAAAGCCCAACATATGGCCCAATTTTCCAAATTAGGCCTAGGCCTATACATGGTCATACCCTAAGGCCCAACATCATATAATCATTAAGGTCCAAACTATGGCCCAATTTTCCAAATTGGGCCCAGACCCCTTACATGGGCCTTACCCCAAAGCCCATTAATTATTCTAGTCCATTTGCTTGATCTTGGATGGCCCATTTAATAACCCAATCATCAGGCCCAAAAGAAAGGCCCATTAATAAACCCAAGTAAAATTAGGGTTTCACATAAAATGACGATTAGGGTTAAGTGTTCCTACTTAACCCATTAAGGACTTAACCCATTAAGTCCAATGTTGACTTAGGTTGATTGCAAATGATTATTAATTAATATTCTAAGTTCATTAATCAATCCGATGTGATCCCAATAAATCCCAAATTAGGGTTTTCCAAACCCTAATTAGGGTTTCCAACCCATCTTAGCCCAATAGGCCCATTAGTTAAGTCCTTGGATCCATTAGGGTCCATTAAGCCCATTAGACACATCTTTGGGATTTTATGCACATTAAGCCTCATTGGGTCCATTAGGGTTTCAAGGCCCATTAGGGTTTTAGTCCCTTGACCAAACATCCCCAAACTAGTAATCCCAACACAACTAGGCACACTGCCACCCGACACGGCGACCGGTGGCGGCAGCCACCACCCTAAGGTGGCGGTTTTCAATTTCTTTTATTATTCCAAGCTGTATTTTACATTTTACAATGCTAAATATCAAAATAACAGACACTAAACAAATATACACACACACACAACCACCTTGTGGTGGCCGGCGGCAGCAGAAGCGGTGGCAGCCACCATGGCTGGCGGCCATGGTGGGTATCCTTTCCATTTTTCGGCTATCAACACTACCCTCAACACACACACATGAGCTGGACACATGAAACACACCCCATATGATCACAAAAGCAACTCCAGTCACTCCCGGTGGCGGTTAGCGACGACAACACCAAGGAGAGGCGGCAGTGGCGGAATGGCCGTTGAAATGGATGCAGCGGCGGCACGACGGTGATGGCTAGAAGCTTATGGGCTCAACAACATCGAATATCCCTTCCTGATACGAGACCACTGCTCTAATCCACCGACTAGGCATCAGGTGGCGTTGGAACGAGTTAAAATGGCGACTGAGAGCGATTTCCGACGGCAACGACGGGTCATACAGGCGGCGGCGGAACAACAACGCTACAATGGAGTGGCGGCATCCACCGGAAACTGCAACAATGACACCCCCGGGTGTGTTCCCTCCGACTTTCATCTGCCATGGCGCTCCATGGCGGCCTTCGTCTTTAGCAGCGGCGGTTCACATCTTCAGCAGAGTGGAATGACGCCGGTCATCTTGGTCCTTCGGTGGCTTGGTCAGTCGGATAAATAAGGGAGAATGGGGTGGCGGCCGGTAGTTGGGAGGCATAAGGGGGAGGGGTGACGCCTGCTACATAAGGGAGGGTTTAGGGTTAGGGTTTGACTGATAATGAGGTTATATATCGGCTCCACTTAGAAGTTTGCCATAATGGCTACAACAGTCCCTCCATGCCCCCATTCTTTCAGATGTAATCCAATATTTACCCTTTCAACCCAATCCATGGAAAACCCTTACAAATTAAGTCCCATAAATTACCAAACAACCTACAATATCTTAATTATGACATAATCAGCCCTTCCACCTCATTTCCTTTTAAATTAAATTCAAATAATTACCACGGAGCCCCTGCCTTCATAAATAGTTATAAACTAAGTCCAAAAATTACACTTTTAACCCTCAACTTCCAAATTATGCCAATTAATTACTCGAAACCAACACCCTGCATATAATTAATGGTTTTAGGGATACTATACATTCATCAATTTATTTATTTATTTAATAAATAAACGGGGTGTTACAACATGTTTACTGGGCTTTGTTAACCCATTGACATGCTTGACGGACCTTGTATACTCATTTCACGTTTATTTGACCTTATAACCTAAATACATACACGGAAACATTATTTTGAAATGGTAAACAATGTGATACACTGTTCGCATAAATTCAGATAAGGTTCTTATGAGACGTTTACACACTTAAGTCATGTAGTTATAACCAGAGTCTCCTGGAGGGAGTGCGAGAGTTTGTGTATAGATCTATACGAGGTTGACAACCCCGCACCGGAGCTGTTCTCTACAGCTAGACTAGGCCAGTCTAGGGTGACAAATGTCTTACCTTAAACAAGTGGACGCCTGAAAAACGTCATGACAGGCAGATCAGTCATATCAAGCATGGTTATAACGACTCACATAGAGATTAACAAACACTATACGAATTTACGGAATACCTATACTATACTTTTGATACACGTATGAGCCATTCATTTCTATCATACTCAGGTCTTATGGTTTAAAAACTACAACTCATTTACAGCCTAGAAAATATCAGATTTTCTGGGAAACATACATTATACACCACCTTCTACTTAGAACATAAAACACAGGAAATTTTGGAATGCACTCTTTATACATCTTCAAAACAGAAACACACATGCCTTAATACAAGATTTGATACAAAGCGTTTAAACCATTTATTTCTTTTACAGAAAATATTGGATTTTCTGGAATTTACAAATGATACAAAACTTTTCTTACAAACATGCTTATGAACTCACCAACATTATATATGTTGACCATTTTCAAAATAACTTGTATTCTCAGGGAATCGTTAACCAGGTTGGTCATCAAGAACACGTGGATTTTTGTGCATTTTTGTTATCATCAGACATTTGACATCTGGCATGTAATTTGTAAACCAACACACTGATGTAAACTGTGATGGTTGTTATATTTCATGTGTGATGATGATTTGTCTTTGATTCAATTATATACAATGTGATGATATTACAAGATGAAGTCACCCAAACCCCCGGACGTTTCCGTCGTTTCTCCGGTTCGGGGGTGTGACAGAATCCATGACCACTAAGATCAATGAGTTAAAGGTGACGTACTTGATTTTCTTTCTACAATCCTGAAATAGATATTGTTAAATGGTATTTTACCTTTTTGACCTTGCAGGCGTTGTTGGACTTGGAAAAGAAGCACACTGTTGATTTAGAGAAGAAATTAGGTGAATCTCAAGGGTGTAGTGAAGAAAGACGCAAGCAATTGGAAGATTCAGATAAATAAAATACAAAAACTACAGAATCTGAGTAGGTTACACTTTGTGTCAGTTTGATTTTCAGGGGCGATTTGGTAAATTTCTCCTTTTTACATGTATCTACGATGACATGAACTTAGAAAGAGGTAAAATTCAATTAAAAAAGGATTTAAATCTTCAAAATATAATATTATATTTCATATCAGTTTCCCCTTAAGTTTAATCGAATTTTTCCTATGATTTTTGTATTTAGGGGTTTCATTTATGTGTCAAATCTTCATCCTACTTTATCTAAACTTTCTTTTTTTGGTGTTTGTAGTGGCATAATTGAGATGCTTGAAAAAGGGACGTATATGATCAGATTTCATCTTAATGTTTATTAAATTGCTTGATGAGACCCATTACATGACCCATAGATCCATGTACAATGAGTGAATCGATAAAAAAAATTTATGTTCTAATTTTACAAACATTATGCAAAAGTTTATAGTTCATAGTCCATATATTTTTATTTGTAGTTTGTTTTTGCAAGTTGTGAATATGGTTCTTCATGAGTCACTTGAAGTCTATTTTGATTTTTGTGTTTTTCAGATAAAATTATTTCATATTTTTGCAAGTTTACTCATGAAGCCCACGTATAATTGAACGTATGTTGACATTGTTAGGTTTTATGTTTGTTTTCATTGTTCAATGAGTATATGGGTGAGCCAAGTTTCAATAAAGGAGAAGGGGGTCAACCTAAGAGTATGTCAGACTCCCAGAAAGGATCTCATGATGATTTAGATGGAGCTACTTCTTCACTGGTGATTGTAGCTTCGTTTGTCTATTTAGGCAATGCACTATTGTACTTTGAAATGGTGTAATCTGGTATGAGTGTGATCACTAATGGCATTACTTTTGTATGAGTGTAATACAAGTTTCGATGGAAAACAATATAGCATTCATGATCGGATCAATCCATAAGAGGATCACAATTTATAAATGTTTGATGAATAAACCATGTACCGTTACCTCCTTTCGATAGTGGTTTAATCCAAATCCAACCCCCGCTACACGGGGGCACTTTTCTAGTTTCAATAAAATTATAACTAATACTACATTTATCGATGCTTGTTAGTTAAGAAGAAGATAAATAGTTGAAGCTAAGGGGACAAGTTGACATAAGAATCATTAAAGTTGTCTAAATTATGACTTGAAGAGAATGGGGGTAATGAAAATATGTGAAGAAAAATACTCTTTTACCCTCATATGATAGGCACACAGGTTGATTAAACACATCAAAACAAACGATAAGATAAATAAAGGATGTTTTCTACTTTAACCACCTAATTTTAATTTGTTTTAAAAGAACCAACCATTTTTTTAATAAAATATCTATTGGAACCACTAGGACCTGCAAATTCCAGTTAAGCAAGTAATGCCTTTTTTTATTCTATAAAAACCACCAATATTTTCAAAAAATTACATCACAATCCTTATCTGTATTTTGTTAATATATCAAGTTTATAATCTTTTATCATCTATAAACATAAAACTATATGATGCTAACCCATAATTTTTTTTTCTTTTGTGTAGAAAAATCATTTTATTTTGATTCCTATGATTTAGTTTTAGTAAAAATTCAACTTAAAAAAAGTTAAACCGAAACCGAATTGTTTTTCAACAAAAAAACAAAGTTTGGGGTTTGACATCGGCATATATCATATAATTATTTATTTAAAAAAGACAAAAGATTATTAAATTTGATCGATATAGATAAAATTAAGCAGTAAAAATAAAATCAACAAATGAAAGTGGCCGTGATAACTTTTTTTGAAAATATAGATGGTTTTGCAGAACAAAAAAATGAACAGTTTTTGAATGTTATAGTGGTTGCAATATAACTTTTATCCAAAAATAAGCACACTTCTAGCACAAATAAAATTTGGATGGTTAAACAAAAAATGTCAAAATATCATTGTTATTAACCCATTAAAAAAGGTTAGATTGATATTACAATTTTCATACAATCAAAATGGGTATTACTGTAAACTTTTTCAAAACAACCCTTTTTCTATATAAGTGTTTACAAACACCGTTATTCCTAAATCATTATTTAAAAGTCAGAATCTTTTTCAACATAGTTTTCAAAACATTGACATTATTAGAGTTTTCCAGAAATTATAAGCCAAAAATGCAAGGATGTGTACGGTCACGCCTTCACCTTGCCACGATCCACTGAAGTACCTGAATCTATAAACCTAAATTGTAATCACGAAGCTTAGTGAGTTTCCCCCAAAATACCAACACCTAAACAGATAACATATACAAATAACAACATGTATTAGGTCCACAGCTAAAAGACTGGATTACCCCTTGATCCCATAGTATGAGTCTGGCTTGCCTATCAGGCCCACATCTCATATCTGGCTTGCTCCCGAGCCCACAACATAAGTCTGGGTTGTCCTTGGGCCCACAACTTATGTTTGGCTTGCTTCCTCAGTCCTTGGACTGGAATACCAATGAGTAGCCCTCAGTACGAGTCTGGAATGCCCGACCCGGCCCTCAGCTCGTATCTGGAATGCTCATGAGTCCTCAGTAAGAGTCTGGCATGCCCTCTATGACCCTCAACTCATATTTGGCATACTCCAGGGTTTGTTGGTTATAGCACAAAACAATACAACCTCAACCCACCCCACACAATATGTCTACATATAACAGATAATATCGTAAACAGATAAACAGGTAACTCACATGCAGCCCTAAAGATCTACCAGAACAGCATAGAAAGACTAGTATGCTTAACTATAACATACTTAACATATCAGCAATATCATGTTATCAAACCAATGGGCCGACCTTGGTTCCTTCGACCCGAAAGTATAGTAAGGAAGACTCACCTCGAATGCAGAAGCTCCCCGAAAGAAAGTCCTTAGTTGCTGCCCTGCCGACATCCGAGCTATCAATACCAATCAACACATCTAATTAGCAATTAGGTTCCACGTCATAATCCATAATCCATACTTGGGTTTAAATGACCATTTTACCCCTGACCCAACATGCACCAAAACTGAGGCCCAAACTAAAGGATCCACAAAGGCCCACTAATGGTCCAATTTTCCAAATTGGTCCCAACCCCATACGGGTCTTATCCTAATCCCATATTTTCCTTAAAGCCAAAACAGGTTACCACAAACACCTCTTGGGAGAAACTTGGTCAAAGACATAAGTCAAAACTCAAAGTCAACGGTCCAAGTTGACCTAATTCACCAAGTTGTCCTTCAACTCGTCGAGTTTCTCCATCAATATGCACAGATCGGGACAACCCAAGTCAACTCGCCGAGTTTACTCACCAACTCATCAAGTTCCTCTATTAATCAGAAAATATAGGGGGAAACCGAGTCATCTCGTCGAGTTTATCCATAAACTCGTCGAGTTTTCCAAAAACCCACCACTTAACACATTAAGCACATAATCCATGAGGTCATGACTCCAAAACATAGATCTGAATTCCTTAAGCTGGAAAACCACGTAAAGTTGCTAACTTTACGTCCATGCATGTCTAGATGAAGCTCTTAAGTTTCAAGCGAACTTAATACTCAACTTAATGCATGCATGACATCAAGATCCTTCTAAAGTTTGCACCTTTAAGCTCAAGGGTAGCAAAACAAACTCAGATTTGAAAGGATGAACCTTTACACCATCAATCTTATCTATAAACTCAAAAAGGAGGCCAAAATCACAATAAAACCCAAATGAGAAGATCTAAGCTATTAATCACCAAGTTCTAGACTTTTTACTGCAAATGGTTGCCAAAACTATGATAGATTCCGGATCCCAAAGCTTCCCTCCAAGCTAAACAACTTCAAGCCCTTCCAAACCTTCAACAAGCACCAAAAGCACACAAAAATCCACTCAAAACCGCAAGATTCCCAACAAGAGGCTCACAACTCGATTTAGGGTTTCAAGAGGACAAGGAGGTTCATAAGGAGGAAAAAAGAAAGACTTAAGGCCTTTAAATAGGGCGGACGACCCTAAAATTTAGGGTTTCCATCTGAGTAGCCAACTCGCCGAGTTGACGCACCTCAACTTGTCGAGTTGTCTCATTAAACTTCGCGGCCAAGCCAACTTCTACTCGCCGAGTTGATGCTCCTCAACTCATCGAGTAAACTCATTAATTCCACGATTCTTTATATTCAACTCGGCGAGTTCAACTAGAAATTGGCATAATTCTACAATTAACCTTCTAGATTCTAGGTGTTATATATATATATATATATATATATATATATATATATATATATATATATATATATATATATATATATATATATATATATGTGTGTGTGTGTGTGTGTGTGTATATATATATATATACATATATATATATATATATGTGTGTGTGTGTGTGTATATATATATATATATATACACTAGTTTATAACCCGTGGGAACCACGGTTACAAAATTAATTAAACTTTCATAGTATAAAAATTCAAAATTATTAATCAGTTATTTTAAATAAATTATTAATTAAGAGTTTTTTTATTATATAAAATTATAATCATCGAATTAAATAAATATATGAAATTACATCACTTTCTAATTTGTATTAATTTTATTGTAGTTTTTATTCTAATGTTATTAATTTAATGTAATTAGAGTGGAAAATTTAAAATTTGAAATTTGAAATGAAGATTTAATAGATTGACAAGTGACATGCATTAATTAGGAAACTTAATAGGATGATACATGGCAAAATAAGAATAAAATATGCATTAATTAAGAGACCTAATAGGGTTACACATGTCAAAAGGAGAATAAAACTATTCTTTTATTAGAATAGGGATATATATATATATATATATATATATATATATATATATATATATATATATATATATATATATATATATATATATATATATATATATATATATATATATAAGTAGGTTCATGCAAAAACATAATTACTTTGCGAAACTGCGAAAATAGATTTTATCTTATAAAAATCAAACACATGTACTTTAGAAATGAAATTTATTAGCAATAAATTAAAGATAAGAAATTTACATAGGAGGGTGTTATGGAAATATAGATTTAATGGTGCTTTTAACAATAGTTTCTCTTATTTTCTTTTGTTTTTTTTTCCACATCATTAACAACTTTTAAATTCAAGTTTTTATAATTAAAAAGTCAAAAAAACATACTTTGTTAATATGAAACAATTTCTCATGTATCATCGATTATCATCATGTAGTTCAAAATTTTGATGGATTCTTGTCCAAAATATAAGGTTGAGATGACACAATCTTATAAATTTTCTTTGTTTTTGCATTTTTGCAAATTATTTGCATTTTCACATAAATCATATATATATATATATATATATATATATATATATATATATATATATATATATATATATATATATCGACTTATGAACAATAAAGTCATAAGTTGGCTTTGGTTATTGGAGTTGTGGCTTCAATTGACATTGTCATCGACTTCCTTCACCATGTTTAGTTTTTTACTGTCACATGCTCTTTGCATATTTCTTTAGTTGTTTTTTGTTCGCTTGATGTTGTGTCTTCTGCTACTGTTCTCTTCGACCGTCGCTTCTACATGTTTTTTTCTCTTTGATTTTAGATTTGTTGGGTTTCTGTTCGTTATGTTACTTTAGGGTTTTGTCGACTGTGTTTGTTAGACCATCTCCGATAAAAGCTTTTTAGAGGTGCCCAATACTAATAATTAACTCTAAAAAAAATTTCCACCGTTTGAGTGATTTGTATAACACCAATCTATATTCTACTAAATATTTATTTTAGTTTTATGTTTGCTCAGTTAACTCTCTTTATTTTTACTAATTTTTTGTCTTTTATTTTATTTAATCTATAAAATATTTTATAATTTTTAAGTAATTGTTTTATCATTTTAATACTTAATAATAAATATTAAATTTTTAATAATAATATGATATTTCTACAGAAAAATTATTTGATAACTATAAACATAATCAAAAATATATATTTTTAAAATGTTATATGATGACACACAATTTATATGACTAAGTCCAGTCTGATGTCATTGGCCGCGTATCAATAACACCAGACTGGGGGGACTTGATGATATATGGTCCTTGTGCAGGGCCTAGACTGCTCTAGCGCATCAGTCTGGCCTGGCGCGCTCCTGCCAGCTCTGTCTGACGTTCCCTCACCAGCCTTGCTGGAGACTTCCTTGTCAGCCTTACTGGGGACTCTCCCGCCGGCCCGGCCTGACACTCCCTAGCCAGCCTTGCTGGGGACTCTCCCGTCGGCCCGGTCTGTCGCTCCCTTGCCAGTCTTTCCTGGTGCGCGCCCGCCAGTCCCACCCGGCGGCCTCACCCAACTCCTTGCTAGTTTGGCCTGAATTGGGCTGGCCCAAGGCCTGACCTAATTCCCCTGACCTTATTGTCCCATATATAATGAACAATACCTCCTCCATGGAGGGGGAGCTTCCCCCCATGGCTCAGCCGCCACTATACTCTGGTCGGGTGGCTCAGCCACCACCCGCCGCCGTCAGCCACCATACAACACCACCAGTACCAAGATGGTTCTCTCCATCTATGGAGGCCCATCTCAGATCTTTTAGATAATCTAACTTGATCGTCAGAGTCCTCTCCCGGGGCACAATCCCTGGGATGGCTCTAACGCATCTCTCTGATTATGATGTCCAGATCTCCGCCACAGCAGAAAACCAGAAGAAGACGCTGGAGGTCGATGTCGCATCATTTGGCGCCATTTTAAGTTATGCAACCCATTTTAAAGCAATATGCCCGAGTTTTTTCTTTTAATGTGGGCAGCATCCAGGGAGGGTACATCTTTGACCCAATGTTCTTTCTTGTTCAGATTTGGGGAAAAAATCAAAACCCGTCAATTGAGCCCGATGTCAAACCAACTGACGAAAGATGGCATCCTACTGCAAATTTCGAATGGTCCTTATTGGTCGCCTGTGGTTGATGGTAGGGGTTAGATCAGAATTATGAATTTTCCAGCGGCGCCTGTGTGGGGTGGAGGTCGGACGCTCTTTTGGTTCCGGACGTTGGCTTCGAACAAAGGATATGCAGGGCCAGCGAGCGGCAACGGTGACGGAACAACAGTTGGAGATCAGTGGCGTTTGGGTCCTGCTCGTCGGAGTCGGAAGCGTCTGGTGAATGTTGGGAGCGATCGGAGACGTTTTATCGGAGTTAGCGGTGTTTGGTGGTACTGGTATTATAGGAAGGTCGACCGGCTATGGTTGTTGGTGGAGCGACTACCGCCGATTGGAGCTATTGTTGTATGGGGTCTACGGATGGCTTGGCGGGAGGGAGATTAGAGATTCGTAAGATATGGGTTAAGTAGGTGGATTGGCGGAGCTGGAGTCTAGAGTTTACTGCTAGTTGAGTGGTAATGTGATGATGTATGCTGGAGGTTGATCTTGGTGGGGCAGCTAGCGGCGACCGACAGTTGCTTTGTTATCTGTTGCTGAGCAGAAACGCTAATCGAAGCGGTTATTTCTGGCAGGTCGAAGGTTGTACACTTGTTAATGGCCATCTGGAGGTCTAGCGATTCCGGGCAGGGTGATTTGGTGGTTCCCTAGCGGAGGTGAGAGGCCAGCTTAGGATGTTCGGCGGCTGGATGTTTCCAAGGAGACGGGTGAGTCCAATGGGGCCCGCCCGAGGACGTTTTGGTTCCCTCTATGTCCAGCGAGGTGGTATGCCCTTGTATTTTTGTATGTTTCCATGGTGGGGCCGACTACCATTCTCCCCCCCCCCCCCCCACCTCCTTTTTTGTGTGAATGTGAGAGCAACAGTTGGTGGTGCCCAGGTTCCGGCGAGAGAAGTTGGGGTATCGGGAAGGTCTTTGGCCATATGGGAAAATGGGCTGACCCAGTGGGTCCCGACTGCTTTGTTTTTTATGTACATAAGGGATTGGACCAGATGAGGGCCCTTTGTTTCTGACTTCCGTAGCAGCTCTGTCCCTTGTCTTCTCATTAGTCTGGTGCATTGTGCACCCTTACCCCTTTTTTTATTGTTGTTGTCGGCATTAGATAGACACGACATACACCCTTTTTGATGTATTTGAGTGATTTGTCATGAATGTGAGTTGTAAATGTTATTTTTCTGTATACACGCCTTTTTTTTTAATATTATTGCCATTAATGAAAATGGTAAAACTATAAAGTAAAAATAACTTTCTCTAGTTACAGCACAACTTAAAGAAATTTGTATATTTAGATTGATTAACTTTTAATAATATGACGTTTGAAAGATGGTGAAAAGCTCATAAGATTTTTTTTTTCTTTTACAGATATCAGTTCTTCTAGTAGAACTCCTCTCCACCCCCCCCCCCCCTTTTTTTCTTTTGGAAAACCATTATTAAAATGGTAACTAAAATATGGGGTAACTTAAAATGAGGTAAAAACTCATCAAATACTTTCCTCCTCATTTTGCTGAATAAATCATCTAAATAAATTGAAACAAAATAAAACTCATAAACACTTTTCTCTTCTCAACTTTCTTGGCAAGTCATTAAAAAGAATGACAAAACTGAGGTGAGGTGAAAATGAGTTTTCTGAAAGTTTAAGAGGGTAAATAATTCATAGAAACTTATTTCTTCCTTCAAGCTTCTAAATAACTTGAGTAAACTTATATACAGAAAATAATGAAGTAAATGAGATTTTCTAGAAACATATAAACTAAAAGTGGGATTGAAGCCATAAAAAACTTCTTCTCCTCTCTCTTCTTTTTCTGAAGAGTTTTGTAAAATGTACAAGCTATATAGCTGTATGTACAAATAATTGTTAGTGGGTATGCATGTACATGGAAATGCACAGCTAGAGAAGGATCTTCAGATAATATGTGAAGAAGTGATGGGATAAAACTCATAAAACACCTCTTTTCTTTTCATCTTACTGGGAAAAACCCCAAAATATAAACAAAAACGGGTTTGACAGAGTTTTCTTCTTATAAACTTTCTTTTCCCTTCCGCTTGCACAATAAGCCATTGAAAGATGAAAGAGAAAAAAGATTTGGTAAATTTTCGTTCTCTTTTCAACTTGTTCAACAAGAACATGAACAAGGAACAAATCTGAAAATTTCCCGTTTTCTTTCTCTAAATTTTTGAAAAGAAAACACCAGGCAAACAACTTCAAAGAAGTCTTGCAAAGCAAATCATATACTGAAGGTGATTTCTTTGCAACATAAACTAAAAACAAAGTAAATATCTACCAAAAAGTTCTTCAACTTGCTGAATAAAATTTGAAAATATGAATAAAGATGGGAAAAAACTCATAGAAATCTCTTTTCTCCCCAACTTTCCGAATAATCCAACAAAGATGGATCTGATACAATCTTTTAACTTGAGAATTGCTCAGATGAACTAAAACAAAACATATCTAGACATATGAGCAAAAACAAGGTAGATCTAACGATCTGAGGAAAAAACTCAACAGATCTAAAGATATGAGCAAAAAACTAAACAGATCTGAAAGATCTTGGCGAAACCCAATCGATCTGAACAGATCTTGGTAGAAACCAAATGGATCTGAACCAAATGGTGGGTAGAAATGAACAGATCTGAACAAATCTTAGAGGAAAACACATCAGATCTGAACAAATCTGGTCAAAATCGAGCTTGAGGCCAACTGAGGCTTTTTCTACTTGCTCGAATCCGAGATGGCGCCAAATGATGCGACGTCGACCTCCGGCGAGTCTTCTGGCCTGCTGCTGCGGCGGAGATCTGGACATCACAGTGCAAAGTCGTTAGAGCCGCCCCAGGGACTGTGCCCCGGGAGCGGATTCCGACGGTCAAGTTAGATCAGCTGATAGATCTGAGATGGTCCTCCAATGATGGAGAGAACCATCTTGGTGCTGGTGATGGTGTATGGTGGCTGACGGCAGCAGGTGGCGGCTGAGCCACCCGGCCGGAGTATAGTGGCGGCTGAGCCATGGGGAAGCTCCTTCTCCATGGAGGAGATATTATTCATTATATAGGGGACAATTAGGTCAAGGGGAATTAGGTCATGCCTTGGGCCAGCCCAATTCAGGCCCAGCTAGTAAGGATCTGGGTGAGGCCGTCCGGAGGCGTCAGGCGGGCGCGCACCAGGAATGACTGGCAAGGGGCGCTAGGAAAGGGAGCGCCAGGCCGGGCCGGCAGAAGATTCCCCAGCATGGCTGGCAAGGGAGCACCAGGTAAGGCTGGCGGGAGCGTGCCAGGCCAGGCTGGCGCTCTAGAGTGGTCTAGCCCATGCTAATGGACCATATATCATCATTATATATTTAAAGTAATCGATTAGATGTAATTGTAATATATAGTTTTATTAATGTTATTCTCAAGTATAGTTTAGTTTATAACTAGACAAAATTATAAGAATGGTCTTTGTGGTATGTCAAAAATTATCGGTTTGGTCGAAACAGGTTTGGTTTGGCACCAATGGTCCAAAAGTTTGATTCTGCTGCGAGTTTCGTCCAAAAACTTCAAAAGTTTTTATAAATACATATTTACCCTTGCTATTTTCCCTTTTTTAATTACTTTTCCATTTTTCTAATTAAATATAAAAGACAAAAAAACATCTCACCACTACCCATATGTGATACCCTCTTCCACTTAATTTATTGACCTCACTGGAGCAAGTTGTCTGAGATTTGGGAACAACCCTAGAGCAGTCACCAGACCACCATTAGAACGTCACTAGACCACAACCACTACCATCACATGTGAACATCACCATTACTACCACGAGCTAAGAATAAGAGAGTATGAAAAAATCTAATGAACTTGAGCCTAATTTTTCCAGATTAATTAATAAAACACTTAAGCAATCAAATTTCTAAATCCTTAAAAACAATCAGATTTGTAACTTGTAAACCCATAAAAACACTACATTACCAGATTTATAAAACCATATTGATGAACTTGAAAATGATTAAAACGCAGTCGTTCGAATTGTAGATTTGGAGCACACCACTAGGGTTTTTAGAATAAGGACTCCGGTGAGCAAAAAAGAGATAAGAGCATGACGAAAATTTGAAGCCATAGCTCTGTTGTCGTCGGAGATATCTGTTCGTCGGTGGTTGGTTTACAAATCCAAACTCGTCACCATGGAAATATCTATATCTTCACTGTTATCCAAGCCTTTGTCGAACTTAGGGTTTGCAAAATGTCGCACCTCCATTGTTACACACATCCTTACAAATCCTATATCGACGACCCCAGAGGACAAATCTGGTGGCGACGATTCAGATCCTCCTCCGTCAAGATTTTGAAGCCGATATGTAGGACACCACCATCTTAAACCCTCATTCCTCCGACGAAGACATTGAGGTACGACCGGCAACTTCGTTACAACTTTGTAGTTCCTTGTTGGTTTCACGATCTGGAAGGGAAAAATCACCAACGAAAACCCTTATCGCCGCCTGCCGCCCTTCGTCTTCTCATCCGAATCGATCTTTCCTCAGCAAACCCTCATTTGCAAATCTGTATCCATCGTTGGAGAAAAAACAAAGAGCATGGTAGTGAGGGTTCAGATCAGAGGTGTTCTAGGGCTTGCGATATATATATATATATATATATATATATATATATATATATATATATATATATATATATACACATATATATATATATATAGAGAGAGAATATATATATATATATATATATATATATATATATATATATATATATATATATATATATATATAGAGAGAGAGAGAGAGAGAGAGAGAGAGAATGTGTAGATGGTGATCGGTGGTGGTGGTGATGGTGATGTTTACCAGTGGGATGGATGAGGGTACTGATAACATATTCTTTTTGTTTAATTTTAAATCAAAAATATATCAAAATAAAAAAAAAAATTAATGAAGTGCAAATTTGTCTTTCTTAAAAATTCAAAGTAAATTGGACAAAACTCACAAGAAATCAAACATTTGAACCACTAGCATAAGTCCACACAATTTTTGACAAAAGTGACAATTTTCAAAATACCATATGGATCAATTTGCAGTTTTATTTTTAACTATCATATATGTTTATAAATAATAAATTAAGTAAAAAAAAAAGTTTTATAAAATTTACTATAAAAGAAAAAGATAATTTATTGATTTTATAAAAAAAAATTAAAGATTATGTCAAAATAATAATTTATTTGATAAAATAAATAAAAGCATCATTATATCATTATATACTTATAAAGCTAGCATTTTTCCTTTCACCACATTCATTTGAAACTCTCATATATTTTTTCCTTTCACTACATTCATTTGAAACTTCCATGACTTTTCAATTTCGTTCTAATAATAATTATAATTTGGTTAATTATGTTATATAAATATCAAATCTAAAGTATAATCATACATAAAATAAATATCAATATTAAAATAATATCTTTACTTCTGTTTATAAAGTTATGTTTTTTAACTTTTAACATATAATACTTAATTTATTAGTTTTAATATATTTTTGGATGTAAACCATTATCATTTTAAAGATACAATTTTGGAAAAATTTGTATAAAATACTTAAACTATTAATTTAAATATATAACATTACAATGTAAACTTAAATACAAATTTTAGTTTAACTTAAACAACCCAAAGAACATTTTGTAAATAGTTAAAAGTATGGATGAGCAAAAACCGAACCGAAAACCAAAAAACCGAAAAAAACCGTCATAACCGAAACCGAAAAACCGAAACCAAAGCAATAACCGACGGTTTAGGTTTGAATTTTACAAAAACCGAAAAATAACGGTTTGGTTCGGTTTTGACGTATAAAACCGCCCATAAAAACCGAACCGACCCACATATACATTATTTGTATTATGATTTAAACTTTTAGTTTTAGACTTTAGACTTTATCTCTTTAATACTTTATTTTTATTTTCATCAAACTGTTAATAGTGTTAAACTTTGATATTTTGAACACTTTTTTGCTTTTATAATACTAGAATTCGTACTCTTTATTTTAGTATATTTAAAATAGATATAATACTATTTATCGCAACGTATTTTCACTAGGTTTGAACCCAAAAACTAGAAAAAAAAAACATGAGCTCATAAACCCACGGTTTAAAACCGAAAACCCATAAACCCAACCCGGAAAACCGAAAAACCGACCCATGCAAAAACCGAACCTATATGGTTTTAAAAACCGAAAAACCGGAGGAACCTGAGGGAAAAACCGCTTTCTTACCGTCTGTGATCCATGGATCTCCGATCGGGAAACCGTATCCAAGCTCCGTGGCTAGTCTGCGCTCTTTGGACAATTTATATCTTTAGAATCTGCTAGGTCATAGAAATGAAACTTAATGATTTAATAAAAATAAAGAAAGAACCTAAAAGACTTTGATTTTCGTTACGGTTTGGTTTGGTTTTAGTCAAAAACCGACCCAAACCGACCCATGCTCATCCCTAGTTAAAAGTGATAAATTGTAGTGTCTTTCTAATAATGATTATAAGTTGGTTAATAATGTTAAAAAAATATCAAACCTAAAGTGTCATTATAAATAAACTAAATTTTAACTTTAAAATAATATATTTACTTCCACGTATAAAGTTATGTCTTTAACATTTAACATATTATAATTAATTTATTATATTTAATATGGTGTAATATGTAAACCATTATCAGTTTAAAGCTACAACTTTTGAACAGTTTGGACAAAATACTTCAATTTTTAACTTAAATATAACATTATAATGTCAACTTAAATATAAATTTCAGTTCCACTTAAAAAACCAAAAATGTTACCTTTAAAATCAAAAAATAATATTTGAATTTTCTAAATAATTATAATTATAGAATTTAAAACATTAAGCAAATAAATTTTAAAAAATTAATTAACAATAACAACAACTATAAATAACATTAAACCATATATTATATTTAGTTTTATCCATGTGTAACTCGCGGGTAGAAGTCATTGAAACGATTGAGATTATGAAGTTATAATAGATGTATATATTGTCATATAATTCAAAATAATAAATATATTATATATCAATTTAGTATACAAATTATTATATCAAATTTAACAACAATGTTATTGTTATATTTAAAAAAAAAACATATATTTGTAAAGACTTCAACTATATTGGTGTTTCCGCGCAACGCGCGGACATTCGCCTAGTAATCTCCCTGTTCTAATAAATAAATAAGTTTATTCTCGTATTGACAAGTGTCATACTATTAGAACTCCTCATTAGTATTATATGATATATATTATGCCACTTGTCAACCTATTAATTATCAATTCAAATTTCAAAATTTAAAATTTTCACTCTAATTACATTAAATTAATAATTGATTCTTCATTTTAAATATCAAATTTTAAATTTTTTCTCTCTAATTATATTAAATTAAAAACATTTGATTAAAAAATAAAATAAAATTAATACAGATTATAAGGTGATATAACTTCATATATTTATTTAAATCAACGATTATAATTATATATAACTAAAAAAATATCTCTTAAATAATAATTTATTTAAAATAATTTATTAATAGTTTTGATTTTTAATATGAAAGTTTAATTAATTTTATAACTATAATTCTCATCAAATATAAACCAGTACTATAATAAAACAAAAAATATAATATAAAAAACCAGTTTTTGATTTTGCTGCTTGTTTTTTGTTTTATTGTGAAGGTTAAACCAACCGTCTCATATGACACGTGTAACCATCATGAAGAGGCGATAGGAGTTGGGTTTTTGATTTTAAACCCGACATTTCTCGAATTTTCCGCACTAGATCCGGTCCGCCCGTATAAAAGCTGTTATCATAGCATTGGTTGCCGTTAGTCCTGTACCTCTTTTCTCGTCATTTTCATTACAGAAATTTCCGTCAAACGCTCTCGAAGCTTCTCTTCTTGAAGATCATGGCGGAATCTGAAGCCAATCAACCGACTGAGCCTCTGGTAAGCCTATTCTATTGCAACATTTTTGACAAAGTGAGTTAATTTGATTTTCCGTATGTTGCTGTTTAAACGTCGACGACGACGATGTTACCTTAAAACTTGTAGTAGATTTCTAGAATTTAGCTTCTTTTGCTGATTGATCAATTAATTTCAGTATGATTTCGTGTGTTCTCTAAAAAGTATAAACATGGCCGTTAATCTGGATTTTTCATTTTTGATTTGCTATAAAAAAAACAACTTCTGGTATCGGATGAAAAATTGATTTAGTATGAATTCTCTATATTTTTCTGATCAGATCTGATTTTTCAACTTGGTAATTTTCCTTAGTTTTGTCTGATTGTGAATTTATTCGTTTTTGAAATTGAAGGTACCGAGGGATGGGGGAGAAGAGCATCTGAAGTATCTCGATTTTGTGCAAAGCGCGGTGATCTATTTCGTTGTTTGCTTTTCGACTGTTTACGAATACGCCAAAGAGAACGCCGGTCCGTTGAAGCCCGGTGTTCATACTGTCGAAAGCACCGTTAAAACTGTCATCGGACCGGTCTGCGAGAGGTTTCACGACGTTCCTTATGAGCTCCTTAAGTTCATTGATCTAAAGGTATTTGTTTTCCTTTTCACCATTCGCATCTTCACCAGTAAAGCAGGTGTAGATAGTCCCAACTGAAAGTGATATTACCTTTTGATTGGTGTGATGTAAAGTTAATAAGACAAGTTGCAATATTTTCAAGGGGTCGAAGTGTAATAAACTTAAAGTAGGTAGCTGAAATCATAAATAACTCGTAGCTCAATCGGTTTGCGGTGTCGTGTTGTGCAGGTAGACGAGGCGTTGAAGGAACTGAATCGGCACGTGCCCTCGTCGATGAAACAGGCGCCGAGCCAAGCCAAGTACGTGGCTAATAATTTCCCAGAGGTGGCTAGAGATTTGGCTTTAGAGGCATTCAAAACGGCGAGAAAAACGGCTAACACACTGTACATAAAATACGAGCCGACAGCTAAGGAGCTCTACAAAAGCTACGAACCAGTAGCCGAGCAGTACGCTGTGTCAGCCTGGAGGTCAATGCATAAACTCCCAGTATTCCCTCAGGTGGCTCAAGTAGCCGTTCCCACAGCGGCTTTTGTGGCGGAGAAGTACAATTATGTGGTGTGTTTCACGGCGGAGAAAGGTTATCTGGTGGCCCAATATCTACCGTTGATTCCAATTGAGAAAATTGCAAAGGTGTTCCAAGAGGGCCACCATGAGCCAACAGTTGGACAAGCTATTCATGTTGATACATGATTAATTATTAAGCTATATGAATATGCTAGACCTGCTAGTCCTGTGTGTTTAGTTTTTTTTTTTCTTCTTTTCTTCTCCTTCTCAATCTTCCTTGTTTATGTTCTGGATTTACTTTCTTATTTTATGTAGTCAGGTGGTTTTCTCTTATAGTGGAATGTAGTTTGGTCTATTTCTGTACTTCATCTTCTTCTTCTTTCTTATCTTTGCGTTTTAACATTTTGATTTAGGGAAGTTTTAGTACTAAACCGTATCGTTTTTGGTAGTTTACTGGACAGATTTATGATATAATATATTATGGATGACATTCAAAATCTAATTCTTGAAAACAGCTTTTGTTCGCAGTTAAACAACGTTGTAGTTGGTTTTACTAATATGATTGTTTATTTATATAAGTGTAGGGGTTCTGTTGGTGGATTTGAAGCGGGTTTGGACATGTTTTCTGAATATGAATGGTTGTGTACAAAACTAAAAAATGTGGTACATTTAACATTTAGTTGCAATATAGGCTGACGTTTCTTTGTTGATTGGACCTCTTCAAACAAAAATAGCTCTTTAAAAGGTGAAAAAAAACAAAACATGACCATGTGGATGAAAAGGAAGCCAGCCAATTGATATTTTGAGGTGTGAGACAAAGTGCATGGGAAATAAAAGGTATTTCTGGACAGAATTTATCTGTGAGAATATATTTGTCAACTCAAGTGTAGATAGAAAGATAAGTTTATAATTAGGTGAGGCGTTGGTCATTTAAACAAGGGCGATAATGATGAACTATAAAAAAAAATGGAGTCGGTGCATAGTAATTTGGCAGGTTTATATTAGAAAACCGTAGGTGTATGCCGATATGTTGTCCAATAATAATAGCGCATATTAATAAATTTTTGAATTGGGAATTTTATATAGAGAAAAAGACAAAGTTAGTTTAATTTCTTTTTGAATAGCCAAAAAACTAAGAAAAGACCCAATAGTCATCAAAATCGAAGGTAAGCTTCATTGCGATTTCTGAAAATAGGCTGTGATATTGTCTTCGTGAGCTGAGATTTCGTCAAGGGAGCCCGAGCAATTAAGATTTGAGAATAAATTATAAAAAAGAAAAAAAATCACGAGATCACACACACACACACACATATATATATATATATATATATATATATATATATATATATATATATATATATATATATATATATATATATATATATATATATATATATATATATATATATATATACTAAACTAGCGTAGGTTAAAAATATATTGTTAAAATGTTGAAAAATATATGTTTAAAATGGTTATATTATTGACATTAAATTTGACATAAGATTTTGAACAATATTATTCATTGACATCAATCCACATTCGTCATTAATAAAATTAAATATAATTATCTATTTAATATTATTTTTAACAATTTTTATGATTGATTAATTTTAAATTTTACTTATGCGATTATTTTTTAATTTCAATAATGATGTTCATTTAAAGTACAATTTATTTGTTGTTAACATTATGTAATTTATAAATTGATGTTATTATCATTTAAAGTCATTGTTCTTTAGTTTTAAACAATTTATTATTATTAATAAGTTAAAGAAGACTTTTAAGAAACTCTTAATACTACTATTAAAATGTGAAACATACACTAAATAATAAACTGATAAGATAAACAATTTGTATTTCAAAAGAGATTTGTATGGATAATATCACATATCCATGATTTTTATAATTTGATTTTATAATTTATAATTATGGTTCATTAGTTTTAAAACCACTTATTATTATTAATAAACGAAAGAAAACTTTTAAAAGAAACTTTTTATTATAATTAAAATGTTAAACATATACTAAAATATAAAGTGATAAGATAGACAATTTACATTTTAAAGAGACTTACATGGATATTATGTATAATATTGCATATCCATGATTTTTTTTATTAATTATTACTTTGAAGCAACACAAACATACAAACATATATACAATATTTAATTAAATATTATAATATCACTTTCCATAACATATGATCAATAATATGAATCTAATCTAATTTACATTAAGTTTCAACGACAACATACGATGATTGTTTTAAAAGAATAATTAAACCAAGAAAAAAAAAGAATTAGTATATAACAAACTTACAAATTAAAAACTTTAACATAATAACATGGCTCGAAAAATGGTCCAAAACCCTCAAACCAACACAAAACATTTAAACTTGTTTTTTTATTTTTTTTGTGAATTTTGTATGTAATTTGTATTTGTGTGTTTACTCAAAGAGAATAACATTTTTTATAGTAGACTATTCATTAATTGCTAATTAAACATATTATATAAGTTATAAAACCTTTCATGATATGTGATTAATTAATTTGAAAATGAAAACGTGTGGGGGTTTCAAATGCATGAGGTGCTTGGAAATTTATGTGGGGGTTTCAAATGCATAAGGTGATAGGAAAAATGCATCATTTATAAGTATATATATATATATATATATATATATATATATATATATATATATATATATATATATATATATAGGGAGTGGTTTAAATGAGAACCAAAAAATGTTAAGAACCTCTAACTTTAGATGTTTATAAAAGGTTTAGGGTAACCCTAATTCCTAAACCTTAACCCGAAACCCTAAACCCTAAACCCTTTATAAACACCCTAAACTTTAAACCCTTTATAAACACCCTAAACCCTAAACCTTAAACCCTTTATAAACACCCTAAACCCTAAACCCTAAACTCTTTATAAACATCTAAAATTAGAGGTTCTTACGGTTCTTAACCTTTTTTGGTTCTCATTTGAACCTTTACCTATAGCTTTTATTAGGCGTGTTTGGCAAAAGTAGTTGTTAGCTGTTAGTTGGAATTGGGTAGCGGTTAGCTGGTAGCGTGTAGCAAGTAGCTGGTAGCAGGAAGCTGTAGCTTTTATTTGTTATATGAATGTTTTGCAAAAGTAACTGGAAGCTTTTGAAATATATAAAATTACATAAAAAGATAATTAATTAAAAATAAATAAATATATAAATATATTTTTAAGGGTAATTATGGAAATTGATTTCAAAAGCTCATGAGCGTTTTGTTAAAACTAAAAGCTGAATGTTCGTACTGCCAAACGGAGCTTTTTGTTTAAACTAGAGCGTTTTATCAAAAGCTAAAAGCTAGAAGCTCCCAAACGCTTCCAAAAGCTCTGTGCCAACCACGCCCATAAAAACATATCTTATTTTCTTTGGTTCAAGGGTTATTCACATGAAAACACGGTAAAATTTAGGTTTGGTTTTAATTGGCCATTAAAATTTATTTTGTAACTCTGGCCCCATTAAAGTCGAAATTAAATGTCAGTTATACCATTTTGAAAGATATGAAATGGTATCTGATAAAAAATGGTGACATGGACTTTGACATCTAGTTGACTGGCTTAAACAACATGTACCAAATACCACGTGTTTATGGATTAATTAAAACGATTCGATAAAGGTTGATATATATATATATATATATATATATATATATATATATATATATATATATATATATATATATATATATATATATATATATATATATATATGAGCTACGAATTCCATCTTCCTCTACAATCGTTGAAGAGCATATATGAAGCTACAATTTTCTCTCCTAACACGAGTAAGTTTCCTCTAAGCTTAGGTTATTTTGAAGTAACGCTTGTAGACATAGGTGAACTGTATGGCTAATGAAAACCCTGATGATATGTATTTGAAGTGCATTTGCACTTTAATGGTGTTTTTATAAGACACCCATATACATATGCTAGATGTGATACGTTCATGTTTACAAACCATGATTTTGCTGGAATGGATCTAGAAGGGTGTTGCGCCTTTCTAGTAAAATTTATTATAGAAGCTTTTGAGAGACTTTGATCATATTGGGGACGGATTTGAGTATTGGTTGGACAAAGAAAGTGATGAAACAGGTACAATGATATAGGGGGATGATAAAGATGATGGATTTGAGATAACCTCTAAGCCTATCCAGCCCATATGCTTGATGTTGGTTTGGTAGATGAAATAGCACCATATAATTTTACCCCTCTTAACAAGGCTAAAGATGATGAATTCCTTAAAAAATTATGTCAAGAAGGTAAAGAAAGTGAAGAGATGGATAATAGTGAGGAGAAAGAGAATGAATATTGAAACATCCCAAAAATACAGTCCAAAAAATTCGTTTTTAATCATTAAGAAAACCAGTCATTAAACATCATCTAAAAATCATAAATAGTTAGGCCTGAAAATGGAGCGGGTTTTGACCTTGATCCGATCCAAACCCTTAACAATTATATGGGTTTGGAGCATAGTTTTTTATCCGTTTACCCGTTAACGACCCGTACCCGCTAACCCTTTTATTAAAAGGGTCGGGTATGGATCATTACCGATCCGCTTCGTTTACAACCTGCCCCATATAAATTTTAGAAATATAAATTTATATTTTATATTGCCTAAAGTTTACATTAAATTCCAATCAGAAGTCTAAAGAGAAAAGGTCAAAGACTCTATTGTTTTTACATAGGACTCGAAGACTCAACTTCTAGACTTTCAGTCTTCTCCCAAAAGTGATGATTTCATTTCATTTATATTTCATCATGTAATCACCAATTTCATTTATAAATCAATAAGGTCATTTATCAACCAGAAGAAAGTTTGTAATTGTAATTCTCTATCAATGCAATAGACGATAAAAAACCAATAAGAAGTAACTAAAATAATGATTTTAATTCCAATAGAAAGTCCTCGAGTACATAATTTGTTTTCTAAATCAAAACTTAGTTTTATTTAATAAATGTGATTTTATGATTTAAGTAAAATATGTTTGATTATTCAAAAAATCTACGGGTTACGGGGTGGGTTTGGATATCTGCTGATTCGGTGGATAAGGGTATGGGTTTGATTATTCAAAACCCTGCGGGTTACGGAGCGGGTTTGGATCGGATTTTGAAATTTGTTAAAAGGGTTTGGATCAAGGTCGATTCGCTCCAAACCCGCCCCATTGCCAGGTCTATAAATAGTGTAACTCGAAATATCATAACATTTGTAAAAATATATTAGAGTATAAACATCCCAGGCTAAACAAATGGTGTGTGCACTGCAATCATCCCGAGTTCTTCCCTTTGCTTGCCCGGTATACATATAACATATAAATAAGCATATAACATAAACATATAAACATTCCTCGGGCTTGCCCCGACATTGAACCGAAGTCCGGAACACATAACACATAACATATAAGCTAAACATTCATCGGGCTTGCCCCGACATCGGACCGAAGTCCGGAACACATAAACAAACACATGCAAGAATCAAGAAGACATCAAGCATACAAACATTCCTCGGGCTTGCCTGACATCAGATCGAAATCCGGAAACATATAATCTACATCGGGCTAACCCCGACATCGGACCTAAGTCCGGGATAGGCTGACATACATAAACAGGCCGGCATTGGTGCCTTAGACCCGTTCCTACAGGAGAAGACTCACCTAACACTGCTGAAGTCCTGCGAATAAATCTCGGGCTGCTGGCTGACAGATCCCTAAGCCGTCAACATCAAAATGAAACCCAATTAACCATTTGGGCTTCCTATACATAACTCTAAAATCTCCACTTGGGTAAAAGAACCATTTTACCCTAAACCTAGTTTGGTCCAAGATTAAGGCCCAAACTCATACTTTGAGGCCCAAAAGTCAAATAATCAACCAAGGCCCAACTATGGCCCGATTTTCTAAATTGGGCCCAAACCCCTCACATGGTCTCACCTTAAGGCCAACCATTTATTTTGGTCCAAACACTTGGCAATCCAATGGTCCAATATCTCATAATCATCAAGGCGCAGTTATGGCCCATCTATGGTCCAATTTTCCAAATTGGGCCCAAGCCTTTCCAATAGGCCTTATCCTAAAGCCCAATTCAATACTCTAGTCCTTATACTTGTTCTTGGATGGCCCATCAATAATCCAAACATCTAGGCCTAACTCAAAACCCAACACAATTAGGGTTTTTACATGAAATGACGATTAGGGTTAAGTGTTTCACTTAACCCATTAAGTCCATTACTCCACTAGGCCAACATACAATGGAATTGGCATAAGTCATAACTTCAGTCCATTGGTCCAAACACGGGTTCCGGTAATCCAAAACTAACATTTTCTAAAATCAGGGTTTTCTAAACCCTAATTAGGGTTTCTAACCCAAACACAACCAACTAAGTCCAAGATTAAGCTATTGGGCCGTTTAGGGTTCCATTAGGCTGGGTACCACCCACTAGCACCCTAGGCAGTGGTGGTCAACGGCGACTCGCGGCGGTGGTGGTCTTTCTTCACTTTTGACTAAGAAAATTGCTACAACAATTATCAATAGAACACATACACTCACACACCATACTACACACACACAACCACCCTTCATGGTTTCTGGTGACGGCAGAAAATGGTGGCAGGGGCAGCAGCCACCATGGTGGGTAGCCATGGTGGTTTTTTCTCGGGTTTTCCAGTTGACAACACACCCGAATACCCATGAAGTCAACTAAAACATGCACACCCACCCGAAACATACACAACACGGCCAATCTTGAGATGGCATGCGATGGTCGGAGGGAGGGTTTCATCAAATGTGACGGGTGATGGACTAGAGGGACGACAGAAGAACGAGGGAGAGAAAAGAGGAGCTCATCATTACCGGAGAAGGGTAGAGGCAACAGCGGCCCCGACGTCGATTGTGCTTCACAATCCCGTCGACAGCAGAACAGCAGAAGCGATGTTCCACTGGCGTGGCGGCATCTCAGCGACGATGAGGACGTTGGTTGGTGGCATTGCGAAGAAATCGCAACGGCGTACACCGCTCCATCAATCGGTCTCGGTGGTTCCTCCGGCTCCCACGACATCTACGACGGCAGGGTTGTGTTTCGGTGGCGAAGTAACTACTTGGCGACGTTGTCTGATCGGAAAACGAACAAAGAGAAAAAGAGGTGGCGATTGTGAGGCTCACATGAGGTGGTGGCGGCTGCAATAGAATAGTAGGGTTAGGGTTTCATGTCTCCAACATAACGGGATGGAATAGCTGTTGGGTTCAAGTCTCGTGTCCATACTAACCTTCAATACACTTTTGTCATAACCAGCCCTTCCTTACCAAATCTTTTTCAGCTTTAATCCAACATTTACCCTTTAGCCCCTGATTCCACAAATTCATTTCATTTTAGGTCCAAAACTTACCAAGCAGCCCCTCCCCTACAAATTATTTTCAACTGAAGTCCAAAACTTACCTAATAGCCCCTGCCCTCAGAAATCTTTACAAATTGAATCCGAAATTTACCATTTAGCCCTTGCTTCCCAAAATCTATTCAAATTAAGTCCCAATAATTTACCAAGTAGTCCCTGCCTTCATAAATATTTTGAAACCACTCCAGAACTTACACTTTTAACACCCAACTTCTATAACTGTAAAAATTAACTGTTCAAGACCAACACCTTGTTATATTACTATTGATTTTAGGGCTACTATTCATTCATTAATTCGTTTATTTATTTATTTAATGAACGGGGTGTTACAAATACGTTGAGGAACATCCTATCTTCAATCCTCAGGTACACTGGAAGAAGCAAATTCTAATTCTAGGCATGAGATTTTAGAACCCTAAACGGATTAAGAGCATGCTATGTAATTATGTTGTTAATAATGGATACCAACAATGTTTCAAAAAGAATGACAGTAAAAGACTTATAGTATGGTGTTGTAAAGGGGCTTGTACCTTCAAGTCGTGGGCAAGTTGGATGAGTACAGAACATTCTTTTCAGATCAAATCACTAAAACCTAACCATCAATGTGCTAGGAACTACATACTAGGTTCAGTTTTCACTTACCAATGGATTGGTGGACACTACACCAATAAGATTTTTCATAGACAAAAACTCATAATTAGCCAATTGAGATTGGAGGTCATAAAGAAATTTGGTATTGATGTTAGTTTAAGTTAGTGCAGAAGGGCCAAGAAGCACGACATGAATATTATTGTAGGTACTCTTGTTGATAAGTATGCTAAACTTTGATCTTATGGAGAGGAGATTAAAAGATCAAACCCCAGTTTAATAGTCATAATGGATGTACTTATAATGGCAGATGGTACAAATTACTTTAGTAAGTATTATGTTTGTTTTGATGGTGCGAAGAAGGGGTGGTTAGAAGGCTACAGGAGGGTGTTTGGGATTGATGGTTGCTTTTTGAAAGGTTACATTTATTGTGAATTGTTGTATGTTGTGGGGAAAGATGCTAGGGACCAAATATACTAAATTTCTTAGGCAGTTATGTTAGGTTTTTGTATACTACAACATCCTATGGTGCACATACAACCCTAAATACCTTGGATCTATGTTTTCGCTAATTATACATGCAAATGGTTTCCAAGGTGTTAATCTTACAACTAGCATGCATTTAACATATATATATATATATATATATATATATATATATATATATATATATATATATAATATGCTAGTTAGCATGACATACCTTTTGATGGAGCTTGAATTCTTGGTGTATTTGGCCTTAAAGAGCTTAGCCCCAATAGTGTGGAAGCCTCAAATGGAATCACAACACACCATGGACAAAGGATGAACTTGAGAGGGAATTCCATGCACATAAAAGACACCATGAACTCTAAAAAGATACAAGTGGAGATTTGGGGCAATGAAGTATCTATTTATATGTGGGATTTCTAGGGTCATGGATATAACCCAAATCCATACCCATGGGTTTTATGATCCATGGTTCATGTAGCCCAAATTTTTATGTATCCATACATAAACTTGGTCCAACATGGATCATAAGCCCAACACATATAAATATAAATAATTATCATAATTTGTCCCCATAGATTTAATTAGTCTCTTTTGACCACTAAATTAATTCCAAATTAATTCTTGTTCAATACTACTTAAAACATATGATTTCATATTAATATATTATTACTTATAGTATATTAATAAACCATAAATAACCTTCTCTCAAAAGTCCATTTTAACAAATTGTCCTGATGATATGCAACCCAAATGGACCAGGCTACTCTCGGGTCGAATACATACCAATAATAGTTATGGGCTTAGACACCTAATCCAATAGTCTCCCACTTGGATAAGTCTAAAACTATTATTCAAGTATGACTCCAAGATCCCGACTAGCAATCGTAGCTCTTAAAGCTGATGTCAAACTCTGAACAAATCAAATGACATGTCCATTAAATAAGGGATCATATATTCCTCCATTCTAGATATCATATGGACTGAGGCATGGATTATAATCATTTTCTCTGTCCATTTTTTGTTTCCCGATTTCAGATTTATGACGACTGACTAATTGAACAAATCAAATCAGTCTAGGCCCGGCCGAGCACTTACGATTGTCACCACCAAATCATCGAGGGCCCACAGATATCGTTTTTATCCCGAAGTTAAAAGGAATGGATAAACTTCGACTCATATGACTTGTTCTACTACTTGTTGAATCATACACAAAGGCACGTTTTATAACATCGAGTTACCGAATGCGTTTTAGTGCAATCAATGTACAACCAACTCATAGTAACAAATCATATATCTAGGTTTGAAGAATATAATATATTATCGTCTCATGATCACTCGTGATAAAATCCATGAAGTGATTCAAATGAGCGTGGGTTGAATCCAATACTCGAATCCCTATTCCAGGAGTACTCATGAATGTTGTGGTAACTCTTACTATGTCCACTACCTTGGACAACTACAAACCTGATTCATGACAGTCTTGCCTTAATACCTACTTCCAACGTATTATTGACTGTGGATGGTTTGAATAACTTAGTCATTCGGAAAAAATAACCTAGTTATTCTGGAAGTCAAAACATGCAAAGTGAAACATAAGAATAATACTAATCCTCTATAGTCCCAAGCACCTTTGAGAGTAAATAAAACACCTTTCATTTAAACACCATATTGATTACTCATTATTCATTGTATAATGTTTAAAATAATCAACTTTATACTCGAATTAAAACAATAGTTGTCCCATGCTCCAAGCATGTAAACTATGTTTTGTAAACACTAGTCATGCCATACATCAAGTATGTAGACTATGTTTATCTATGATCTTTACTTTGTGAAATAGATCAATTGAACATGATTCCAATGATGCTCATTTCAAAATCCCAAATCTTTATCGTAAATGTAAGAATTCCAAATCCCTACCATTTAATGAAATATGTTAGATTCTAAACTTATATGCATTGATCCTCTCGTAATGACTATGCACAAAGTCACAAAGACTTGTCAACAATCATTATAGAGTATCCCAATGGAGAGCATTCCATGGAATCAAAATCTCAAATTCAAAGTACATTGCTTTGAACAACCTTCTTGCATTAAGTTTCCTAATCTTACACAGATTGAATGAACAACTTCTACCTTTGGGAATATTTCCGTATTCTCATTTTGACTGTCACTTCTGAACAAGAGTTGCCTTTTTTCAGAATATGTCAATTATGGTCCTTTCCAAAAATTAACACTATACTTCCAACTATCCCTGAGCAACCAATCTTTGGTAAACCTTAGATTGTCCTTGAGAATTGTTTAATCATTTGAGTCATATCCAATTCTAGATCTTAATGCCTTAGGCATTCAGAAAATTTAGAAAGGATAAATATTATAGCACATGCAATCGATCCTATATCCGAAGCATATGGGACACGATTCATGATGTCTCACATAAAGACATGATACTAGACCAATCTTTTGCTACAATATTTTTATTTGCCATGTTCTCAAAATTTGACTATGAAGAGGGATGCCGTAATCATAATTGAATTTTGAAAACGCAATATATATATAGAATTTCCTTATGTTGAACCATTCCAACACAAAATTTATATATATATATATATATATATATATATATATATATATATATATATATATATATATATATATATATATATATATATATATATATATATCCCTGACTAAAGATGATCAAAATCTCAACTTAAGCTTTTAGAATTGAAATGAAGTATAATTTCCTCTCCCTTAATTATAGCAAAACAACTTTTTCCAATTGAAACACTTTTGTTTTCTATAATTAACACTTAACATAATAATCGTGCTCCCACTAACATGATGATTATTAGCATAACACTTATGCTCCCACTAGCTTTGACATGTACTCAGAAAACAGCTGGACTTCTAGAAATCAATACTTTATTGACTTTCTTACCAAAGTTCAGATTTTTGATACAAGATGCTTCGATAAAGCTTTATCAAAATCATACACATTTCCTTAGATAGCTCACATATGTGTCTAAACAATTTTATAGAACTATGAATAGGGATATCGTAATCATAGTCTCAATTGTTTAGACCTTTGTCATTTCTCACAAGTCTATGTTAGTGTGCCGGTTACCCACACACGCTCCACTAACGACTTTGAGAATGCAAATGTCACAATTGCTATCTACTAAAAATCTATTTAGTGAAAGTGTTTGCTCACCATCATTTTCATGAATCGGAGAGAAACCTTATGACACTTAGATTTTATGGTGTATGATTTCCTCTCTTATGGGGTTAAGGTTTGCCAAAAATGACTCAAGGGCTTGGAGGCTGAAAGGATGGGGCTAAATGATCCATAAAGGTGTTTAAATACCCCTCAAACCCTAAAAATTAGGGTTTCACTCGGACATAAGTATGTCCACCATACTAGGGCACACCCTAGTACGCTTAGTGTGCTCACATGTACGCCCAACGTACAACTCCTGCTCCCAAAATTACCATTTTGCCACTTGGGCTTCTTAGGGCTACATCTTTACAATCCAAGGACCAAAATGACATGATTTAAAACCAAAGGCAGGATTTGAAAATACCTGAAAATCCGGGATGTTACAGAAAAATGCGACAATATAGAGCGTCAATGAAAGGTAAGAAAATATTATATAGTTTGTGCAATGGGGAAGGTCATAACAAGAAGACATGTACAACACTTGATAGACCAAGACCAGTAAAGTTACCAACAAAGAGGGTTAATATGACTAAGAAAACATAGGTATCTACCACTTAAGATTCTTATTTGTTTGTATGTATGTGTTTAATAAGTATGTATTAAGGTTGCATGATAAGGTCAAATATGGAAACTGGAATGGCAAATGGAAGTGGCAGTGGAATCGAAGGTGGGGATACACAAGTTATAATGGAAAGTAGGGTTACATAAGTGAAATTGGAGAGTGGGACTACACAAGTGACATCGTAGATGAGTAATGGACAACTTTCACAAGTTATCAGGAGATAAAAAGTGAAAGGATCATCAAGGGAAAATTGGCAAAACAAGTTATAGGAAAGAATGGAGAAGGAGCACTTTAGAAAAACATGTTAATTTAAATTAGCATATGCATGGGATTTCATGGGGATTAATGTATTGTGGTATTAAATGACAACTTTTTACTGTACTAAGAAACATGGTGGTATGTTAACTTTTGAAAGATTCTATTATCCTTATTATATTTAATGGTT
This sequence comes from Lactuca sativa, assembly GCF_002870075.4. Lineage (NCBI taxonomy): Eukaryota > Viridiplantae > Streptophyta > Magnoliopsida > Asterales > Asteraceae > Lactuca > Lactuca sativa. The sequence goes on from NC_056631.2 coordinate 4,507,389, forward strand.
TGTAGTGACTTGTATATTATTGTATTGTCCTTTTTGATTGTCTACTTTTACATGTGCATTATCACAAAGTATGAAGATGTCCTGTGTATAAATCCTTTTTTGTTGTCCCTTATGTTTATCCTGGTGGACCACACTATGTAAAAGCATGTCACGTGCATGCATCTTTCGACAAACACAACAAATGCATACGGATCAGTAAATTATGTACATTGTGGACATTCAAAGAATAAGAATTCATAAAGTAATGGAATCTTAAACATAACTCCATACATATACATTAGATAATGGAATTAGTCATTACAAAAGCTATTACACTTCCCCAAAAGTACATTGCCCAGATACATCTTGAAATACAGAACCTTACTAGAACCAATACATTACCAAAAAACTACATTTCATCAAAATCATCAATCGAAAAACCAGCTTAAAAGCTTCCTAAAACCTATACAAACTTCATCACCAACTACATGGACACCCTAAAACAACTTTATATATAGCAACACAACCAAAAGATAAACCATACCAATCATCATCTGCATTCATCTTTTTCTTCAGAGTTTCAACTTCAGTTAGCAATTCTTGAATACGAGCATCAACCAATTTACTCTCAGTAGATATAAGACATTTGTGCTTCTGTACCTTCTTCTGTAGTGTAGTTACTTGACCAGTCCTACTCGATAAGTCATTAACCCCCAGTTCATATTCCAGATGGTATCCTTATAGTGTTTAGGTAAAGGTGGGTCTATCCACTTGAAAAACTTACAACAATCGTCTAATATCTACAAAACAAACACATATTAGGTTTTTTAGGTAAATGAGGTTATAAACTGAATGCAATGATCAATCGGTTTATGGGTTTATATACATAAATATAAACATCGAAATATTGTTACCTTCAAAAAAATAAACAATCAACCCCATAATCAGGGTTTACCGTTCATAAGTTAGGGTTTTTTTTGGCAAAAATAAGGGTTTTTTGTACAAAAACCCAGACTATTTGAGCAAAATGCTTTCACAAATCGACTATAAAGAAAGAGTAGCGTGTCAGAGTAAGCTAAACATTGATTTTGAACAGTTATAGAATCAACGAGCTGGATTATCAGTTTTCCATGCTTCTCTTTGTTTTGGTATGGGTTTATTGCAACATAAGCAAGGAGGATTCTCATTAACACTATAATTGGCAAAGGTTATAGATGATTCAAATAAGTTAGATATTCTTAGAAGCAATTGTAAAAGGGTACAAGGTTGTGAGATGTGATCTCTTCAACCCTTAGGTAGCTTGTGTATGAAGATGAATAGACACACACCTAGACTCAATTATACAAGTCAACAACGACTTTTATTGGCTAACCTTAGCAGGTAATTTTTGATTTTGATGGGGTCAGAGTTACCAAATAAACTTTAATGACCAATTAAAACCAAAACCCAAACTTTACTGTGCTCTATGAGGGAAAAGTTTTTATTTTAGTTTTTTTTTTTAATTTCTGATAGTTGACTGTTGTTTTAGGTATATCTTTTCTGATTGGTTAGACAGTTGACTATGACAGTATACCCTTTAAAAGTATAAGGTACAAGCTTTTCAAACATAAAGTTAAGTTTAATACGTAAGATGAAATGAAATCACAAATGACATACCAATATGCGATTATACAAGCCGTTGATGCATAATTTATGTATTGGAGGCTTGTATAATGCAAATGGATAATAGAATTTTCTATTTTCTAATTTTTGGATGCGATGTACAACCTTTTAAAGAATAAGGTCTAACTTCAAGGCATAGACTACAAGCTTTTGTAAGAACGATTATGAGATCTATTTTTTAAGCATAACTTATACAAATAAAATCAAAATAAGGAAAGAGCATATAACTTGTAACATTTGTAGAAGATAAATTTTCTTCAGTCATCTAAGAGAAATACTATACCTAGGAAATGTGAAAATGAGATTGAAATTTTTCTTAATGTTTAATTACTCCTACAACTAATAAATGTGAAAATGAGGTTGAAATTTTTCTTTAGGTTTAAACACATTGGGTTCATTGGTCGGACACATACAAAATTGTAGCCCACAAAGGTCAATTCACAACCCATTTATTGAAATCTCGACCCAATAATGGTTAGACAAAACTGCAAGAATGGTCCCTGTGGTTAGTTTAAAATTGTCACTTTGGTCCAAACAAGTTTGGAGGAGCAGCCCCAGAGGTCCAAATTTTTCATTTTGTTGTGAGTTTGGTCCAAAATGTTTTAAATTTTTTTATAATGATGGATTTTTCCCTTATTATTTTATTTTTCATTTTTCTTTTATTACAACAATTAAAAATAAAACAAAAATAAAATATTTCACTATATCTCTCTCGATGATGAACAATGCTTGACTGAAAAAGTCAACATTTGAGACAAGCATTTCTCCTCCCTCTCTTCTTTGTCCCCTCCTGATAGTTTCATTTTATTTAATTATTTTTATAGTTTATTTTAGCATATTTCATTCATAATTTATATAATTTCCATGCATATTTTCATTTTTGTTATTTTATGACTATTTCGGGTACTTTCTAGTTTCATGAGCTTTATTGCAAATTCCATGGAGACTAGTGGACCGGGAATGGTCACGACATATGGAGGGCGATTGGACTTAGAGGATGTCAAGGATCTTGAGCTTTATAATAATGGAGTTGATGCTTGGAGTGGGATTGCTTATTAATTGAAGGCTTAGAAGAACTAAACTTCAAATTTGCAAGATGCAGAATAATATTCGAGCGTGTGGAGATTATGAATAGGGCGAGTTCACGAGCTATGGGTGATTTGGAGAAGCCAAATTGAGCTTAAAATGAAGAAAACTTGTAGAAAAATGGCCTAGAAGCTAATCGGACTCGAACTGGGCCAAATGGGCTAAGCTGTGGAGGCCCATTACTCAAAAAACCCACAATCTAATGCCACCCGCGCAAGGTTGCGCGGTTGCGCACAACACTGCAGGGGCAATTTCGGAATTTTAAGTAGAAGACTATTTGGGGAAGGTTGGTGCCCATCTTTTGGAGACTCTTGTACATCCGAAAATACAACATTTCTCTAGAGATTTTGGAATATTTTGAAGACCAAGAACACTTGAAGAACATCACCTTTTCACCTCTTATTCTTGTTGAATGTTTGGTACAATCTTTTGTCACTTTGTTTTCTTGATTTTAGTCATGCTAGGATAAACTAAACTTGGTTGACTTTTGTGGAATTCTTTGAATTTTGTTGAATGTTGAAGACTCCATGAACTTGTTCTTGAATCTTTACGAGAATGTTTTGTGTTTTAACATCTTATAACCACTTGTATGTTTTTCTTCATGAGTTTAAATGTGTTTGTGGTGATTAGTTGACTAATTTCTTGATTACGTAAAGGATCCTCAAATTAGCAAACAACAAATAATTTTTGTGTTAGTTTTTGGTGGGATGTCAAGTCCACCAAGTAAATTACACCCTTTTTTTGCAAATAAAACATAATATAATGGTAAAAGGGGGTATCGATCATCAGGGAAATGGTTGTATTCAATCACCAATGCAATCCAATAGAACTAGTGTAAATAAACTAACTAACTACAATTAAACTAAAAGGGTGGTGTTGTGATTGCTTGAAAACTAAAAGACTTGAATAAGTAAAAAGCTTGCAATTAAGCAAGACGGTGAGATGCTCAAAATTGGAGACAATTGGTTAACCAAGGCGATTCAACACGAAGCTTATCATTCATCCCAAATTGGTTATAACAAATTAACAATCATGAAGCATGATATGCCAAGATTCCTCATTGGTAGTATGGAGGTTGGGGAAGCTCACAACACACCTTTTTAATCAAAATCAAGGATCCAGTTGAAGCAATTGAACCCAAGAAGTTGATTAGCCTTAAGAATGAAGGAATCCCTAATTCCTAGAGGAAGTCAATGCTTGCACATCCATAAAGGAGTCATGATTCATTAGCCAGTGATGATTTTTACCATCATAAAGCCCTTGTTCTAAGTAAATTTAGTGATTCAATGCTAAACCAAAGAAATAAACCAACAATTTCTTATTCAAGTACCAAGCTCATGATCAAAGTATTAAACAAGCATAAGAAATATGAACTAGGATCATAAACATAAGATATATGATAATTAAGCATGAATCCGTCAAAGAGCCACAAACATCTAAGGGTTTTAGCTAAAGTTAACCAAAATAGAGAAATTAGTCACTCATGGCAACCAAATAACAATCACAAAAGTGTTTTTGCATCAAGAATCTACCAATTACTTAGAAAGATGAGAAGAAATGTATCCAAGCTCCAAAAATCGCCTCCCCTGGTCTCTAGTGGTGGAAAATCGAAGTGCCTCTAAAAGATCCAACCCCAAGGTAAATGGTGAACAAAATGACCAAAAGTGTGCAACTGCGCGGGTACCCGCGTAAGCATTACGCGACTGAGATTCCAACATCGCAAGTGTTGTTAGAATGCTTTTGGTCCATTGTTCTCCACTACCCACTCACTACCCAAGATTCCCTTGGTCCCCTCCATGACTCACATGATTTGAAATTGGCCAATCACCTTCAAGCTTTAAATATAGATAGTCCATGCCCAAAATAAGAATCCATGACCCATCTTCAAAAGCCCACTTCATCCAAATCTTAAACTTTTTAAGCCCAAATATCCTTTGATGGATACGTAAAGCCCAATAATGCATCGAAAATCCCACCAATCCTAACTCCAATCAAACCGCAACCACAATGAGCTCCAAAACCCTACAAAATATCTCAAGCAAAATAGAAAGTACCTGACACGATCCATGATAAAGAAAATAAATAATATACAATGTAATACTAATAAAAATAGCTAAAAAATATTAAAATAAACTAATAAAAATAAGGAAATAAAATAAGCTATCATTTTTGCTTCACACAATCATAAAAACACTTTCTCCAACATGGTGGTGAAAGCATTTGACTCCTCTTGGATATGGTGACTTTTTGGTTCTTAATGCTAGTTGACTTTCACTAATTACATGTTTAATGGAAATTGTGACTTTGACTAAGGAAATTGTTATGAGCTTCTCTAACTATTTTTAACTAAGAAAAGTATAGGTAATCTCAAGCTTCTTGGATTGCAATAGCCAAATTAAGGATTTAAAACAAGTATTGCACCATTGGATTCTAATGATATGTTCATCAAAAGTCAAAGTGAGGAAACTCTAAGTCAACCATCTTTCTCTTATTGATTTTACATCAAACTCTTATTTTTGTTGAATTGTCCATTTAAATATTAGTTTAATTCTAGTTTTATTTCAAGTATTTAAAAAGACCAAAACCCCCCATTTTTAGTTTTAGGGCTTTTGACTTAAAATTCCTTAAGTTTGTCAGATTTTGTCCCTATGACGATTTTTTGTTCGTTAATGTCCAGAATTTTCCAAGTTTTTTTCATTTTTACCCTTGCTACCTATAATAGTAGGTGTCTAGGGACAAAACCGACAAAATTTAACAAACATAAGGACTTTAATGTCAAATTTGGAAAACATACTTAGGATAAAAACATATAAGATTTATAAACTTGAGGGTTTTTTTTGCAAATTTGAAAAACATACTTAGGGTAAAAACATCAAAGAATTGTAAAAAGGACAAAAGTGAAAAAAAAAAAGTTTGGCAAATTTTGGACATTAACGAACAAAAAATCGTCACAGGGACAAAACCAACAAGACCAGACAAACTTAAGGACTTATATATCAATATCCCGTAGTTTTATTGTCATTTTACAAGTACTTTTGCAAAGAGATTTTTCATAGAGTTATTAAATTGAACCAGTCTCCGCGAATACGACCCATTTACCACTATACACTATTTTAGTGTAAAAGATTTAGGGTTATTTATTTTGTTGGCCTCGACAACCACCACCTCCAAACACAAATACACAAAATTTCTTTTATAACCTTCAGCAGGTGCATATAAAAACTTTTTTCCTTGTTCCATGCATCTATTTCTATACCATGTTCTTCGTTTTCAGGGAGGAGATTGGAGACGTGACTTGATTTTAGAGACAAGAATTACTTTAGCAATGATATAGCTGGCTTTAATAGGTAGTTTCGTGTAACGACGTAAATTTTCAAAACAATTTTTCATTTTTTTTCCACACCCAAATTTATATTTAAACATTCTCAAAACATATGTTCCACAATAATACATATCCCAAGATAACAAATAAAATCCCCTGACTGTGTGTACGGATCACGCTGGCGCCTTACCACGGTCCTCGCTAGTACCTGAAACACATAACACAACAACTGTAAGCATAAATGCTTAGTGAGTTCCCACAAATACCACTTACACACATACGCCTTTCCAGGTCATACTCCACACGACCTTCCGGTCCATGTGTCTCAGGGGACTTCCGTCCCAACCCGGTAAACCTTCCGGTCCTACCTGTGTCGACCTTCCGGTCCATAATTTCTCTAACCTTCCGGTCCACATCATAATGCCTTCCGGCCCATCTCAAGCATAACATCCATATCACATACATAGTGCATACAAAACAGACAACTCATAGCATACGATACATATATCTCATAGCATACCAGACCTTCCGGTCACACATAGGTACCCTTCCAGGTACATTATAGTGAGAAGACTCACCTCAGATGTCTCAATAAATCTCTGACTTGGTAGAGATACGATCTAGCCTCCGCCTAATCACATAAAGTAAATATTCTCATAAATATATCTTGTAGGACTAGACTCAACCCTCTCTTGGCACCCTCATAAGGGAAAAATACCATTTTACCCCTCTTTTGACTCAAAGGCCACATTGCTGACGTCAACAAAAGTCAACGGTCAAACTTTTACCCGACTCGTCGAGTGCACTTGGGCGACTCGACGAGTCTACACGTGTCCACTAACTCTATAGTCTCGCTTGGCACGTCGAGTTCCTCCCCCTTGCTCGACGAATCATAACTGGCATGAATCGCGGGGTCACCCCGATTCAACTCGTCGAGTCTCAAGATCAACTCGGCGAGTTCCGCTTTGAACTCCAGTCCTCTAATCCCCCCCCCCCCCGACTCACTAAGCTATTCCCCCAACTCAGCAGGTCCACTCACTGAGTGATTCACGGGAAACCCTAACCCTACTCGCCGAGTCGGCCCTTGCACTCGGCGAGTTCATGTCATCCACTCGGTGGGCGATCTCGGCACCTCCCATCTCATGACTGCCTCAATCTTGGCCGGGTCGACCAATATCTCATTCTGGTCGACGAGATATCCCAAGAACTGAACCTGTCGTAACCAGAAATCACACTTGGAGAATTAGGCATAAAGCCTCTCCGTCCTCAATACCCCGAGAATCTCTCTCAGATGCTCGTCGTGCTGCTCTCTAGATCTTGAATACACCAAAATATCATCAATGAATACGATCACCGACCGATCCAGCATCGGCCTGCACACCCGGTTCATGTGATCCATGAACGCAGCTGGTGCATTAGTGAGCCCAAAAGGCATCACCACAAACTCATAATGCCCACAACGAGTTCTGAACGCTGTCTTCTGGATATCTTCATCCCAAACCCTCATCTGATGATAACCCGACCTCAAGTCTATCTTAGAGAACCAAGACGTCCCCTGCAACTGATCAAACAGATCATCGATCCTCGGCAACGGATAACTGTTCTTGACCGTCAACTTGTTCAACTCCCAGTAATCAATGCACATCCGGTGTGAACCATCCTTTTTCTTAACAAAAAGGATCGGTGCTCCCCAAGGCGAGCTACTCGATCGAATAAACCCTTTTCCTAGCAGCTCCTGAAGCTGCGAGGATAACTCCTGCATCTCTAGCGGCGCGAGGTGATAAGGCGCCTTGGCGATAGGTGCTGCTCCCGGAACCAAATCGATACGGAACTCCACTTGCCTCTCGGGAGGCACACTCGGCAATTCCTCGGGAAAAACATCTGGGAACTCGCACACTATCGGAACCTCATCTAACGAAACTGGCCTCCCAGCGTCCATTCGCGTGTCCAACACATAGGCTACGAATCCACTGCAGCCTTGCTGCAAACTCTGTGTCGCCCTGGCAGCCGAGCAAAACGCTGACCCACATCGGGTTCCCTCGCCATACACCGTAAGCACTTCCCCACTAGGGTCTCGTATCGTCACCAACTGACGCTCTCAGTCTATAACAGCTCCAAATCAGCTCAACAAATCCATGCCCACTATAACACACACGTCCCCCATCACAATCGGGACCAGATCTATCGGGAACTCCACACCGAAAATCTCAAGGATACATCCTTGAATCACATCCGTAGCATACACTGCTCGCTCATCCGCTATGGAAACTTGCAGAGGTCGACTCAACGCCTCTCGACGGATACTAATGTGCTGACTAAATGCCAAGGACACAAATGACCGACTCACACCCGAGTCAAATAACACCAAAGCAGGTATAGAACTCACAAGAAAAGTACCTACGCATATCATCATATAAGCACAATATCTCAAAAAGGAAAGATAAATACAGAATACATACCAGCCACGACATCGGGCGATGCGCGGACCTCCTCCGCAGTAAACTGGAAAGCTCTCCCACGAGCCTTCAGAGCCTCGACCTTCACCGGTTGAACCTCGGTAACCCTAGCAGCAAGTGCAGATCCCTGTGTTGATCCCTGATGCAACTGTGGACACTCGGCCTTCCGATGGCCAGTTTGGTTGCAATGAAAGCAAACCATAAATCCCTTGGGGCAATCCTTAGCGATATGCACCTCTTTGCCACATTTTTAGCAAGCACCCGATCGACAGGCCCCCTCATGACCCTTGCCGCACTTCCTGCAAGTACGGCCCTTCTGGCCTCCAGTCCTCGAATCAGCGGACTTGGTCCGCTTGGCTGCCGGCTGAGACTGATTCGGCCACCGATCCATCCTCTGAGACTCGGCCTCCTCCCTGGCCTGAGTCTCCAACTCAATCTCCCTCTTCCGGGCATTTTCCTGGAGCTCAGCAAATGTCCGGTACGTCGAGTTCGACACGAACTCCCGAATGTCCCTCCTCAGAATGCCTACATACCGGCTCATCCGTGCTTGTTGAGAAGACACCTGCTCAGGGCAGAACATCGCCCTCTCATGAAACTTCTTGGTGACCACAACAACCGAATCATTACCCTGCTTGAGGGTCAAGAACTCCTGAACCAACCGTTCCCTCTCCACCGGGGGAACATACTCGTCTCTGAACATGGTGGTGAACCTCTTCCAGGTCACCACTGAAATCTCTGCAAGAGTGAAGTTCGTTGTCACGAACTTCCACCAATCCTTCGCTCCCAAGCAAAGCTGGTTCAAAGTGAATCGTACCCTCAGATGTTCCGGACATGAACACGTATAGAAGCATCCCTCAATATCAGCAATCCATCTCATCGCAGCGATCGGGTCCTACGTCCCATCAAACTCGGGTGGCTTCGTGTTGTTGAACTCCCGGAACAGCAAAGAGTCACCTCCCTGAGGCCTGGCAGCAGCCACAACTGCTGTAGTTGCAGCGGCTGCAGCCTCAGTCACCGCGGCGTACTGCTCATCGAAAGCATCAATCAGTGTGGTCTTGATAGACCCAAACATCTCCGGAATCTCGGCCCTGATCGCCGCAGCCACCTCATCGTGGATCATCCGACGAAGCTCCTCGTCACTCACACCACTCGCCTCAGGTCTGTGGCGTGTCCCAACCATGATGTCTCTGAAATATAACACAACAATATCAAAGACTCATTTGAGCATGCTTGCATTCGATAACTCAACCCTACTTGATCCTTAGTATCCAAAGGATTCTTACCTAGAGTGCGCACTGCTCCGGTGTCTTTGGTAGTACGAGCCCTTATACTACCGCCTACACCGCATCAGTATTCACCCTAAGTCCTCATCCTTGGATCCCAGATCATAAGTACTCTATATCTCACTGGCATAGGCTACCCTTCGGTAGACCTCTTATCAGCCCCTCACTGCTACCTACTCGCTCTCAAGCATCACATAGCAGCACAATCCTTCCTAGGCTAAGGCATCATAAAATCAGGTCACTCTAGTCCTAATATGAATACCTAGCCAACTCTAACATGCATAATATAACATATCATATCTCATAACACAAAACGTAAGGGCATTCTGGGGAATCACCGTTCGGGTGCTGGCTGACCGTACACACTGCTCCGCTCTGGTTGTCTCAAAACCTCTTGCTTTTTAGAAAAATTAATTTTTTTATCGTTTGAAAATTTCCTCAAATCCTCGGTTTGAGTTCAGTTACGCCCGAAGGTGCATCCAAATCCCTCAAACCAAGACTTTGATACCAACTTGTAACGACGTAAATTTGCAAAACAATTTTTCATTTTTTTCCCACAACCAAATTTTTATTTAAACATTCTTAAAACCTATGTTCCACAATAATACATATCCCAAGATCACAAATAAAATCCCCTGACTGTGTGTACGGATCACGCCGACGCCTTACCACGGTCCTCGCTAGTACCTGAAACACATAACACAACAACTGTAAGCATAAATGCTTAGTGAGTTCCCACAAATACCACTTACACACATACGCCTTTCCAGGCCATACTCCACATGACCTTCCGGTCCATGTGTCTCAGGGGACTTCCGTCCCAACCCGGTAAACCTTCCGGTCCTACCCGTGTCGACCTTCCGGTCCATAATTTCCCTGACCTTCCGGTCCACATCATAATGCCTTCCGGCCCATCTCAAGCATAGCATCCATATCACATACATAGTGCATACAAAACAGGCAACTCATAGCATACGATACATATATCTCATAGCATACCAGACCTTCCGGTCACACATAGGTACCCTTCCAGGTACAGTATAGTGAGAAGACTCACCTCAGATGTCTCAGTAAATCTCTGACTCGGTAGAGATACGATCTAGCCTCCGCCTAATCACATAAAGTAAATATTCTCATAAATATATCTCGCGGGACTAGACTCAACCCTCTCTTGGCACCCTCAGAAGGGAAAAATACCATTTTACCCCTCTTTTGACTCAAAGGCCACATTGCTGCCCAAATCCTAAAAGTCAACAAAAGTCAACGGTCAAACTTTGACCCGACTCGTCGAGTGCACTTGGGCGACTCGGCGAGTCTACATGTGTCCACTAACTCTATAGTCTCGCTTGGCACGTCGACTTCTTCCCCCTGCTCGACGAATCACACCTGACATGAATCGCGGGGCCACCCCGATTCAACTCGCCGAGTCTCAAGATCAACTCGGCGAGTTCCGCTTTGAACTACAGTCCTCTAATCCCCCCCCCCCCCCGACTCACTGAGTTATTCCCCCAACTCGGCAAGTCCACTCACTGAGTGATTCACGGGAAACCCTAACCCTACTCGCCGAGTCAGCCCTTGCACTCGGCGAGTTCATGCCATGCACAAACTCAAATGGCCTCCTAAGGTCAGATTTGTTCCTCTAATCCATAGATTTGGCCTTTCCAAGCACTATAATCACATAAAGTCTCAATCTTGATGCACAAGCAACATCCATATGACCATATATGATGATTTAGCCCCAAATACCTTAACCCAAGGTCATGACCTCCATTGTCCTTCATAAAGTTTTATGAATAAGTCTAGACCTCTATGGATCCAGATCTAAAGTCTCATCACCAAAAAGGGACTATTTGGACCTCAAATCAACTTAGACAAGGGCACAAGAAACCCTAAAACCATATATCCATCCTAACAACAGAAGGAGAGTCGAAGTAATACCTCAAATGAAATGATCTTAGCCTCAAATCCTCAGAATAGCAACCTCCTTTTCTTTCCCTTGGCTAGAACCTCCTTCTTCTTGCTAAACAACACCACAAAGGTCAAGAATGGCTCCTTTTCTTTCTCAAAACGCTCCAGAACTCTAGGGTTTCTCTCAATGGACTTGTGTCCACAAATAACGGCCATAAGGGCCTTTAAATAAGGCACAAACCCGAGAAATTAGAGTTTCATTAAACAGCGTGGACTCGCCGAGTCCACTCATGGACTCGCCGAGTCCCTCATTAATCAGACCACTCCAAGTTGCGATCCAACTCAGCGAGTCGGGACTCGTACTCACCGAGTCTCTCTCCAAAAATTCAATATAAAAGGATAAAATAATATACCTGGAAATCCGGATGTTACACTTCGGGTCCATCGCGTGCGACTCGTCAGAATAACTCGTTGTCTGAGGGGGAGATCGGAGACATGAGCTCACGAATGGTTAAATAATAGAGACTGGTGCTTGGCGTCGGTGGTGGGGATGAAGACTATCATCGGAGAGACGACGTAGTGAGACGAATTTCGATTTAGGGTTTTGTCCTCTATCATTTCGTCTTCATATCTACCATGTATGTGTTCAGATAAAGAACCCAAGAACCCATGAAATCGATCTGAAAGCCCTTCATGAGATTGGGTTTCATGTGTGTGTGTGTTCATCAAATATGCTTTCATGTGTGTGTGTGTGTTCATCAGATTTGGAGTTCATGAATGTGTTCTTGAATGTGAGTGTATGTGTGTATGTGTTCATGATCTCTTGTTGAAGCTTCAGACATAACAATGATTTTTAGGGTCCAACTCAAGAGAAAAACCCAGATTTTGTGTATAGTTTTTGTTTCTGGGATGATTTTTAGGCGGAGATGAAGTGACATAAAAAGTTTTGGTGGATATAGAGGTGGTAGATGGTGGTAGTAGCAGACTCTGGTGATTAGAGATGGCAACACGGGTGGGGAATATAGGGGACCCCAATCGCCATCCACATCTCCAAATCCCCATTCCAATCTGCATCTGCATCCTCATCCTGATCCCCACCCCCAACAGGGACTGAGGATCCCCAACGGAGAATTGGAGATTTCTTTTCTCTTTTAATATGAAAACTTTTACATAAGAAAAACTTTAAAACTCAATTTTACCAACATAAGTTTAAAGATTTTGCAGAATATAAAAATATCCAAAGATTGCTTAAAAACTATAAACAATTTTTCTATCAAATTTAAATACATACATGAAAAATCAAGTAGAAAAAAATTATTAGAATGATATCGGAGGTAAAAAAGATAAACCAAAGAGGAAAAAAATTATACATGAGGTTAAATTAGATAAAAGAAAAAGAAAAAAAATATAATTTCAACCAAGTAATTACTAATTCACTTTTCGATTCATTAAATATTTTTGGGAGCTAATAAAAAAAGATGTGTGTAGTTTTGTTGACGACTTTTATTCATCTTCGGTCATCCTATTTGGATGTAATTCATCTTTTTTCACACTTATACCGAAAAAATGGCCCTATTTATGTTAAAGACTATAGACCGATTAGTTTAATAGGTGTGCAATACAAAATTATTGCAAAACTTTTAGCTAATCGGTTAAGGGTGGTGATTGATAGCATTATTAGCCCGGAACAGTCTGCGTTTGTTACAGGTAGACAAATATTGGATGGCCCTCTTATGATAAATGAAATCATAGACTGGTATAAGAAAAAAAAAGAAAAAATTGATGATTTTCAAAGTAGATCTAGAAAAGGCGTATGAGTTAGTTAGTTGGGAGTACCTTTTGAAGATTATGGAGTTTATGGGATTTGATAATAAGTTGATTGGTTGGATAAGTGTGTGTTTGAATTCTTCTCGCGCTTCGGTGTTGGTTAATGGTAGCCCTACTATGGAGTTTAATCTCCAAAGAGGCCTTCGACAGGGTGACCCTTTATCTCTTTTCTTATTTATCATAGTTATGGAAGGGTTACATGTTGCCATGGAAGACGTGGTCATGTGTGGGTTCTTTCGTGGTTCCCTTGTTGGAGAAGATGGGTTAGTTTTGTCTCATTTTTTTATGCAGATGATGATCTTTTTTAGGAGAATGGGATGAGGAAATATCACTAACTTGGTTAGAATTGTAAACTGCTTTTATCTGGTGTCTGGTTTAAAGATTAACTTACAAAAGTATAATCTTTTGGGATTGGAGTGCCTATTGCTAAAGTGGAAAACCTTGCGGCTAGTACTGGTTGTTCTGCAGAAAAATTCCCTTTTTTGTACCTTGGGTAACAGATAGGTTCAAAAATGAGGAGGGTGGAGGGATGGAAAATGGTGGTTGAAAGGTTAAAAAAAGACTTGCAAATTGGAAAATTAAAATGCTTTCGATTGGCAGTCAATTAACATTGATTAAATCGGTGCCTGGGAGTTTGAGTATTTACCTTATGTCGTTGTTTAAAGTTCCAGATACGATGTGTAATACCTTGGAAATGTTACGATCTCGATTCTTTTGGGGAGGGGATGAGACAGAAATGAAATGTAATACCCTGTTTATTTATTTGATAAATAAATAAATTAATGAACGAATAGTAGCCCTAAAATAAATAATTATATAGCAAGGTGTTGGTCTCAGGGAGCTATTGGTCACAATTTTAGAAGTCGGGGATTAAAAGTGTAAGTTCCGGACTAAGTTTATAATTATTTATGAAGATAGGGACCACTTGGTAAACTATTGGGACTTCATTTGAAAAGAATTGTAGAGGAGGGGCTGTTTTAGTAAAATTCGGACCTACTTTGTAATGTATTTAAATGGAAGAGGTTAAAAAGGTAAAATGTGGATTACATTTGAATAAAATGGCATGGAGGAACCAGAGTTGCCAAATTCGTTAAAAGTTTGAATGGGGTCACGGGACTTAAACCTGTGCCTTCCATTCCCGTTGGAGACTATTTTAATGAGCAACCCTCAATCTCAGGTCCGTTCCAAACATATTTTGGGCCCAGTGCGAGAGAAAAAAAATGGGCCCTTAAAATACATAAATGTTATCAAGTTTTTTATAATAACTCAATAATTGAAAGAAAATTATTTGTGTTATCTTCTAAATATAACCATTTTCATAAAAAAAAAAATTTGGCCTTTTTGAAAAATGGGTCCTGGACGGTCGCCCCTATCGCCCACCCTCGCCCACCCTCTGGGACGGGTCTGCTCAATCTAATACACTTCTATAGCCGCCACCACGATATGAGAGTTCCCCCAGCCGCCGTTGCATCCCAGGATCCGATCGCCACCTGTTGTCGTCCGCTACTCCGCTGTCGAGGTCGCAAATCGCCGGAGGAGCACCAGAATAGTCTAGCGCCGTGTTGCTCCAAGCCGCCAGCGAAGCTGTGAACCGCAAGATCCGACTGCCGCCTGCGGCCTTGCCCTTGAAGCGCCATCGTAGCCCTAGCTGTCGGAGTTGATGTGGTAGGACGGAAGAAACACCATGGCGGATGCCAAGGTGGTTGAAGACGACGTCAAGCCCGTGTGCCGCCACTCTTGGCGTGCCTACGCATTTTTTTTGCCGCTGCAATGTCACCACCATCTCCTTTCCGGGTGGCTGTAGTTGGTGACATCCTCCTCTGATCGCCTTATGCCACCACGAGGTGCCTGTCTGCGCAACCGCCGCCTACCGTGACAAGATTTCCGTTGGGGGCGTGTTTCTTTCGTGTTTCAGCCCATATGGTTGTGTGTTTTTGTGTTGTTGATCAGGTGAGGGTGCGTTTTTTGGATGGAACCATGGAAAAACCACCATGGCTGCCACCCTTTACCACCACTTATTTAGACCAAACTTGTACCAAAATGACAATTTCCAGCTAACCACATCGACAATTCTTGAAGTTTTGTCTAGAGCATCTAGAGTTTTGATAGCTATTGTGTGTGTGTGTGTGTTTTTTTTTTTTTTTGCTATTTTTAGCAAAAAAAAATTGTGTAATTAGATGAAATTCGTCTTTTTCTCCTTTAAATATAATCTAAATTTCTAAAATTAGTTTAGCTATTATATAATATGTGACATATTAATTTTAAAGTTTTCATCAATAAAAAAGCATAATGATAATTTTGAAGGCATCTGTATCTTTATTTTTTATTTCAAAGTTTTTTTTTACTAGCATATTAAATCTCATCAAATATCAATCGCATATTTAGTGATATTAATAAATGAGAAGAAGACAAATCAGTTTAATGTCATTTTACTATTTTCTAAGAAATTTTTTAAAGTTAGCCAAATTCTAAAAATAGCTATGAAATTGGACTGTGAAATTGCCATATTGCCAATTGGGCACCACTAACTTTTTTTTTTCTAATACATTTTATATCGTTTTTACACCTTTTAAGTATGTTTTTTTTATATTCTTCTATGGATTTTATTGGCTTAAGAGGGTCTTTTGGGATTTTAATTTAAAATTTAAAATGACCGTTTAGACAAAAAAAAAAAAAAAAACTTATTGACTTATAATGGTGAGAAATAAGTTTTTTAAAAAATATTTGGATTAGATTTTATGGTGAGAAAAATCAATAAGTTGTGCTTTAAAAAATGTTTGTTTTAACTTTTACATATTTTAATGGGTAAATTTATCTTTTACAACCAAAAAAGTGAGTAAAAAGTTAAAAATTTTAACTCATTGAAATCTTATTTTTGAAGGTTTATTGAGAAGTTATTTTAAAAATACTTTTCATATTGTAAAACACTTTTTATAATTTATTGACTTTTTAAAACCAATAAGTCAATAAGTCCTATTTAGATAAATTCACAAACACCCCAAAAATAGGATTTATGAGTTTTCATATGCAAAAATTTCATATCTATTACGAAATTTCTATTTTTGCAAATAAAACCTATATCTGTACAACAAAAATAAAATGGATAATCAGTGTGTGTGTGTATATATATATATATATATATATATATATATATATATATATATATATATATATATATATATATATATATATATATATATACTTGTGTATGTGTAAAAGTTCAATAGAAAACCATTATTAACCAAGGAACCAATGGACGCACATCCACCAGATTATAACAAAACTAAATTCCTTTTTTTCATTAAAATTTTTTTTTTAGGCCATTTTTTTATCGAAAAAAAACCGAGTACCGTTTTTCACGATTTTTCGTCCTCTTTCTAAAGAGATCAATTATGATATATAAAAAATAAACTTTTTTTTTCAAAAAAAAGTTACTTCAATTTCATTGTTGAAAAGTTAAGATCTATTTGTTTATAGAAAAAAAAATTAATAAATATATCAAAATTTATGTTTTTTTATACTTTTTAAACATAGATTCATATTCATGTAAAAAAATGTTATTTCAGTTCAGATTCATATTATGAACATGTTCAGATTCACATTGTGAACCTTTTGGAAATGGAACCTTCTCAGATTCATAGTGTGCATAATAGTAAGTAAGATTCACAGTGTGAATTTGAAATGATTGAGTTTTTTCACATTGTGAATGTTGAAAATTGAAATATTTACAGTTTAGATTCAAAGTGTGAATCGACACAGATCGAGGTTTTTTTTTAACCTTCTCCAATTCACAGTGTGCATAATAGTAAGTCAGATTCACAATGTGGATCTGAACTGATCGAGCTTTTTCACATTGTAAATGTTGAAAATTGAAATATTTACAGTTTAGATTCCCAGTATGAATCTACACTATTCGAGGTTTTTTTAAAGTCTGTTTTGATGTTTATTAATAGAGTACAAAAAATTAATATTTTTTGTATAATTAGTTTTTTTTTTATAAAAATAAACTTAAATATTGAAAAAAACTAACAAAATGAAGTGGGTTTTTTTCGAAAAAAAAAGTTCGTTTTTTATATATCAAAATGGATCTCTATAAAAAGAACATGAAAAATCGAGAACAACGGTATATTCGTTTTTTTTTTATAAAAAATGTGGCTTAAAAAAGATTTTAAACGAAAAAAAGAGGTGGGTTTTTGGTAAAGAGGTAGATTTTTTGATATAATCTGGTGTGTGTGCGTCCAATATAAAAGTGTAGATCTATTTCCTTGGCCGTTGGTCATTATGATTTTCGACGCTCACGATTGGTTCCTTGGTTCCTTGTTATATATATATATATATATATATATATATATATATATATATATATATATATATATATATATATATATATATATATATATATATATATATATATATATATATATATATATATATATATAGGTTCTATGGAAAACAAAAAACCCTAAAAATCGTAAAAATGCATAAAAAATATTTAGAGATCACATAACTTTTTTTTGAATTGTTTTATGAAAAAATCGCATGTTTTTAAATAAATTCGCTGATTTTTTTAAATTAATTTTTTTTTAAAATAATTGTGATTGTATTAAAATATGATTGTATTAAAATACCATTGCTTAGTTAATTGTGATTGTATTAAAATATGATTGTATTAAAATACGTTCCATTGTCTAGTTAATTATCATTGTATTAAAATACGTTCTATTGCTTAGCTAATTGTGATTGTACTAATTATGATTGTATTAAAATATGACATATTTGCAATTGAGAAGTGTTGGTTCGCAATTGCTATCTGCAAAATGGCGTGGATTTTTTAGAAGTTAATGACTTAATGGCATTATAACCTAACGAGGTTTTGAATAAAAAAAATTAAAAGGTCTTTAAATTAGTTTTTGTGCAATATGAGGGTATAAACTCAAAATACTGAAGTCGTTCGCCGTCTTCATGAAAGTGAAGGGGGTAAACCGATGGGTTTAAGGACAAAAACTAGTTTAAGGACCTTCTAAT
The DNA here is from genome assembly GCF_002870075.4 of Lactuca sativa. Taxonomy (NCBI): domain Eukaryota; kingdom Viridiplantae; phylum Streptophyta; class Magnoliopsida; order Asterales; family Asteraceae; genus Lactuca; species Lactuca sativa. Next base: position 4,525,937 of record NC_056631.2, read on the forward strand.
TTATTTTTATTTTTTGCAAAGTCTAGTTTGGTTATAACACAAGTAACAATTTTTCTTAAAACGACATCTATCGGATGACATAATATTTCTCAAAAGACATCATTGGTTTAGCAGTTGTCGTTTGTGAAATTGATGACTATTTTTATAATTGTCATCATTTGTGTTTAATTCTTGGAAAAACATCATTTTCATTAGGCTAATTTGTGATTTTCTCTTTACTTAGTGTATGTAGTTGTATTTCTTCTGATTCTTTAAGGATCTATCATGTAAATTATTCATATATAAATTTAACTAGTGTAGGAGCCCATGCTTTGCATGGGTTAGAATGATATTTGTTTTTTTTTGTTGCATGTGTATGTTGTTTGTTGTCATAGGTTAGAATAGTATTTGTTTTTTTGTTCATCAAGTTGTTGTCATTATGAGTCTGTTGTTGTTGTTGTTGATTGTGTGTGTAGAATTAGTGGAGGTAGATTCTCAAAAATATCGATTTGTTTGGTAATCGAGGAGTCATCTCCAATGGCGTGTTGTTCCAATCTATTAATCTATATTCTTTTCTATTGGTGTCATTTATAGTGTAATAGGAAGACATAAATGCATGATGCTTCAATAGACAACCAAATGAAAGTAAGTTGCTATTATACTTAACTTCATAATACATAAAAATGAGGACCTTGATTTGCCACTTACACAAATATTGGAATACATACGTGGCTTTGTATCTGGCAACGTCCCACTTCGAAAGTCTCCATCCTCAATGTATTTAAGGACCATTTCAACTCTTTCTTAGTCTTCATTGTTCAAAAGATTTGTAGTATGCCTCTTGACTTCTATATGCAGAGAATAAAGTATTATTTCAAATAATCAAACTGTATAATTAAAGTGACATTTATTTTACAAACATTTTTGTCCATTTGAACTTTGGTGCTCCTCATTTCAAATAAAGTCGCTTCTACTTTATAAAATGATGGATCGGCATAAAGTTTATAAACATTTTGAAAAAAAAAAAAGGTCAGCAATGTTTGATATTTAAATATCAATGGAAATACCATAATATAAATATAATACTTCTTAATCGAGAACAAAAAAGTAACCTACAAACATTACAAGACACCTGTAATGATCATAATAATCATGGACATAATGATATGTTTCACGAAAAAAGATTGTACCAAAGTAAAAGCTCTAAATCTGTTTACTCAACTACAAGTTTGACTTTTTGAGTGGTTTAAATTCTTAAAAGAATTTAAAATAGTGGAACAAAATAGAAAGTTGAGTAGTTGAACCTTTAAAAATTGTTTTGGTGATTGTAGGTGGAACAAATATGAAACTTAGTCACTCTGTGGTAATATGGACCCAACATAGCAACCCAAAATAACCGTTTTTGCAGTAAAACAATTGAAAAAATACAATATGGGACAAAATTGGAAAATGAGTGGGTCAAACTTTAAAAAAAAAAAGTTACAGTAACCTTAGATGAAACAATTGTTATACTTGGTTACTATTTTTTGACATTAACCCCATTTAACTAAAATGATATAGTATAGAACATTATATACTATAAGAATATAGTCAAAACTCTTTCCATTCTTCTAACATGTTTGGTTACTTGCAGGGAGACATTTTTACGATAACATATATCTTGCAGATTGGAATGTAATATTTGCAATAGTCATACTTCAAAAAAAAAGCGAAAATATATAAGGGAACATATTGTTTTTCCAGCCCTTTCAATCGTTGGTTAAACATGCGAGAAGCTCCATAACTTTAAAAAAACAAATGTCTCCCTAAAAGTAACCAAACATAGAAGAATGTAAATAGTTTTTGAACAGTACTTTATTTATATATTGGAAAGAAAATAATATGCCACTTTCAGCCTTTATATCAAGCCACACTTTATATTTTGCCTTAGACACTTGCATTCATCCTACCATTTCAAAAGTAAACATATTAGCAAGTAAAGAGTTACCTTTAATTCTACAAAATTTAAAAATTTGTATCCTCTGTGAATTCTTGATTGAATTGTCGCTGCAATACAACCACCATTGATCATGAGGTAAATCATAGCGCTAGATTAGAAAAACCACATTACAGTTTAATTGACCAACATAACTATAAAAACAAAAAGTCATTGTATAACCTACATATATATATATATATATATATATATATATATATATATATATATATATATATATATATATATATATATATATATATATATATATATATAAAATAGTTTGAAACAAACAATCAACAAAAGCATTTACAGTAAGAGCCATTTATTTTTAAGGAAAAAACAAAAAAATACAGAAGAGACGTTTTACTTTTTTTTTCCGTAAAGAGCTGAGCAGAATTTTCTTTAATGGAACCAAAATTCAAACACACAACATCATTTAGAACAGTACATATACATAAACATACATACCAAATCTTTGGATCTTGTATCCGAGACATCTCAAAATTCTCAAGTGTATGACAAACTGAAAAAATTAATCAAAGAAGATAACAATAAGAAATTTGAAATTAATACCAAAAACAAAGAAAAATAACAGATTATCAGCTACAATATATTTTTCAAATACCATTCAAGCATTTTAGCAAACACTTGGCGGGCTAGCAGATGCAAGAATAAATGTGGATACTTCTCCAGCACGAAGGCCCCAACAATCCCTCAAATGTAAATCTCAATCAAGATGGTGAACTATAAAAAAAAATCTGGCAAATTGTTATAACAAACACCACATAAACAAATAACATATGTCAAAATCGTAAGAATGAAAATAGGAATTGAAAAATTAAGCAACAAATCAATGTTTGTGAGTGTCTAAAAAACCACATCTTTCTGATGTATAAACTTTCGATTTACAGAATGGGTATTAGGTTGTCATACGTGTTGGTATTACCATGAAAGAGCATGACAGGGCCTTAGACACCTAAGAGCATGTCATGTATCATAATATTCTTCATTCTTATATTCTTTAGTTGAGCAATGAGAATATCGTTTTATTTGACATGAAATGGAATTAATGGAGCATATTCACTTTGTATCTGGTGCTGCTATTTCAAGTCGATGTTGCCAGGAAAAACGTTTGGTTTCAAATGTGGATGTAATTAGACGACAGGTGGTGGTGGAGGCTAGGAGAAAGCGGAAGCGTCTGGAGGTGCAAGAAAGGGGAGCGCCTGAGACCGCAAAGGACATCGAAGGCTTCCAGTGGAGAGAAAGAAGTCAGTGTCAATCGATGTATGCATCCACTGTTGTTGCCAATATCATGTGAGTGTGTCACCGATGTATGTTGTCTGCGTCGTTGGTAGGCTCGCTTCTCCGGTGAAGACGATGGTTCGATTCCGCCAAGAATAACCAATGACATCGGAAGTAATCGTTTCTTGAGTGGAGCTGCGAGGTGGTAGAAGATCAGAGAGTCGATTGTTTTGTGAAGACTCGGTGAAGTGCATTCTAGAAAAGAAGAAGTCGATGAGATATAGATGAAGTAGAGTCGGTGAGAAAGACACTGAAAAGCGTGGTGGAAATTAACCTTGGTAGGCAACTAACCTATAACTAAACTGATGAACAGTACCCATGGTAAGGTACTGTTCATAAGAATGTTGGGATTTAATTAGTAGTATAATGTTTCTCCACCTTACTGGGTGTGATGAGTTACATTTTCATGGTATGACTCTCTCTCCTTTGATCATCTATCTGTATCCCATCTTCTGTTATTATTTGTTTCTTCTTTCTTCTTCATTCCTCCTATCTACGGCTTCCTCCTCTCAAGATTCTAACTTTCCCATGAACACCATTCTTCACCTTATCACCAATTGATTGTCCTCCACTAATTATCTTCTCTGGAAAAACATGTTGGTAATTTTATTGTCACCATGTCATTTTATGTAATTGGAACTAACATGTGATCTAAGGGGCTTCATAATTTGTACTCTAATATATGTACGGGTATGTGCGGAGTGCACACATGTATAAGATCGAATTAAAAGTCAGTTCGACGAAAAGTCGGGGGTCCGGGAGCAACGCCCCAAAAACTCTCCTAAATGTTACATATGGGAACATAGTAGGAAAAACGAATTTTTTAGGGTGGTTATGGTAAAACTGACAAACTCCATCAGTTTAAGAAACCCTAAATCCTCATTAAATTCCGGATTTCCTAGCTTGCTTCCAAAGCAACCCTTGACGGCCAATCTTAAGAGGCAAACCTTAATCTCATTTGTTATAAATAAACGACTCTTCTCTTTGAGAAGAGATACAGAAAACGATTAGCTTTCTTTTCTTCAAATAAACACAAAATCCTTTTAGCAATTTGGCTTACGATTTCTGTGTCTAGATTCGTAAGTGTCTTCTTAGATTATCCTAGGTTGAATTTCTTGTAACCCAGACATAGAATAGAAATATCAGTTCGGAAAGTGTTCACACGATCCAAGGGGTATCCAGATCTCCAACATAAACCCTATTTCATCCAACAAAACCAAATGATTCCTCCTCACTTATCAAAACCTTATGGGACATGTTGATGGAACCAAATTCTAAAACCCTTGTTAATGTCAAATTGACACAAAATTCGGCCTTTACTTCTTCGATCTTGGTTGACCATTGAGCAATCATTCTTCTCCAAGCCTCTCTGACTGAGGAAACTTTTTCAAAAATCATTGGCTTATCTACCACCCGACAGATTTGGGTTGTACTTGAAAATGCTTACAACAATTCCTCAATTGAACGTGTTCAAGCCTCATGGGATCAGTTTCGCCAAATATCCAAAGGTTCGTCCACCGTTGTGGAATTTGGTTGTAAGTTTAAATCCATTTTGTGATCATTTGTTACGTCCTCATTTTCAACCCAAAATTTTCATTTTTATTTATTCAAAATATTCATTTACATCAGAGTATTTATTACATTATGCAGAAACATGATTGCGAATGCCCATATGTACAGTCGAATATTGCCCTTCTTATGAACCAATGAAGCTTCTTAAAAACATTTATAAACAACCGGGTAAGCGTTAGGCTTAGTGAGTTCCTCCAATATACCATATAACACAATACTTATACATGCATACAAATAATGGCTCCCGTACTTTAATCGGTCCGCCATAAAATCTACACGGGTCTGTAGGCTCTCATACTTTATTCGTTCCGCCATCAACCCTCACTAACTTTTAAGCATACCAACAATTACTCACATAGATACTACACATTCGGCTCTACAAGCACATAGAAACTACACTATGGGATCTACTCTACTGGCACTTATATCCTAACATACATGGATATATACTGGAATACATAATATAGTGAGATGAACTCACATCGACACTTTCTCAGATGGTTAACAACTAACCGGGAAATACAACTGGCGAGTACGCGCCTAACAGGTATTAACCTATAATAATAGAACTTATTAGTCCCTAGGGAATTATGGTAATATACGCTAGATCTATCTCCCAATGAACACTAATAGTTCTATTAAATACAGATCAACCAGGTAGGACAGTTAGGAGACAGGATCATTTCGGCATATAACTTTTCAATCCAACAACCAAGCCAACGTGACCGTTCTATACACCTCTCCCGTAAGTAGATTAATCAACATTATAACTGGAATTACTGATAAATCTATATATATATATATATATATATATATATATATATATATATATATATATATATATATATATATATATATAACAATTATGAACATAAATATAGTTATACTTAGGACGGAGTAAGTGTATCTTACTTTACAAGGATTTTCTTGTGAAAACCAGGAAATGGTTCCGGCAGAATCTCGACTCAAGGACTCATACTTGATGGTTACTACTAGTTGGGTACCTCAGGGGTCCCGAGGCTTTGCCGGAGTATAGAAATCTAAGGAAAATGGCTTAAAAGTAAGGAATACTCAAAAGAAAAGATGTATATGGGTGTGGGGAATGGATCATATACGGAGAGCTCTATTTATAGCCAAGAAAAGTGAAGTGTGTCGCGCACATATAGGGGCGCGCCGCGTACTATAAGTGTGTTGGCTCCAGCCTTCTTCTACCATGTATCGCTTCCAGGTTCGTCTACATCGGCGCTTCTAGAACTTGTCACGTGTCACGTTCCTATGGTGTCATATTTCGAAATCTCATGGAGCCACGTAACTATGTCTCGGAGCAAAGGGGCTTCCCTGATATGACCACGTGGCACTCTCTCGTGGTGACACATCATCGCGTGCGTCGCGCACGATTTTCCAGATTTTCAAAATGGCGTAACTCCTTCATACAAACTTCGTTTTCGACGTTCTTTATAATTTCGAAAATTTATCGACGAAATCCACAATTTTCCTTTAGATCCCAACAGGTAATTCTCACTTTATCAAAAAAAAATTATATTTTTTATAGGCTTAGACTGTTAGAGATCGTTGCAGAAAGCATAACTCTTATATACGAAGTCCATTTCCTATTGTCTTGATATTGAGGGAATCATATCAACGAGATCTTCAATTCTTGTTTAGATTATTTGCCTAATAATCTATCTATCTAAGAATTGATTTTTGTGGTCACGCTATTGTGCTGAAACTTCGAAGAATCATAATTTCCTCTTACGAAGTCAGATTTGGACGTTCTTTATATACACGCTCTCAGTTTTATGACTACTACGACTTTCGTTTAGATTTCTTAGGCTAATAAGTGATTTATCAAAATTCACTTTTTATGATACGCTGAGTTGTGTCGGTCTAATCGCGAAAATTCGAAGAAGCATAACTTCTTTATATGAAGTCGGCTTTACGCATTCTATATATCTACGGAAATCGTATGGATGTTTCCTAAATGTTTATGACGATTACTTGGACTAAAGAGTAATATATTTCTACTTCGAATTTTATAAACGACGATTTATGTTGGATTCTACGGAAGGGTAAAAATAGGGTGTTACATTAGTTATCTCTTGTTGGTCACCCGGTTGAAGAATCAGACAAAGTTCACTGGTTTTTGTGTGGCCTCGGGTCTGTTTTTGAGACTTTTTCTATTGTTATATGTGCTTCTCGATCTCCCACCATCCTTCTCGATCTTCTTGCCCGGGCAGAAGCTCGTGAATAATTTTTAAAGTCTTTGCATGGAACTACTTCTCCTTTTGTGGAATTCTCATCTAAAACCATGCCACCAAATCCTTTTTGTGGTCGTAGTGGTTGGTTTAATAGGGGTGGTCGCGGGTGACGTCTTCCCGACATGCCAACATTGATGAATTCTCGTTTCCCTTTAATGGCTCTTCCTCTAAAACTTCACTTAGTGACTTGTTTTTGGTCACCTTTCAAGATGATACCCCATGTTGCCAACCTTTACCTTCACATGTTCCCGCTTTCCCTCCACCCACTAAACTCAATGAATGTGGCCTTTGTAATGAAAATCAACAACATATGGGTTATAATGATGATTTGAACCACTCATCTCCGACCCACATTGATCTAGTTTCGTCGACTCCCTTGGCTCAATTACCTCCACTAGCCCAAACACATCCAACTCCATTAACCCACTCACTACCAACATCGGCCCAATCACCGGCCTAACTGATTTCCTCTACTGTTCCGATTGATACAACCATCTCGTCTACTCCTGCTTCCAGCCTACCACACACAACCACACAAACATCTGATCCTACTATTCCTCCACATGCTTCAACACATCTTATGATTACACGAGCCAACGTTAGGGTCTTTAAACCAAGCATCAAGCTAATCTTTATCACATTACTAACATTGCTCTTCATTCTGCATTATTTACTCATAGTGATCCCTAACACTATGAGTATGTTGCTTCGGTTTCACATTGGGTATATGTCACAAATGTTGAAATGACTACCCTTTGTCTTAATAAAACTTGGACCTTGGTGCCCAAGCCTATTGATCATAATGTGGTCAGTTGCAAAAGGATCTTTTGAACCAAATATATGGTCGATGGCACAATTGATCGCCATAAAGCACATCTTCTTGCGCAAGGTTACAGTCAACTGTCGGGTGTTGATTACTCTCATACCTTTAGTCCGGTTGAAAAGGCATCTACGGTTCGTATTGTTTTATGGATAACGGTTATCAATGATTGGCCTCTTAATCAGCTTGATGTGAATAATGTGTTTCTCCATGGTACTTTACACGATCTTCTTCACATGGAGCAACCTCTGGGGTTTCTTGATCCTCGCTATTATAATCATGGGTGTTGTCTTAACAAAGCTCTCTACGGTTTGAAACAGGCTCCACATGCTTGGTTTCATCGCCTCAATGCTTTTTTAATTAGCAATAGCTTTGTGTGTAGTTGTGATGAACCATCACTCTTTGTGTTCAAATGAGAATCATGTGTCTTATACCTATGTTGATGATCAAATTCTTACCAGCAATGATGCCACATTTATTCTCTCTGTTGTCACTTGTTTCGATAAAGAGTTTGTCATTAAAGATCTTGGTCGGCTCAATTATTTTTTGACTTGAAGCAACTTACACAACGAATGGTATTTTTCTTAGTTAATCTAAATATGCTCATGACATTCTTACACGGGCCAGTCTTCTTGATGCTAAACCAGTCACCACTATGATTGCCTCCAACACAATGTTTATTTCAAGTGGTGATCCTTAGTGCAATCCTTCGCATTATCGATCTCTTTTTGGTGTTTTGCAGTATCTTACAATAACTTGTCCAAATATTTCGTATGTCGTTAATCAAGTCAGTCGGTTTCTTCAAGCTACCACTACTTCTCACTATCATGGGTTAAACAACTACTTTGTTACATCAAGGCATCTATCTCTTTTGGTCCGTCTTTTTCTAGGCCAAAGTATACCACAATTGTGGGTTATTATGATGTTGATTGGGCTAGATGTCTGGAGACTCGTTGGTCCACTTATGGCTACTCAATATTCCGAGGGGGGAGAGGGGGGTTCAATCTTGTATCCTAGAGTGCCAGGAAACAACCAATTGTCTCTCGATCCAATTATGAATCTGAATATCGAGCTATGGTCAACACTGCTACAAAAATTATTTGGATCACTCATCTATTACAAGAACTCCATGCTCTTCCACCAGCTAGATCGACGTTATGTGATAATTAGAGTCCTATTTTTCTCACTCAAAATTCGGTCTCTCACAAACATGCCAAACACAATGACCTTGGCTACCACTTTATTTGTGAATTTGTGTCACATGGAAAACTTCATTCCGAGTTTGCTCTTACCAAGCTTCAAGTTATCGACATTTTTACAAAAAGTTTGTCGCATCATCAATTCGAAGTTTTTCAAAAAGTGTTACGTATTCGTCCATCACCATTCCGCTTGAGGGGGATATTAGACATAATTAAGTATTTATGTATATTCGGGGGATATTAGACATAATTAAGTATTTATGTATATTCTTTATACTTGGTGTATATAGTTGTATTTCTTCTGATTCTTTAAGGATGTATCATGTAAATTATTCATATATAAATCTAGGGGTTGGCTAAAAAGACACTTCATATTGCAATATGGACACCTTAATTAATTTTTTAAATATTTTTATTGGTTGAAATTGCATTAATTTCCGGAAAAGCTGATTATAAGCAGTTAATTATTAGGTGTGATGACTTACATTTTCACAAGTGGCGTAAAACATCACATGCACTAGTGTGTGTAATGTAACTAAGTTGAGCCAACTCGTGAGATACTTGGAACTGACTCGAAAAATACTAGAAATCCACTCGATTCAATTCGAGTTGAGCTCAAGCTTTTCAAGTATATTATCGAGACGAGCTTGAGTATTGAAATACTCGACTCGTGGAGCTCGTGAGCTTAATCGAGCTTAGTTATATTTATACTTTTACCTTTTATTTTATTCATATTTTACATAATCAAGCCGAGTTAAATCGAGCTCATAAGCTTAATCATATTTCTTTTTTAATTTAATGTATTTTTATCTTTTTAATATTTAGTCTAGCCGAGTCGAGTTAAGCTCAAAATTGTAGAGCTCAGGCTGAGTTTGAAGTTGAGGCTCGAGTCGAGTTGAGTTTCAAGTCTGGCATACTCAACTCTACTATTCATATAATGAAAAAGAAGTAGGGATGAAACTTGTGAATTCGAGAAACCATATGGACCATTTATGTAAATTTGTCCTAAAGTTAATAACAATAATTTCCTTGGCTGACATTGTAACTTGAGGATTGCCCTTAATTAGGAACGAAATCAATATGTTCTTGTAAACATGTTCCCCAGGAGCTGGAAAGTAGAGCACCTAGAGCTGAGAGAAATATGTATGACAAGCATATCAAAGACTGTATGATATAATATCATGCCTAATGTTAGCAACCATGAATGACACCATATCTTCAAACTGTCATGACAACAACAAAATATGGAGGAAATGTTCCAAATCATATTAGACAAGAAATATGTGAAAACACTCGGTTTAGGGTTTAAATGGCAATCATGTTTAAGTTGATAACCGAACACAAAACTTAAAGAAGAGTAGTTGTAGTATTTGTGTTAGATTTGGTATGTAAAATCTTAAGAGCATCAAAAAAACTAGTACATCATTGTTACTAGATTCGTGTATCAGCAGTTACCCATCAAATGGAAATGGATACGGATGATTAATGAATGTAGAGTTTTAAGGACATTCAAATTGACTGTTAAGCTGGTGACAGATGAGCTTTGGAACTAACCAAGTGCAAGTTGGCCATCTTTATCTTTTCTAAAGAATCTATACTAATAAAAGAGTAGCTCTTTTGACATGTGTCATCATATTAGACATTTTAATTAATGTGTTGCCACTTGTCAATCTATTAGTTTTTCATTTTAAATTTATTAGACCTCCTCATTAATGTGATTCTATTTTAAATTTTAAATTTTAAATTATTGTTTTCATTAATTCACAAATAAAAAATATCTAATATATTAAAAGTTAATTTTATATATTTATTTGAATCAATGATTATAATTTCACATAACTAATAAAAAATATCTCTTAAATTAATAATTTATTTAAAATAACTTATTAATAATTTTAAGTTTTTACTATAAAAGTTTGATTAATTCTATAATTGTGGTTCCTACGGGTTATAAGCTAGTAATATTTTATAAGATCATATGATACCGCAGGTTTTCAAGGCTAAGTTATTAAATTTTTTTAATTCCCAAGGCCCAAGGGGTTGTGTTTATGTGGGATTGTGGGTGGCGTCGTAACTAAAAAATTATACTTCATGTATACTATAATATGATATATTTAAAAATATTTATTACTAGCCGCTGATTGGATGAAAAAATGAGGAGTTAGATAAGTTTAAATTAGGAAGAAATTGCATAAATAGGCTAAAAAACAGGAAGAGTAACCAAAAATATAGTATTCCCTCTCTTGATTTCATTTCATCTCATCGTGGTGTACCAACCGAGTTCATAGCACAAAAATTAAACAGCAAACAGAAGTTTTTTTAAACATATCATATTATTGAATAAGAACATAGCAATGAAAGCAATAATCCAAAATACCGAATACGAGAAGAGAACATAACATACATACGCGTATGCTTGCTTGATTTAATAGGCAGAGTATCTATCAGCAGCACCCGACCAGATCTTCTTGTAAGCAGAAATGAAAGAAGGAATGAGAGCCACAAGTGCAAGGGAAAGATGCTCCGAGCTGCTTGTCTTGACCGTGATCTGACCGCTCATCTTATTGTTGATTCCGGCCCGCACCGCCACTTTTGAATTCCGGCCAGCAGAGAATTGAGCCAAACTGTTGAATCCCAACGCCAAATCCCCTCTCCATTTTATGATTGAAAGCCCGAATGTTGACTGCACCTGACCAATCGGGTAATCCAGCTCCCGCCGTTGTACCTCGATGTTCGCCCCATAAGCGGAATCCGTCTGGAACCGAACCGTCCCCGCGCTTCCGATCACCGAATACTGCTTTCCAAACGCCATCTGGTCCTCCACTTTGAATCCGGTCACCACGTTTTCACCAAGAAACGTGACCGACATTCCAGCAGCTGTCTTGTTTCTTTTCAGATTTTTGAATTTGGTTTCCCCCCGCACGATGTATGCGAGTTGTTTCCCGATCGGTTGGATGTCGAATCCAGCCATAGTCGACCCGTTCTCCCCATGCTTGGCGGAAACCGATGAATCCATGTTGATGCTGAAGTCTTTCTTGTCTTTAGTGACTTGGACGGAAACGGAAGCCGGAAAGCGATTGATGATTGCCAGAGTTTGTTCCAGGTTGACTCCATCGTACCCGCAATCATGATCCCAACCATGGGTGTCAAGCACCGGTCGCGCCAGGAATTGGGAAGTCGGCTCCAGGAATCGGAATCGGTACGCCGGATTATCGCTGTCGAAAGACGGCGGTAGTGCCATGTCCGGTAACGGAACCGCCACCGGTGCCGGCGCATCTCCTTCGCCTTCTTCCTCCTGAAAACCTTGATCGGTCACACCGTCTTTACCTCTCCTTTTCATTTCCTTCATTCTTTTCAATTCCTCTTTCCATTGCTTCTTCTGTAAAAGCTTGACTCGGTAATCGTACTCATCAAAGTAAGCTTTCTTCTGTTCTTTGCTAAGCTTTGCAAGTTGGGTCTTCTTCAACGGTTTGAAAGGCGGGAGCTGATCGTATTCATCTTCATCTTCTTCATTTTCCGATTCCGACAGATCCGCCAGGTCAACATCGGAATCACCACCATCACCGCCCTGCTCCGACGACAGCTTAGGGTGCGCACGGGACTGCAACATTGAGGACAACATGTACGGGAGTGGCGGTGACCGGACACGGAAACCGAAAAGCTTGCGGTTGTCATAAGGATCTTGCGGTTTCGATAGCGCATTTGCTTCTGCTAAAATCTTCATGGAGTAACAAAGCATAAGAAGCTGCGGCCTCCAAGTTTGGCCATTCGGAAGCACCTTCTGACCTTCACGGTTCTTCCGACACGACTGATGGTTTTCAACTAAAGAAACCGGGTTCATCAAGCTCGGGCTCATCATCCGCAAATCACCAACCGCATGCCCGATTGCTTGTTGGACAACATGCGATCTTTGAGTGACAAACATTTCATAACTCAATGGGATTCCATTAGAACCTTCCGGAGGCGCGGAAGCAGCATGTGTGAAAGTGACTATGGCACTTCGCCAGATGGCGGGACCCAGGGAATTCGTAATGTTTTTCAGTAATGGAATGTCGTTATGGTCTCTGGTTTGGGCGTCTAGACGATCGACATAAAGAACGATATCCGCAGGGTTTTTCTTTGTGAACCTTTTTGCTGATGAGAGTACACTTCTGTTAAAACCCTGATCCATCACAGAGGATCGAAGCCCGGGTGTATCAAAAACACGAACCGCAACTCCACCTACCATACCGCGTATCTCCTTCACTGAATCAGTCGCAGGTTGAAAAGCACTGATTCCGGTCTTGTCTTCCCCGAAAATGGAATTGATGGTGGCACTTTTTCCAACCCCGGCTTTACCGATTACCAGGATGTTGACCGAAAAGTCAAGATCATCGTTCCCTTCAGCTTCAAGCTCCATGGCCTTTCTTTTAGCGGCATCAAGGCTAAAAGATTGACCGGTTTGTCTCCCTGCGATTAGAGCTAGCCTGTAAAGAACCTGTGCTGCTACAGACTCATCTGGAGAAAGGCCTAACCTCTGCACAAGCCTCAAAAACTTCACCCTGATGGACTGTATCTTCTCCAGCTTTTTCCTTTCTTCTTCACTCAAGTTGCTTTCGGTTTCACTGACACTCATGATACTTGAAGGGTTGTTGAAAAGACTGGAGCGTGTTGGTGTTGGTCTAGTGGCGGCTCTCATGGGCTGGAGTGAGGGGCCCAGTCCAGCAGGGCGTTCGACTGTGAAAAGTCTAGAACCATCTTGTGAAGAAAACGTGATGTTGCCACCTTCTGAGCTACCATCAGCTGCTGCTTTTAGAAGTGCAGCTAATGCAGCTGAATCAAACAGCTCTTTCCCGTCTTCTTCTTCTTCTTCATCATCATCTTCATCAGAATCTGTGACAATCTGACCATCAACCATCTGGGAACGATCTTGAGAACTCTCCCCACCTTCACCTGATCCTCCTTCCAACTCCTCCATGAACTGCTTTGCAGCTTCTGAACTTCCAAAGATCACACCATCAGTATCTTCATCTGAAGGGGAAGCATCCATGTAGCCTTCTTCATTATCATCATCCTTTTCAGCAGAATCCTCTACAACAAATTTGTCTGCTGGACCGTTTTCTAGACCACTATCAGCATCAATGTCGATATGTTTTGCCTTGGCATCTGCATCATCGGGTAAATCTTTGCCCAAAACTTCTGTTCCCTGAGCTATCTCATCAGGAACAGCTTTGTCCAATACTTCTGTTGCCTGAGCTGCATCATCGGGGGTATCTTTGTCCAAACTTTCTGTTTCCTGAACTGTATCACCATCCAAACCAACTATCGACACATCTTCTACATCATCTAAAGCAGTCATCACCACTGAACCATTTTCTTTACCCTCATAATCAACTTCTTTCTCTACTTCCGCCTCTGGGTTCTTTTCATTCTTCTCTGCATCATCATCAACAGAATCTTCCACCACCAAAGGTGAAAATTTGCCATCGGTCACTTCAACAACCTCCTTATCCACAACTTCTTCTAAAACACGGTCTATCTTCTCAGACGAAAAACCAGACTCTTCAGCCACAACACCACCATCTTCTTCTGTCTTGCTAACCACTGCCACTCCAGGCACTCCCGCCACTGGCAAATCAACATCTATGGCTTCCACCACAGAATCACCTTCAGAAGTGATATTCACATCATTTGCACCAACAGATTCTAAATCAGGTTCTTCAACAACAGAACTAGTGTCATCGGGTCCACCAACTAGCAGCACCTCCTCATCCTCATCATCATCATCGTCCTCAACATCTTCCATATTAGAAACCACAGCCACACCTGGTACAGGCGCATCAACTTTTATTTCTTCCACAACAGAATCCCCTTCTGTGGTAAGCTTCACACCATTGGCTACAACCACCTCCTTTTCTCCTTCTTTAGGACTATCAGGTTTCACTTCATCCCTATTCACAACCTTTGATACAGTTTCATCAACTACATCTCCCTTACTTTCAATCACCTTATCTCCTTCAATCCCTTCCACAACCTCCTCTTTCACCACTTCACTCGAATTCAAATTCTCATCCGATTCAAGCTTCTCGTCTGCTCTCTTATCCACCAAACCTAAATTACCCTTTTCGGCATCATCAACAACCTCATCACTCACGGTCGCTAAATCAACCTTCGGCAAAAGAACTTCAAAAGCCTCGGAAAACTTCTCACCGTTATCCCCACCTTCGTCTACATTTAGTATGGCTTTTGAATTCTCATCTAAGTTTGTCTCAAAAGCCTCCTCCTCACCACTTGCAAAACCCTCGTTCTCGTCATCGGAACTAGCATTCAGACTACTAGTTTTATTATTATCAAGTTTGTTAACGGATTTCAAACCATTCGTTTCGTTAACAGAATCGATTTTATCGGAAGAAACAGAAGAAAAACCTGAGAGAGACGTATCTTCCTTCGAGTCCATGGATTCTGAACTTCACCAACACTCGTGCTACGTGAAACCAATACAAGAAACAATTGGGTAACTAGGGTTTATGATAGTGTACGAAATTGGGGATAAGGATTTAGATAAAGAGAGAGGTGATAAGGTTCTCGTAGAGAACGATAGAAAGAGGGATGAAATCCTTCGCAGCCGCTACACAGAAGTAGTTGCTTGGGGGGATGGGGCTTTTTTTTCTGGGCTTCCGCCGGGAGTGAAATGACGAAAATCACCCTTGGATAGCACGTGACTACGAGGGATATTTTACGGTTGAGGACAACATTTTCTCATTTATAACTAACTGTGGTTTAAAAAAAATCATTTAATTTAGGCTCACATCACATCTTGTTTATTTTTTGAACTTTTATTTTCGAGTTTTTTTTTTGGTTTTTATGTTTCATAAGTCAAAAACTACCTTGTTAACTTTTAAAAAGTTGTTTAACATGTTTTATGAGCTTTTTTACAAACTTCCTAAATATATCCTTAAATACTTATAAAAAAAATTATTTGATAAAATATCCTTTTATATAATTTTATATCTTTTAGTTAGCTTTTACCAAATACTTTTTTATCGGCTAGTTTATCAGCCAGTAGCTAACATTTTAACTTAGTTAGCGCGTCAAACGCAACCTTAATAAGTGGAATCTGAAAAATGAAAAGAAAAATACTTGATTTTCACAAATTGCAATTATACATATTCTCTCAAATATAGCTTTTTACAAAACTTTAAGTTCAAAAATTATTTATAATTTTCAAATTTTGCTGAACATATTAGAAGTTGCAACAAATTTGGTTGGTGCTCTTTGCATTTCATCTTTTCCGTTGGTTATTTTGTCCTTAGATAAAATAAAATAAAAATAAATAAATAAAAAAAGATTATGATGTTTATTTGACATGTAATTTGATGACTACTTTTTATTTTATACTATTTAATATGATATCTTTCTATTTTAGGTTAACATATTTAAAACTTCACAAACAAATGGCAGTACTGTTAGTATTTTATTATGACTGCAAATAAAATATATGTACAACTTATATTAAAACAATTATATGTAATTATTTTGAAATTTTCTTATTTTCATTTCTCCCTTTGGTCCAAACAATGCATTTCCCACCTAAAAGCCAACTTTGTTCCATGACAAACTTGTTTGTAACAATAAATGTGGGACGGCGCAATATATATATATATATATATATATATATATATATATATATATATATATATATATATATATATATATATATATATATATATATATATATGTTCAGGTTCATTTGAGACCATTCTAATTTTGTGAGACCGTTAGACCAAATCTAAAAATAATTTTAAAATGCAAAATAAATTGAAAAATTCAAAAAAAAATTTTTTAAATATTATTTTCGGAACTTGAATTAACTAAAAAAAATAAAAATAAAATTCCGTTTTTTTTGAAAAATACGTGAAATATTCTAATAAAATATTACACTGACATTATCTAAAAAATAATTTTAAAATGCAAAATAAATGGAAAAATCTAAAAATTCTTTTTTTAAATATTATTTTCGAAACTTGAATTAACTAAAAAAAATATAAAAAAAATATAAAAAAATCCGTTTTTTTTAAAATACGTGCAATATTCTAATAGAATATTACACTGTACATATTCTAAAAAATAATTTTAAAATGCAAAATAAATGGAAAAATTCAAAAATTCTTTTTTTAAATATTATTTTGGAACTTGAATTAACTAAAATAAAATAAAAAAATGTGTATCACGGTCTCACAAAATTAAGCCGTCTCACATGAACCTAACCTTATATATATATATATATATATATATATATATATATATATATATATATATATATATATATATATATATATATATATATAAGGGATGACGTTCAATAGAAACCATAATTAACCAAAAAACCAATCTTTTTTCCAACTTTTAGAACTTATTTTTTATCAAAAAAAAGACTAAAAATTTAAAAAGTCATAAGTTTTTATCCTTTTTCCAATGATATCAAATTCGATTTTTTGTTTAAGTCAAATACACAATGTGAAATTTTGAAAATTCACAATGTGAATCCAGATTCACACGGTGAATCCGAAAAATATTTTTCATTTTCACAATGTTAATATATGAATTTATATATTTTTAGATTTTTTTTTTTTGATAAAGAAGCTCTAGAAACAGAAAAAAAAGACTTGGTTCCTTGAATAACCAATAATTATGGTTCTCTGTTTAACTTTTTCATATATATATATATATATATATATATATATATATATATGTTTAGGTTCTACGGAAAACAAAAAACCCGAAAAATCATAAAATGCATAAAAAAAATACTTAGATATCACAATACTTTTTTTTATTTTTTTATGAAAAAATCGCAGGTTTGTAAATAAATTGGCTGACTTTTTTTTTTGAAAAAAAAATATATTTTTTTTTAAATTGTTTTTTTATTTTTTTCAACGAATTTATTAAAGAACCTGTGTTTTTTTATAAAAAAATTTGTAATCTCTAAGTATTTTTTTATGCATTTTTATGATTTTTAGGTTTTTTTTGTTTTCCAAATAACCCTTCCCTATATATATATATATATATATATATATATATATATATATATATATATATATATATATATATATATATATATATATATATATATAAAGAAGAGGGTTCCATTGAGATTTTTTTTAAAAATAGAGATCTTAAGCCATATTTTTCATTTGTCTTTTTACCATATAATAGAGACTGAATAATGTCTAATCATAAATGATTATATGGCGAAAATTTATAATCATATATGATTATATATGTTTATACATATAAGGTGAGGACTTAAAAATGGTAAGAAATGTGAGGACAATTATACGTTGTCCACTTCGTTAAAGGCACAAATGTCAAACCATGGAAGTAATACAGACTCAAAGATTTAATCATGTGAGACGAACGTCTATGGAACGTCATATATACACACACACACACACTAGCAATTGGTCCGCGCAAAGCGGCGGCAAAAGATTAGTTTGTTATTAGAGAACATATTCCAAAAAAACAGTTACCACATTGGTCAATCGAATATGGAAAATTTTAAACTTTCGCGTTTTATTGGACATGCGTTCTAAGTCTATTGATTGTCTTTGTGTTTGTTCAGTATGTATTTTCTTACATTGGATTCGTTATACCAAAAACAGATAATATACAACTACATTTTCATCTGGTATGATACCAGGAAAAGTGTCATCGGTGAATATCTTTTTTCGGAGACATTTCACATTCCAAAAAACATGTGGTGAATATTTTTAATAAAATATGTTGAATATTAATTGGGTAGGTTGGTTTTAACATGCTATTCTATCTCTTTGTTGATTTTGTAGCTTTTGGGTAGATTCTTTCTACAATTGTTCTAACAATAATCTCTTTTGTCTTTCAAGAAAAAACATGTGGCGAACAAAAAAAAAATTAGTGGTCACTTTGCTTTTCGATTAATATATTTATCGATTTTGCATTTGTTGTATGTGTGTTTTTATATATTAACCGGTTTTGCATTTGTTGTATGTGTTTGGTTTGCTTTTGGATTGATTTAGAAATTATCAAAGATCACCTATAGTCGTTCGTTTACCCGCGCAAAGCAGCAGTGACAATATCAAACCATTACATGTTAACCATAAGACCACCTAATAACTGTAAAATTGCTCCTCATATGAAAGAGATTATAACCATACTTTCAACAAATATCTCATCACATAAGTCAATCTTCCATTGTCATCTCGACAGATGCCTATACGGGTTCAAAGACAACCTAGAAACTTAGAAACATGGAATCTATGAAATAAAATAAATAAATAAATAAACTTGTACATAAAAAAACACAAAAACACAAAGGGATGTACTTTGTTTTTACTTATATTTGAGTGGACAAGGAAAAAGGGATGAGATCTGGACAGAGGTTCGAGCTCCGTACCTATACCTGGGAAATGTTAATAACAAATAAATATTAGGAATAAAAACTATAAAAACATGAAAAATGACATATGTTTTGTTGTAATAGCTCTAGTTTTCACTTTCAAAAAAAAGTGTGCTTACAAATGTTAAAACTGTAAAAACAACATATCCAAATGAAATTAAGATTCAATCTATAAGAGATAGAATGTTTTTCTTCTTCCTTTTACATAGAAAGAAAGAGAGGTGGGTGGTGCGCTGGCGGTGACCACCGTCGAAGGCGTGCGCTGGTGGCCACGTTAACTAGAAAAAGGGATTTGCCAAGATACATGGAGAATTAATAAGCCAGGTCAATAGGATGATAACGTGAGATGAGCTGCGTCAAAGGTGGATAAGATTTCAAAATATAGTTCGTTTAACTTTTAATTATTATTTTAATAAGAGATAATTGTACTTTAAGCTTATATATTTGTACAACTTAAAAATATTATTATTTTATTAATGATTACTTGTACTATTAGTTTAATGACTTTAACGTCTTAAAAATATATTATTTTTTAGAAATAGTAAGATTTCCTTTATAAGGTTGTATATATATATATATATATATATATATATATATATATATATATATATATATATATATATTATATTGAATCTATTTTTAAAAATAGTAAGATTTCCTTTATAAGGTAGTGTGTATATATATATATATATATATATATATATATATATATATATATATATAAGCTCTTTTGTGCGAAGAGACTACTAATTTAAATATCATTTTTCAAAATCAAAACCACAAATATTAACAAAATGCAACGTCTAAGCCGTATCTAGGTTAAAAAAAAAAGATTTGACGATTTTTTTTAATACAGCGTCATCAATTCCACAATTGTCCACTAGAATATGCATTATTTGCTACATAATTAGTTTTTTGTATGGTTCGATCCGAAAAAGAAAATTAACATTTTTTGTAATAAATATGTTTCATCTAGTATGGTAATTTCCTGTTTCCAAACCAGGCACGTTGAGAAGTGAAGATTTGTATGCAAAACATGTTTACAATGTAAACATAGTATTGTGGTTCGGTTCTTGAGCAATGTTTTATTGAATAATTATTGTCGTTTGTGTGGTCATGTGTTCTGACTATATCAGTAAATAACATATTTTTTGTATTTAACCAAACATTGTTACAAAAAATTTAATCTTTTCAACATGGATACATATTGTTGTGTTGATAATCAAGAAATATAGTACTTTTGTACCATTTTAGCTATAAAAAAGTATATAAAATATGTTCATTATTAATAGTATAATAATAGGTGATATGTTAGTATTTTATCTATCATGTTATCCATTTTTTTAAATAACAATTTAATCTATTTTTATTTTGCACCTAAAATCTAGATATGTTTCAAATAGGAGTTGAACATTTAACCTCACGAAGGAGGACAATTTTCATGCTGATAGGTCAATGTATTTTGATAGGGATAATGACTTGAGAGGGTAACATACTATTACTTTTGGTCGCAATTGGTCACTAAACTTTTTGTCGTGCTCTAATTGTCATTTAACTTGTTGATTCGTGTAGATTTTCCCCTTATAACCGATATTAGCCGGTTGCAAAGGAATTATCTGTCTGAGGTGTCTTTTTTATCCTACGTGGCCAATGAGGTGGCATGTAGGTCGTGATTTTGTCACCCCTCCTCATTGAAGTTAAGAGTGAAGTCTCATTTGGTCCTTAAATTCGATTAGAGCATGAAGTCTCATTAACCTCCTTCAATTTCCTTCAATCTTCAATCGGTCTCTATAATGGCTTCATCACAATGTCCCACTAATCGAAACTTCATTGTAGTGGATTTCCACTACAATGGAACGTTTGCACCCAACCCATTAGTATACTTTGATCCCGGTAGACTATCAGTGCGAGATGTTGACTTTAGTGCATTTGAGTACGAGGAGTTCATGGCATTTCTTCACAAGCTCACCAGAAGTAAAAGCAAAGGCATTTACTTCTGCCTTCCACAATAGTCTTTAAGTAAAGGAATCCATACACTGGTGAATGAGGGTGATTACAAAGAATTTTTTGATTTGGCTTATGCGAATAATAGGAGAATGAATGTATATGTGGACCACCAAAATGAACCAATCTTCGAATGGATTGAGGAAGAGGAAAATGAAGATGAAGACTATAGTTGTGAAGAGGATGAAGACTCAATCTTGTTGGACACTTATTTTATTGACCATGAAGAAGATGATGCTTAATATCCATTCCCAACCAACAAAACCATGGGTAACAAGTTCTTAAACAAACTTTGTCTACATACAGTAAATGTAGATGATGTATATGAAGATGTTGAATATGTTGAACCTCAATACCATGTGCATGATGATAGACAACCATGGAATCAGATGAACCACTGTTAGGTATGCAATTTTCTAACCCTGATGAGCTTAAAAACATGTTAAGAAACTATGTAGTTGCTAATGGATATGATCTTTGGTTTGAAAAAAATGACTCCCAAAGGTTGTTAGTTAAGTGTTGCAAAAAAAAAAAAAACAAGCCACATACTTGTCCATTTAGACTTTGGGCCTCTTGGATAACTAAAGAGAAGACTTTTCAGATAAAATCTCTAGTTAGTGAACATAATTGTAGCAGGGTATTTAAGTTTGGGTCCATAGTAACTTATAAATGGTTAGGCAAACAGTTTATGAGTGAAATTATAGAGAAGCCAAAACTAAGTGTTAGGAAGATGAAAGCTAAAGTTTCTACAACATTCAACATAAATGTAAGTGTGGGGCAATGCAGAAATGCAAAGACATTTGCATTACAAGAAATTAAAGGAAGTCTAATTGAACATTATGGGAGATTATGGTCATGTGGTCATGAAATTATGAGGAAAAACCTTGGGTCTAATGTGAGATTGGATGTAGACATCATGCGAGATTCCATAACTTTGTTTTCTAAGTACTATGTCTGCTTTAAATCTATAAGTGATGGTTGGAAGGAAGGGTGCAGGCCTATGATTGGCCTTGATGGTTGCTTTTTAAAGGGTATTGTTAGAGGAAAAGTTTTGGCAGTTGTAGGGAAGGATGCAAACAACCACATCTACCCTATAGAATGGGTTGCGGTTGGAGTTGAGAACAAGGCCACATGGATGTGGTTCATAGATCTCCTCATGGATGACATTGACGATGGTCTTGGTGTAGGCATTACCCTTCTTTCTGATGGACACAATGTGAGCATTGGTTCATATTTATACATCTATTTTTATGCTTGTTTCACTAATTTGTTGTTGTTTGTAGGGGTTACTAGAAGCAGTAAAAGAGAGGTGTCCATAATCTAAACACAGACAATGTGTCAGTCACATTGTGGCTAATTTTGCTAAAAGGTTTATTAGTCAACATTTCAGGAAGCTGAACACCAAGTCCACCAGCAGCAGCAACAACAAGAGCCCAACCACCACCACCACCACTAGTAGCCCAACCACCTATTGGATTAGGTGTCTAAGCTCATAACTATAATTGGCATGTACTTGACCCGATAGTAGCATGGTCCGTTTGGGTTGCCTTCACCAAAACAATCTGACAGGATGGATACTTGAGAAAGAGGCTATTTATGATTTACTAATATATTATAAGTATAATATAATAATTGAGAAATCATAATATTTAACTAGTATTGATCAAGAATTAATTTGGAATTAATTTAGTGATCAAAAGAGACTAATAAAATTAATGGGGACTGATTATGTAAATCAGTAATATATATTGTTTGGGCTATTGATCCATGATAGGATAAGTTTATGTAAGTATCCATGAATAGTTATCCCACATGATATATGGATCATAACCTAAGTGTACGGATTAGGGTTTACCTATGACTCTTGCAATCCTACAATATATATGTGTTGTCCCTAAACTAAAATCGACCCTATGTATTCTAAGAGAATCATAACATATTTTTATGTGTCTAGCCTCCCTCTCAAAGTCTTCCTTTGTTCATGGTGTTTGTGAACCATTTGAGGCATCACACTTAAGGTACTAAGCTATTGAAAGGCAAAAACTACAAACTACAATAAAGAGGTATTATTCTAACTAGTT
Organism: Lactuca sativa; assembly: GCF_002870075.4. Lineage (NCBI taxonomy): Eukaryota > Viridiplantae > Streptophyta > Magnoliopsida > Asterales > Asteraceae > Lactuca > Lactuca sativa. Next base: position 4,549,544 of record NC_056631.2, read on the forward strand.
TTATGATTCATGTACCAAAATTGTATGCTAGTTGTAGGCTTCATGCTTTGGAAATTTTATTGCATGTATAACTAGAGAAAACTTAGATCCAAAGCTATTAGGGTTGTATGTGCACTATAGAAGTGTTATAGTACACAAAACCTAACACCACCACCACCAACAGCAACAACAACCCAACCACCACCAACCTAACCACCAGGTGCAAGGCCTGTCCCAAGAAGAAAGGCCCTAAGTGGTAGAAACTGACGGAGGCAATATTTTTAAAGGATTGTCAAAATGGTATTGAGGAGGAAGATACCTGGGGTTGGAAGCAGTGCAAAGAACCCTGCAGTCCTTGATTAAGTTAGTGTGTAGGTAGTGGGTGGGCATATCTTTTGTTATCAAGTTGTGATGTAAAGACAAAGTACTATGTTTTCTTTATGTTTTTCTTTTGGGTGTGTGGCCACATGGTGGCTCTTCTTTTGTGGTCCCTATCAGGAATCTTCTGTCCCGTCTTTTGTGTATGCAGACAACTACTTGCCCTTTATTTAATTTCGAATATTAATGGAGTATTTTAATGAATCCAACCACCATCTTCAATTACTTTATTGTTATATGTATGCATTGTATTAATTCCATTCAATTACTTTCTTGTTATATGTAAATTCTTTGTATTCATTACAGTCAAATAATGTACTCTTATATATATTAATTGTTATATGCATGCTACTTTGTGATTCCATTCCAGTCAAAACTACTTCTTTGTGATTCCAATCAAAATTACTTATTTCTAATTCCATTCAAAATTACTTCTCTGTGATTCCATTCCAGTCAAAAATACTTCTTTGTGATTCCATACCAGTCAAAATTACTTCATTCCATTCCAACAAGAAGTTAAGATAATGCCTTCATTTCATTCAAACAACATCTTTCAATACATCATTTCACATCATTTTATCATATACACGATGATCAAAAAAAGAAATCATATGGTAAACTTATATATTTTTTCCTTCGTTGCAATGGCATCAGAGTACTTTCCCTTCTTCATTTGTTCCATGTCTTCCTTAACCTTCTGTAACATCCCGACTCCCAGGTATAAAATTTAAAAGCTTAAAGTCATATTCTTAGACCTACTCGACGAGTTGGTTGCCCCCAACTCGTCGTGTAGAAGTGGATCAGGTTGCATGATTTATGAGGTCTACTCAAAGAGTTAAAGGACCCCGACTCGAAGATTAAGAGCTAGAAAATGAAACCCTAATTTTTAGGGTTTACACCCTATACAAAGGACTTAATCCATCCATTATGGCCTCCCTTACCACTTCATTACCCAGAGAAGAAACCATAGTTGTTATTTGTTGTTTCCTTGAGCTTGTGAGACTAAAATAGTGCTTTTGGTGTATTTTGTTGAAGAAGTTGGAAGATTTAGAAGCTTGGAACGGGAAGGAGCTTGTAGATCCAACATCTACAACGTTTGGGCATACATTTGAAGGTAACAAGTTGTTACCTTGATCATTTTATCATTAGATCCCCTTTTTATTGGGGTTAAGGCCATTTTTAGTATATTTGTGGAGCATTTCGGGTATTGGTCATGATCTGAAGTTGTAACTTCAGATATGGACTCCTCTATGTCCCTATAGTCATAAAGTTATCAGATTTAGCAAGCTTTGGCCTTTCTCCTTGGGTTGAACCTTTCCCTTATCTTGGTTTTGGAATTTAGGACCATACAATGTTCTAAAAGGCACACCATGGCGAGCGCCAAGGCGCGCCATGGTGTGAGGCGCGGCGTCGCTGTTACGAAAAGTTTCATAACGTTGCTGTTAGGCGTGGCGTGTGGCAAGGCGTGATATGGTGTGCCATGGCGCGTTATGGCGTGTTATGGCGCGTGTTTTTTCGTCTGAGACACATTTTTTTGCTCTTTTTATACCTTTTCTAATCGGACATACAAGTATTGTGTTTTTTATTAACTTTCTGTTATTAGTTGTTGATATAACACTTCTAAAAACTAGAGATATTTGATATAAATTTATATTTATGCAGTAATATAATTATAAATTAATACAAAATCGCCGCCTTACATCACGCCTTGAAAAACGCCATGGCTCGCCATAACTCGTTAAGCTTGAGGCTTGGCCTTGCCGCCACGCCACGCCTCACACCTTTTAGAACCTCGGGACCATGCATGTACGTAAAGTTTGCAACTTTACGTGGAAACCATGCCCTAGGAGATTAGATCTACAATTCGGAGCTTTGGGGTAGCTTAAAAACATCTGAATGAGAAATGCGTAATGCCCCGTTCTAAGAGTAGCTATTTATGGTTCCCCAAGATCAAGAGTAAGGGCGTTTCGGTCTTCTATGGGCAATGGGTTTTATTCGAGAAGGTTTCGGGTCGGGGTGTGTTGCTAGAAGCGTAGGGCTTCTCGCCAACTTTTCGTGGATATAAAGTTCTTCAGAAACAAACTTAGAATAAAGGAGCTATGACACTTTGAAGATATTGTCACTTATGGCACTTGATGGAAAAAGTTGACAAAGTAAGGCCATGCATGCAAGGGACACGCGTGGGTACGCCCAGCGTATGGTTGGGTTACGCCCAGCGTAATGGAGTTAATGAAACGCGGGGTACCTCGACGTACGCCCAGCGTACGTCCAGTGTCCAGAAACCCTAATTTTAGGGCCAGCCACTATATAAGGAACATTATGGTTCCAACCCTAGCCTCCATATCTGCCCTCTTACCCTCAGAAGACCTAAGTAGTCATTCTTCTTCCATTATTGTGGGTATTTGACCTTGGAGAGCTTGTTTTGGCAAAGGAGAGCCTGGAAGAAGAAAGAAGAAGTTGTCAAAGAAGGAGTGGGGTGGCTGGAGCTCGTAGATCTGGAAATGCATCATCTTCTGGAGCCCTTTTGAGGTATAAAGTCTCTTGCTTGGCAATCATTTTGTGTAGATCTAAGTGTTATGAAGTTTTGACATCTTTCTTGTCCCAAAAACCCCAAAGTGATGCTTGATGCAGGTTGGTTGAGATTAGTTGTCCTTTCAGACCTTGAGAGAGGTCTTGAGTGAGAAAAATGAGGTCCCAATGGCTTTGGTTGTCTCATGTGTGAGATAGGTAGGTCTTAATGGATTAAGACCTTGAGTTAAGAGCTTTATGGATGTCCCAAGTAATAAGTTTGAGACTTTATGAATCCTAGGCATATTTGGTCTATGGATTTGAAGTTTTGGCTTAAGAGCTTAAGCCATTAAGAACTTTTGTGGGATTTTAGTTTAGCGAGATTACGCCCCGCGTAAATGGATGTACGCCCAGCGTAGTGGGTCTGTGTCCCGACTCCAATCTGCGAGCATCGATGTACGCCCAACGTACCAAGAGGGGTACGCCCCGCGTACTCCCTCTATTGGGTTTTGATTTTGGGCCTTAAGTGATTGGGTTGTTATTGGGCTAGTGGGGCTTGGGTCGTGACTGAGCATTATGAATGGAGTAATGTAGACCCAATAATTATTATGGACTTTGGATCTAGGCCCATTTGCTGGGGTGGGCCTAATTTAGTAAATTGGGCCAATATTGGGCTTTACATGAGAAATTGACTTTGGGTCTTAGCCCAATAAGAGGATGATGGGCTTAATGAGTGTTGTGGGCCCTTGGTCTAGAAATTTGTGATGGTTTCTTATGTGATGGTTTTCTTATGATAGTTGGGATTCCCGGCGAGTCAGCAGTCAGAGAGTTGCAGGATTCCGGCAGTTGCAAGGTGAGTTTTCCTCACTGTACTCAAGGGTCTAAGGCACCAAGGTCGGCCCTTTAAATTGTTGTTAGAGCCGTTATGTTATGTGATGATATGCTTGCTAGTTTCCTGGTAGACAAGATAGTGTTATGAGGATATGCTTTGTTAGCTTAGTATCCTAGAGAAATGGATAGTTGTATGACGGCTAGTTTTGTTGGATCAGCGCCCTAGTAGTTGGGTAGTGATTGTTTATAGACCGGTAGTTGGTCTTGCCTTATGTACGCTGGTAGGAGGTTATCTGTGGGTTATGTATGTTGAGCAGTAGCAGAGGGTATTCCATCCTGGTGGGATGATAGGGCCCTAGTGTGTTGGTTCTGTAGAGCGTTATGTGGTTGCATGTTATGTGTGCATGTCTGCTAGTGTAGATTGGCATTCCAACCCGATGGTTGTGGGCTAAGAGTATTCCATCCAGGTAGGATGATTGGACTCGTAGTATGTTGGCATTCCAACTCGATGGTTGAGGGGCCTGGGGTATTCCATCCCGAGGGATGATTGGACCCATAGTAGTAGTAGTAGTAGTTATTGTATGTACAGGAAGTGGAGCATTCCAACCCGATGGTTGTGGGCCAGGAGTATTCCATCCCGGTAGGATGATTAGACTCATAGTAGGATGGCATTCCAACCCGATGGTTGAGGGGCCTGGGGTATTCCATCCCAAGGGATGATTGGACCCATAGTAGTTATTGTTATACGTATAGGTGTTTGGGCATTCCAACCCGATGGTTGTGGGCCGAGAGTATTCCATCCCGGTTGGATGATTGGACTCGTGTTATGTAGGCATTCCAACCTGATGGTTGAGGGTCGGGGGTATTCCAACCGGAAGGTTGATTGGACCCGAAGTATGTTGTTCTTTGCTGTATACGTATGTTTATGTGTGTAGGGGTACTTTGGGGGAACTCACTAAGCTTTCGGGCTTACAGTTGTGGTTTATTGTTTCAGGTGCTTCAGGAGATCGTGGCAAGGCGAAGGTGTGATCGTACCGCTCCTCATGTTTATGCTTTATGTAATATGATTCTGGGGAAAGTACTCTGATGTTTAAACTATTTTGAAAACAAGATGTATGATCTTAACGGTTTTTTAATGAATTAAAATGTTTTAATTTGGTTGAAATTTTTGGTCGTTGCAAAATGGACTGAAGGGACTCGACGAGTTGCATGGTCAACTCGACGAGTCGGATGAAGATTGGCCGTTGTAGGTTTCTGCATAGACTCAGCGAGTCGGTGAGACGACTCAACGAGTCAGTTAGGGTTTTCCCGATATTTGGACACGCATGGACTCGACGAGTTGTTTGGAAACTCGGCGAGTCAACTAGGGTTTTGACGATTTCTCGAGTTCTGGAAGGACTCGACGAGTTAGTGAGATGTACTCGACGAGTTTGGTCAACATGGACTGTTTACCCTGACAATTGACTTTGACTTTGACCAAGGGTTGACCAGTTGACTTATGGAGGTATTTTAGTAAATAGGGAATTTATGGAAGTGGACCTATGATGAATATAGGTGGTGGAGTTCGTGGTTGTGATTCGAGAGTTTGATCTTATCACTACAGTTTACCAATAGGGTCTAAGGCACCAATGCCGACCCTTTCAGATTTGTATTCGGGTTTATTGTATGATATGCTTGTTGATTTGCATCCTGGTAGTTAGGATGGTGATATGCTTAATGACCTGGTAGGTCGGTATCCTAGTATATAGGATAATGTTATGTTAGTGACCGGTTAGGTCGGTATCCTGGTTATAGGATGTTGTTATGATTAGTGATTTGTTAGATCGGTTTGACTATTATATATACATATATATATATATATATATATATATATATATATATATATATATATATATATTGTAGCGTATGATATTTATGTGCACATGTTTGTTTGATTTGGGGGTTGGGTTGAGGCGGACCTGCTTTGTGCTGATAGGGATGTCAAAAACCCTTGCGGGACCCCGATATCGTACGGGACTAATTTTTTAAAAAATTCGGGAGCGTGGGCGATAATAACTCCCGTTTATTTTCGGGACCGGGGCGGGAGTGAGTATTTTCGTCCCGTACTCCTGCGGGGGACCCCGTTTATATTTATATAAAAAATATATATATTTAATGGAAAATTAGGGCTTCTCGCAAGTCGCAATCTCGCTTTCATCCATGTTCCGTCAATACTTCTGAGTTCTTTCTCCACTATCCAGTCTTCAGTTAACTTCACAATACGAATGGCAGAATGGGGAATGGCGACTTTCTAGCTTCGAGGACTTCAGGCGACGATTAGGCGGTAGGACCCGACGAGGCGACGACGCGTACTCTGACTGGCGACTGCGACTGCGACTTCTCCAAGTCTCAACCTCCCACCGGCAACCTGCGACTTCAGCTTTCTTCCATCACTGTCACTGACGCCTTCCGCATTTGACGGTAATGTACCCCTTCCCTTGCCTCACGATTTTTGTAATTCTGTTTCTTAGTCACCAATTTCTGCTGCTATCAATTTTTACCCCTTGTTGCTATCAGTTTCTGTTGCTTGCAATTAATATCTTCCGGGTTTCATAATTTCATACAGTGTATCACAATTGATATCATAAATCGATTTACATCATAACACGATTAATATAGAACTCGATTTATATTGTTGCTTGCTGCTATCAATGACTTATACAGTTTAATTTTGTTGCTTTCTATCAATGACTTATACAATGTAATTCGATTTATATTGTTGTTTGCAACCCTTTAGCACTAATAAAAAATCATAAAATGTTCTCCTTAGAACTTGGTTCTTTCTTAGATTTGATTGTCTCGTTTCTTTAAATCTTGTATAATCTATGATCCTTGCACCAAATTTTGTGTCCCTAAATCTTTAAATCGATTTACATCAGAACACAATTTATATAGAACTCGATTTATGTTGTTGCTTGCTGCTTACATGGTCTTATCAATTTATAAAAAGTGTAAGTTTTTGTTGGAATAGTGTCTAAGGCTGCAACTATATTAGGCAAGTATTTGACCTGATTGTGCATGGTCCTTTTGGGTTGCCTTCACCATAGCAACTTGACAGGATGATTTATAATGAGAGAAGAAATATTATTAATATATTATGAGAATAATATAAGGAATAATAATATTGTTATTTGATTAATATAAGTCATAAATTAATTGGGAATTAATTTGGTGACTTAAAGAGATTAATTAAATAAAGGGGCATAAACTGTCAATTGTATGATAGTTGTACTTTGGGCTATAATCCCTTATGGATAAGGGGTGGACGGTTTTGGGGCTTTGGATAGACCTAGAATTCGTCCAAGGCTTATCATTAGGGGGATTGGATTGCTTAGGGCCTAAGTTATCCAATTAGGGTTTAAGTGTGAAACCCTAGGAGCCTCATTAGTATAAATAGACCCTAGGGGTCAAGGGAAACCAGTACTCTTGCTTCTGAAGAAACCCTGGCCGACTTCCTACCCTCTCCTCTCTCTCTCTCTCTCTCTCTAATCATCCTCTTGCTAAGTTGGTGTTTGTAAGCCATTAGAGGAGTGACAATTGTGACTCTAAGCTCCAAGGACAAGAAGATTCAAGCTAGCAACTCAAGGTAATCTTCTAGATCTGTTTTCTTATGTTATTATACTAGATCTATTGATCAAAGTCTTGGATACATTGCATGTTCAATTAGAGAAACCTAGATCCAAGCATTAGGGTTTGCATGTGCACATAGGAATGTTCTTATGGCTCAAACCCATCAGTGGTATCAAAGCCTTGATTGGTTTCTATTGAATTGATGTGTTGGCTGCTTGTTTGTTGATTGCAAAATTCGAATTTTGTCCTTCTGCCTGATGAACTCGGCGAGTTCCATAGTGGACTCGGCGAGTCCATTGTGGTACTCGGCGAGTTCGAGCGTCAGAAAGAGCTAGTTTCGGGATTTCTTGTTGTTTATCTTATGGAAACTTACCTTTATCTTAATGGGTCAATATAAATCCGATTTTAACATATATTTGAGTATATTCTTGACCTAATTAAAGATATTTATCAATTAATTGAATAATAATTTTCTTATGTGATAATTGATTGATTATTTTAATTAAATTGGTAAATTGTTTTGCAAGAAACATTTAAATAAATCAAATAAAGATAATTATGAGATTAAATGGTTAATTTGAATTATTTGTTATTTGATCCCTTATGTTTTGAAAAGTTTAAAACTTGTCCTCAAGTTTTGAAATTTATGTTTTGTGATTAAAAGTTTAATTTAGACAATTTAAATTTCAAACCCTAGAATTTTACAAGTTTAAAATTCAACCCTATACTAATATAATATTACAAGATTAATATGTATATATGTATGATTAAAATGTTGGTCTTATCGTTAGTAGACCTCATTCACGAAGTCGGTCTATAAGGTGGGTATAAGGTTGCGGCCTATAAAATGGCGCTTAATGGGTGTACACTCACACCCACCGCTTGCTTGATCGGTGGAGGGCCGTTAGCCGAACGGGTAGGATAGGGCAACCTCATCTCCTCATTAATAAGTATAATGAACACATAAAGTAACTAAACTATTTTCAAAATTCCCAATCCTAGTTACTTTAGGAAAAGTGAATTGATGCAATCCCATGAAATTACACTTTGCACCCTTGCTAAGAAGTTAGTGGAGCGTGTGTGGTTTACCGGCACACTAATTGGTTCTAAGCATAGGTGGCAAAGGGTGATTCATTGTTTATCATATTTCGGTGGAGCGTGTGTGGTTTACCGGCACATCGAATAGGTGATTGTTACAATGAAGGCACCGTGTAGATTTGCATGGTTATTCACACCCACTTTGTGATCCTCGGCATCATAGTCACAAACGAGAGGGCATATCGAGATTTAAACATGCCATTGAAAAGTTCAATGAATCTCATCGAAACCTAGGAATTCTCAATACATTTAGAACTTAAAGTTAGGTTTTCATGGTGGAGAATTAGTGAATCGTCATTCACTTACCTTCAATTTGTTTGCATGTTGGATTACGGCATCCCTTTTCTAATATGTAAATATTGTTGTTGGATCCTAGCCCTAATTTTTCTTATTGGGTGATAATTAGGGATTCAAATTCTAATATATCTTTGTCCTTTCTATTTGTAGATGTCGAACGCAAACAACGTTGCTGCTAGTTCATTCACATTGATGGGCCTTTGCCAATAGGTGACTTTCGATGGAACGAACTTTAGCGAATGGATAAGATACATTCGCACGATTGCTCGATACGAGGACAAGGAGTATGTCCTTGATGAGAAGCTCGAGAAGATCAAGCCAGAAATCTCTACTCTAGCTGAAATGACTACTTTTGAGACTCATGAACGTGATGCGACGAAGGTTCATTGCATCATGATAGCCACGATGAACGCCAAATTCCAAAAGTACTATGAGGACATGTATCCGTACGAAATGCACCAAGACTTATTGGAGAGATACCATCAAAACGCGAGGCAGGAATGTTACGAGATCTTCACTAACATGATCTCCGCTAAAATGGGACATGGAGAATCTCTAACCGTGCACCTGCAAAAGATTCAAAGGTATGTCGATCGTCTTCGCAAGTTGAATGTCGACTTTGGGGAAGATTTGGCTATCGACATGGTGCTTCATTCCTTGCCTTCGTGTTACAATCAATTTAGGATGACCTACCACATGAACAAAGAAGAGGTCACCCTAAGTAAGCTCCAAGGTCTCCTAAGGGTTGCTGAGAGCAACCTCAAGGACAAGTCTGTTGCACCAACTCCCAATCCACCAACTGCTCCTGTTTTGGCAATTGGGCAAGGAAGGGGTAAGAAGAGGAAGGCTCCGTCTAAGAGCTACCGCAAGGGAAAATCCCGAGATGGTTCCTCTTATAGTGGGACCAAAGTTGATCCTGCTAAGCCTAACCCTAACCCAAAGGAGGTAGAGTGCCATCATTGCCATAAAATAGGGCATTGGAAGAGAAGCTGCCCAGAATACCTGCAAGCCATCAGGGAAGGAAAGATCAAGCCGTCTTTTGCAGGTATATATACAATTAAATCTAATGATTCATCTCATGCTATTTCTTGGGTCCTAGATATCGAGTGTGGTTACCACATTTGTTCTAAATTGCAGGGACTAAGAAGAAATAGGGATGTGGAGCGTGGAAGAATAAATCTAATCATGGGGAACAGAAGATCGTCGCCTATGACCAAGATTGGAGTGTATTCTTTAGTGCTTAGTAATGGATTGTGTTTAGATTTGAATAATTGTTGCTACTTGCCAGAAATGGCAAGAAACATCATTTCGTTTCATGGTTTGTTTAGACAAGGATTTAGATTTTCTTTTAATAATGAGAATGGTTCAATTTATGCTTATCTAAATGGTGTCTTATATTTTGAAGCAATGCCATGTAATGGAATTTATGAAACTGTTATGATTGTAGATAACCTAGGAAATGATGTTTTGTGCATGGATTCTTCCAATAGTATGGATAAAGCATCCTTGTGTCGTCTTGGACATGTCAACAAGAAGCGCATAGTCCAACTCCAAAAGGATGGAGTGTTGGAGTCATTCGACCTTAGGGAAGATGACACATGCGAATCTCTTTTACTTGGAAAGACGTCCAAGTCACCCTTCACTAGCACATGTGAAAGGGGTGAGGGTTTATTGGACCTCATACATACCTATGTATGTGGACCCTTTAGATCAACCACAAAGGATAAGAACCGCTTCTATGTGACTTTTACGGATGACTATAGTAGATATGGGTATATCTACTTAATCAAGCAAAAGTCATAAACGTTTGAAAAGTTCAAAGATTTCAAGAATGAAGTGGAGAATCAATTGGGCAGGAAAATCAAGATGCTTCGATCCGATCGAGGAGGAGAGTATCTAAGTCTTGAATTCCACGACTATCTCAAAGAGTGTGGAATAGTTTCACAATTGACGCCACCTAGGACACCGCAGTTGAATGGTGTGGCAGAAAGGCGTAATCGAACCTTGTTAGACATGGTCTGCTCTATGATGAGTCGTGCTTCACTACCTATCTCGTTCTGGGGGTATGCTTTAGAGACTGCCGCCCATATCCTTAACCGAGTCACTACTAAGAAAGTGCCAAAACACCTCACCAGATGTGGACAGGGAAAGCTCCCTCGTTGGGACATATCAAGGTTTGGGTTTGCGAGGCTTTCGTAAGACGCGATACTCACGACAAGCTCGAACCTTGAAGTGAGCGATGTATTTTCATCGGCTACCCGCAAAAATCCTTTGGATATCTCTTCTATAGACCGAAGGACAATGTTGTCTTCGTTGCGAGGAGAGGAGTTTTCCAAGAGCGATAACTCATAAGCTAAGGAGACAGTGGGAGGCAGATCGAGCTTGAAGAGATTCAAGAGTCGATTGATGAAGGAACCTCTACCGCTGGCGTTCAACCCTAGGAGGAAACTCCGGTTGAACGGATTGACGAGTCCTTACCTCTTAGACGTTCCGAAAGAGTTAGAGTTCAACCCCAGTTTTATGGTTTTCATATTACTACCGAAGGGGACACGTATATTAGTGATGGTACACTAATAAATTTAGATGAACCTAATAGCTATAAGGAATCCATGGCAGGCTCGGAGTTTGCGAAATGGAAGGAGGCAATGGACAGCGAGATCCAATCCATGTATGACAACCAAGTTTGGAATTTGGTTGATAATGTGCCCGGACGTAAGACCGTTGGGTGCAAATGGATCTTCAAGAAGAAGACCGACGTGGATGTAAAGGTACACACATATAAGGCGCGATTGGTTGCGAAGGGCTTTACTCAAACTCCCGGAGTTGACTATGATGAGACCTTCTCACCAGTTGCGAAAATAAAGTCTATTAGGGTGATGCTAGCCATTGCTGCATTTCATGATTATGAGATATGGATGATGGACGTCAAGACCGCTTTCCTTAATGGAAAGTTGGCTGAGGATGTTTACATGGCTCAGCCAGAGGGTTTTGTTGATCTGAAGCATCCCAATAATGTGTGTAAGCTTGAGAAGTCCATTTATGGACTTAAGCAAGCGTCTCGTAGATGGAATCTTTGCTTCGATGAGAAAGTCAAAAAGTTTGGATTTGTACGAAGCGAGGATGAATCATGTGTATATGTCAAAGCCAGTGGGAGTATAGTTAGCTTCCTCGTTCTGTATGTCGATGACATACTGCTCATAGGAAACGACGTCCCGACACTGCAGGAGGTTAAGTCCTGGCTCGGGAAGTGCTTCGCTATGAAGGACCTCAGAGAGGCTTCCTATATTTTGGGAATAAGGATAGTGAGAGAACGAAGTAAGAGTCTAATAGGACTTAGTCAGAACACTTACCTAGATAAAGTACTAAAACATTTTAGTATGGAAAACTCGAAGAAGGGAGAATTACCGATACAAAGTAATCCCAAGTTGAGTAAGACTCAAAGTCCGAGTACCGAAGCTGAAATAGCATAAATGAGCCGAGTACCATACGCTTCCGCAGTTGGATCAATCATGTATGCTATGACTTGCACTCGCCCTGATGTAGCCTTTGCTTTGAGCATGGTTAGTAGATATCAAGGGAACCCTGGCAGAGCCCATTGGATTGCGGTCAAGAATATCCTTAAGTACCTTCGGAGGACGAAGGAATGGTTTTTAGTCCTCGGGGGGAGTGATGACTTAAAGGTGCGAGGGTATAGTGACGCTAGCTTCCAGACCGACAGGGACAACTACCGTTCGCAGTCGGGCTGGGTCTTTACCCTGAATGGAGGAGCAGTAACTTGGAAAAGTTCCAAGCAAGAAACCGTAGCTGATTCAACGTGCGAATCAGAGTACATTGCAGTGAGCGAAGCGTCGAAGGAGGCAATATGGTTGAAGAACTTCATTGGTGATCTTGGAGTTGTATTTTCCATAAAGGAGCCTATGGAAATTTCCTGTGATAATGAAGGAGCGGTTGCCTTGACCAAGGAACCAAAGGATCATGGTAGATCTCGACATATCGACAGAAAATATCATTTCATTAGACATCGAGTAGAAGGACACCTCGTGGTTAGGAGGATATCATCAGAAGATAACCCAGCAGATCCGCTTACGAAGGGACTGAGTAGGGTTAAGCACTTGCAGCATGCTAGGAGTATTGGGCTGAAGGATGATATTAGGTTAGATTAAATAGTATTAGAAACGTGTAATAGATAAATGTAATTAACATTTGATGATTAAATAAAGGAGTATTATTTAATAGTAATGTTACTATCTTATGTTAATTGTTTAACTATTGTTTCACTTTGCATGTTTTGACTTCCAGAATAATTAAGTTTATTTAGAATAATCGAATTATTCAAATTGTCCACAATCGTTCATATGTTGGAAGTAGGTATGAATGAAGATTGTCATGAATTGGTGTGTAGATTGTCTAAATGGTATTAGACATAACAAAAGTTTGCTGCAACGTTCATGAGTGCTTATGAACTAGTTTTGAGCATTGGAACAAACCCAAGCTTGCTGGAATCACCTTATGGAATGAGATGAAAAGTTTGATCGCAAGACGATAATATCATATGGTATTAAAACCTAGATATATGGTTTGTTATTTGTTAAATGGTTGTACATTGATAATGCGAAACCGCATCAGTAACTTGATGTTATAAAACGCATTGTTGTGTATAGTTGATTAATGAATAAGTAAATGTATATAAGTCGAAGTTTATCTGTTACTTTTATCCTAAGAAGGTAAAAGCGATATCTCGGCCGCTCGATGATTTGATTTGACTTATGTGTCGATCCCGGTCAGAACTAAATTGATGTGTTCAATTAAGTTCTATGTCGAATAAATTTGAGATCGAGAAACCAACTGCTGGACAATTAATTCCATTAGAATTGTCCGCATGATATCTAAACAGAGGACTGTACGATCCCTTATCTAAAGGACAGATTGATAAGATCAGAGTTTGACAGCGTCTTTGAGAGCTAATATTGCTAATCGGATTATACCTGTGAATATAGTTACTAGACTTATCCAAGTAGGAGACTGTTGGAATAGTGTCTAAGGCTGCAACTATATTAGGCAAGTATTTGACCCGATTGTGCATGGTCCTTTTGGGTTGCCTTCACCATAGCAACTTGACAGGATGATTTATAATGAGAGAAGAAATATTATTAATATATTATGAGAATAATATAAGGAATAATAATATTGTTATTTGATTAATATAAGTCATAAATTAATTGGGAATTAATTTGGTGACTTAAAGAGATTAATTAAATAAAGGGGCATAAACTGTCAATTGTATGATAGTTGTACTTTGGGCTATAATCCCTTATGGATAAGGGGTGGACGATTTTGGGGCTTTGGATAGACCTAGAATTCGTCCAAGGCTTATCATTAGGGGGATTGGATTGCTTAGGGCCTAAGTTATCCAATTAGGGTTTAAGTGTGAAACCCTAGGAGCCTCATTAGTATAAATAGACCTTAGGGTCAAGGGAAATCAGTACTCTTGCTTCTGAAGAAACCCTGTCCGACTTCCTCCCCTCTCCTCTCTCTCTCTCTCTAATCATCCTCTTGCTAAGTTGGTGTTTGTAAGCCATTAGAGGAGTGACAATTGTGACTCTAAGCTCCAAGGACAAGAAGATTCAAGCTAGCAACTCAAGGTAATCTTCTAGATCTGTTTTCTTATGTTATTATACTAGATCTATTGATCAATGTCTTGGATACATTGCATGTTCAATTAGAGAAACCTAGATCCAAGCATTAGGGTTTGCATGTGCACATAGGAATGTTCTTATGGCTCAAACCCATCAGTTTTTTCATGTAGTTACATCATACATATTTCCATGGATTTTGAAAAATTATCAGTATAGGATTAATGAAAACGATGCTTACATCATACATATTTCCTTACATGTATTTTTTAGCTAGATAAGTCATATACATTGTTTGATAAGTCATATACACGATTTCTCACCGATTGTTTGTGTGAACCGTTTTCAGATTTTTGTAATCATGTCTTCAGTAGAACCGAATCAACCTAATGATTCTAACACGGTTAATGATACCGCCAATTCTGCAATTAACTGTAACGAGAAACAAATTAAATTCACATCTCCAATGTGGCGTCATTTCACATATGAAGAAGTCAATGGAACCAAGAAGGCTGTTTGTAAGTATTGTAGAAAGGAAATTACTTATACAACGAAAAATGGAACCAAGGGGATGCATTCTCACCATAAGTCATGCAAGATACGAATTGGGCAAAAGAAAATTGATAATTTTCAGAGTCAATTAACCGGAAAAGGATCTAAGACGGATGAAAGTGGGGGATCAATTTTTGAAACACATGAGTTTAATTATGATGATTCGCGAACCGATCTTGCTAAAATGATCACAAAACATGATTACCCACTTAGAATTGTTGAACATGAAGGCTTTAGAGATTTTTGTCAGGGGCTCCAACCACTTTGTAGGCCTATTTGTAGAAACACAACTAGATCCGATGTCATGAAGTTGTACGGTGAGGAAAAGGCAGGGATGATGCATTTTTTGGAGACTATCCAAGGTAGGATTGCAATAACTACCGATATGTGGACTGCCAACTACCAAAAAAAAAGAATACATGACAATGACAACCCATTTCATTGATGATTCTTGGCAACTAAAAAGTCGTCTTTTGAGGTAATACTTAATTTATATTAATTTCTTTAATCTATCAGTATGCATTCTTTAATTAAATTGAATTTATTTTGTTAACTGGTAGGTTTATATATGTGCCATGTCCCCATACTACTAAGAAACTAACTAATGTGTTGATGAATAGTTTGATGGACTGGAACATAGATAAAAAATTATCAACTTTAACTGTTGATAATTGTTCAACAAATAATTACATGATAGATTTGATGGTAGACAAACTACCTTTTGAAAGCTTGATTTTGGGTAGAAGCTTGTTTCATATGCAATGTGTTGCACATATTTTGAATTTAATTGTGAGGAATGGGTTGGATGTTTTTGGACATGGGATTGAGAAAGTGTGTAACAGTTGTAGTTTTTGGACAACCACACCAAAAAGACTTGATACATTTCAAAAAAATGCAAAGTGTGAGAATGTTTCTTGTGAAAAAAGCCTAGTTGTTGATTGTAAAACACGATCGAATTCTACGTATTTAATGCTTTCCACAACTTTGAAATACAAGAAGGTGTTTTATCGATTACAACAACGTGAGCCCCAATATAAGAATGCACCTGATGAGAAAGAGTGGGCTTTGGCAAGTGAGCTTTGTGACAGACTAAAAATCTTTTATAATGTCACAGAAATATTTTCGGGAACAAAATATCCAACAACCAACATTTTTCCCCAAAATATGTGAAATAAAGATTGCTCTAAAGAAATGGGATACATCTAGTTTCGTTGAAATCAGCGAAATGTCCGAAAATATGATTACAAAGTTTGATGAGTATTGGAAAGAAAGTCAAGGGGTGTTGTCTATGGCGATGATATTGGATCCAAGGTTTAAGATGAAGCTCCTAGAGTATTTGTTTTTCCTATTATCTATGGAGTAGATAATGCAAACGATGAAATTCAGAAAGTGCGTCAAATTTGTGAAGATATATATCTACGATATGTGTCAAGTGTTATGAGTCAAGCAAGTAATGATGATATTACTAGTAAGCCCACTTCTAGTCATGCAGCTCCCGCAAGTGACATGGACTCATTAGATGCTTTCTTTTCATGGAATTCTTCTACTAGTGAAGTTTTTGTAAAAAATGAATTAGGAAGGTACTTAGAGGAAGACACTTTACCCCGGATTCATGAGTTTGATGTGTTAGGTTGGTAGAAGTTAAATGGGGTTAAGTATCCTACATTGTGTTTGCTTGCAAAAGACATATTAGCCATTCCTATCTCCATTGTTGCTTTAGAGTCTTCTTTTTCTACAAGTGGTAGAATCGTTGGTCCATATAGTAGTAGACTTCTTCCATCAACAATTGAAGCTATCATATGCACTCAAAATTGGCTATGGGCGGGTAAAAAATGTATGTATGAATTTGCTTGAACCATTGTTTTTTAATTCATTTTAATATATTATGCTTATTACCTTTATTTATTTTTTCTTTGTTAGGTTGTGTTATTGATGGTGATGATGTACATTCAGATGAAGACGACGAGGGACTTGAGGTAAGATTGTTCAATTTGTCGTTTTGTATTGAATAAACTAATATAATAATTTATTTTATTATTATTTTTGTTATTTATTTAGGGAGGGTATTCGAATATCGGTGAATGAAGAGTTGAAGGAAATTAATGGATACTGAAGATGTAGTGAATTGGTGTTTTATATTTGTAATTTTGGATTTGGTGTATTTTGCATTTGTAATGTTGGATTTGTCTTCGCAAGATTGTTGGATTTGTCTTTGTAAGATTGTAAGATTGTTGTAATTGTTGGATTTTTAATTTTTTAGTTTCTAAAAGATTATGTTTTAAGCTTTTAAAATTACTAAAAATAGTATATTTTTTCCAAAAACAAAGCAATGTTTTAGCAAAAAAAATCCAATTTTAAGTCGGGGCCCGGGGGAACCGAGGGAACAGGGGCGGGACTGGGGGTTGTGTAAACAGGGGATCCGAGGGAGGGAGTGGGAGCGGGGGCAACAACTATTTTTGGGGGAGGGGGCGAAGGCACCTATTACCACTCCTGTTTGCCCCCGTTGACATCCCTATGTGTTGAAGGCCGACATACCCTGGGCGAATTGGATAGACTGCAGACCCGAGAGGGCATACTAGTCAGGCCGAAGGCCCAGCGAGCAGTCCGGATAGGCTGAAGGCCCTAAGAGGCGGTCCAGACGTGCCAATGGCTCGGAGAGCGGTCCAGATAGACTGATGGCCCTGCGAGGCGGTCCAGTCAGGTTGATGGCTAATTATGCATGTTGTTTGTTTATATGATCTGATTATGATTGTATGGAATTTGTATTTGGGGGGAAGTGTAACATCCCGAATCCTAGGTATAATATTTATATATTTATTTTTGGTGTTTACTGTGACATCCCCAAAATCTCGGCCAGAAAAGACCGATTTTCATTTATGCTTTTAAATGTTTTCAGAGTAAATCCTTTTGATTTGAAAGAGTTGCGGAATTTGTTCCCAAAACAAAACATGATAAAATAGTATTT
Organism: Lactuca sativa; assembly: GCF_002870075.4. NCBI lineage: Eukaryota > Viridiplantae > Streptophyta > Magnoliopsida > Asterales > Asteraceae > Lactuca > Lactuca sativa. The sequence continues at coordinate 4,567,394 of NC_056631.2, forward strand.
ATCAAAGCATTTCATCAAGAGATGCATTTCATTATATAATCAAAACTCGGGATGTCATGTTCCGATACAGACCATAAAGCATAAACGATAAACATTACAAGTCATTCAACAAATATATACATATACAGACTTGTAAACAAAACAACAAGATGATCCATCCATCTTACGCCCTTGTGCCACTTCCTGTAATACAAATAAAACTGAGTGGGTCAGGCTTGGGAGCCTGGTGAGCATATAGGGTTTTCAACCCACAATAAATAAGTTATATTTAATTTCACCAACCAAACACTATCCCGATTACCCATTCCCGTTATCCTCACTTTACGTCCCTAAAACAACTATCTCAAGGGACCTAATCTAGGATTTTCATCGGGACGGACATCACTGCGAAGGGGTTTCCTCAACAATAGATATCCTAAAGGCAACCATGAGGGGGATAGAGTACACCGGTGAACACATCGTTCACAACACCTACAGGTTATGAACCTGCTAGCGTTCCACTGGACTGTCTAGAAAGAGTCCGTGGTCGTTATCCATACTCCGCTGAATAACTAGATCAACAACAACAACAACAACGAGGCCTCTCATCTGTTTATTACACACCAACTATCTACCCATGTTCTACCCAACATATTAGTAGATAAACATATACATTTGTATACATAGTTTAAAGAAAACCTGTATAGCATGCTTGAATCAACACATATATCACATAACAGATGAGGCACACACACACATAACACATATTTCATAAAGAAATAAGCAGATCTGTAAGATAGAAGAGAATGAATACTCATTCACACATAACACAACCAAATATATACACATAGCACGTATTTTTATATAAAATACTTCGTATTATTGTATTAGAAGAAATAACTACACACTCACTTGATCAGAAGATGATCGGACAGCACTACGGCTTATAGAAGTAGTAATCCACAGCAGATCTGGAAGATCTTCACAAAAATCGACTTTTCGCGGGCAGAGCTTCGACTCGGAAACCGCGCTTCTCGGGATCTTCGGGATCTCGGGACTTGCCTCGGGGCTAGAGTATAATACCGGGGCTTCGGGGTAGCTTCGGGGGTAAAAATGCAGAGCTTCGACACGAAAATGAGAGGGAATTGGCAAAAATACCCGGAACCCTCGCATCCTATTTATAGGAGGCTGGAGCCTCGGAGTACGCGGGGCGTACTGCGTTACGCGGGGCGTACTGCCCAAAACGTCATTGCTTACGTATCCGAAGTGCTCGAGTGCGAGTGTCGACATCCCTCGGAGTACGCAGGGCGTACTCGAGTACGCGGGGCGTACCTCGGATCAGATCGGTGACTCCTTCGGATAATGCTTCCGAATTTCCAATTAAATTTAAATACAAAATATTAAATAAACTTCGGAAACTCATATCTTCTTCATACGAACTCCGTTTTCGACGTTCTTTATATCCACGGAAAGGTGAGACCACGCTCTACGACTTTCGTTTAGACTCCGTCGGCTAATTTTGACTTTATTTTTATTAATTATTTTTAATAGGCCGCGACAGAAACTTTCGTTATAAATTCATAACTTCTTCGTTTGATGTCCGTTCTCGCCTAACTTTTTATCGCTTCGATACCAACAACGAGACCTTCGATCCTCGTTTAGATTGCTTCGGCTAAAAACCGCTCGATCTCAAATCGAGTATTTCAGGCTGTATACCGCTAAGCCGGAACTTCGATAAATCATAACTTCCTCATACGAAGTCAGATTTGGGCGTTCTATATATATTCGGAAACCTCGTTTCAACTACTACAACATAGATCAAAGATATTAAGTTTATTTTACACTTAAATTTTGACGCTTATTTTTATTCTTAATTAATCAAACCACATAATTAAGCAATTAAGCACAAAACACATAATACTCAAATAATACAATCTTATTATTTCAAAACGGGTTACAAAGGTTAACCTAGACTATTATATTGCTAAATATGGCAAGCCCGGAAACACAGGCGTTACAATTCTCTCCACCTTAGAATGATTCCGTCCCCGGAATCACACATCAACAAACAAATGCGGATAGCGACTCAACATGTCACTCTCCGTCTCCCAGGTGAGATTCGGCCCATTCGTGTGTTTCCATCGGACAAGCACTAACCCAACCATCTTGCGTCGCAATTTCTTAGTCTTTCGGTCAACAATTGCCTCTGGTTCTTCAATCAACCTTTTGTTCTCATCAATTCTCAATTCAGAAATTGGAATTATGTCGGGAACTTCTCCCGTGAACTTCCTCAAATAACACACATGAAAAGTGTTATGAATTCCATTCAGTTCTTCTGGTAGTTCGAGCTTGTAAGCTTGGTTCCCAATCCTCTGAAGAACTTTAAACGGTCCAATAAACCTTGGACTCAACTTTCCCCTTTTACCAAATCTTATAAGTCCCTTCCACGGCGAGACTTTAAGCAAAACCGAATCCCCAACCTCAAAAGTTATCGGTCTCCGCTTCTTGTCAGCATAGCTCTTTTGACGATCCTGAGCCGCTAACATTCTTTCCCTAATTATTTTCAACTTTTCAGCAGTTTGATGAACCAACTCCGGTCCCATAAACTGCTTTTCCCCAGCCTCAAGCCAACAAGACGGCGTACGACACTTCTGTCCATACAAAGCTTGGTAAGGTGCCATCTTAATGCTCGAGTGGAAACTATTATTATAGGAAAATTCTACCAACGGTAAATGTTCATCCCAATTACCTAGGAATTCCAGAGTACATGCTCTCAGCATATCTTCAAGTGTTTGTATCGTTCGCTCGCTCTGACCATCAGTCTGCGGATGGTAAGCTGTACTTAAACACAACTTGGTACCCAATTCCTCTTGTAGACTTCTCCAAAACCTCGATGTGAAACGGCTATCACGATCCGACACAATCGTTAACGGAACACCGTGAAGCCTCACAATTTCCTTCACGTAAGAATTCGCAAGCTTCTCCATAGACCATTTCTCCCTGGCCGCTATGAAATGCGCACTCTTAGTGAATCGATCAACGATCACCCAAATCATGTCGTGACCATTCTTTGTTCTGGGCAGTTTAGTGACAAAATCCATAGCAATGTCTTCCCACTTACCCATAGGCACAGGCAAAGGTTCTAAACTCCCGTACGGTTTCTGATGTTGTGTCTTGACTCTCGCACAAGTCACACACTCGGCCACATACTTTGCAACATCAAGCTTCATCGTCGGCCACCAGTAGTAGGGTTTCAGGTCCCTATACATTTTAGTGCTACCCGGATGAATCGAGTACATGGTCTTGTGAGCTTCTTCCATCAGAAGATCTCTGACTCCTCCTGTCTTAGGTATCCAAATCCGATCTTGGAACACCTTCAGTCCATGACTGTTTACACCAAACACCAACGTTTTGCCCAAACGTTCCTCCTTTCTGTCATTCTTCTCAGAAGCTTCGCTCTGAGCTTTCTTTATACTTTCCAAAATAGTTGAGACAACTTCAATTCTCAACGCTCTTGGCCTTTTCCTTTCGGGATTGACTTTCCGACTGAGAGCATCAGCAACAACATTAACTTTACCGGGGTGGTAAAGTATCTCGCAGTCATAGTCTTTAAGTAATTCTAGCCAGCGTCGTTGCCTCATATTCAATTCTTTCTGATTAAAGAGGTATTGGAGACTCTTATGATCAGTGAAAAGTTTGCACTTCGTGCCATAGAGGTAATGCCTCCATATTTTCAGAGCGAAAACTACCGCTGCCAACTCTAAATCATGAGTCGGGTAGTTCTTTTCATGCTCTTTCAGCTGTCGAGACGCATATGCTATCACCTTTTCTCTTTGGGTCAAAACACAACCCAAACCAACACCAGACGCATCGCTATAGACAGCGAAGTCTTCAACTCCATCGGGTAGAGAAAGTATCGGTGCCTCGCATAGCTTCTTCTTTAGCTTCTCAAATGCTTCCTGATGCTTCTCACCCCAAGCATAAGTAGCTCCTTTGTGGGTCAAAGCTGACAATGGACTAGCGATCGAAGAAAAGCCTTGGATAAACCTTCGGTAATATCCAGCTAATCCTAAAAAGCTTCGAATCTCCGTGGGACTTTTCGGTTGTTCCCACTTCGTCACAGCTTCGATCTTCGCTGGATCAACCATTATCCCTTCTTGGTTGACCACGTGACCCAAGAATTGGACTTCACGAATCCAAAAATCACATTTGGAGAACTTAGCATACAGCTTCTCCTTCTTCAGAACTTCCAACACTTCTCGCAAGTGTCTGCCATGCTCCTCCTGGCTTTTCGAGTAAATCAGAATGTCGTCTATGAACACTATCACAGATTTATCAAGGAACGGGTTACAAACCCTATTCATCAAATCCATGAACGCTGCTGGAGCATTGGTTAGTCCAAACGACATAACCAAGAACTCGTAGTGTCCATATCTTGTTCTGAATGCAGTCTTCTCGATATCTTGCTCTCTTACTTTCAGCTGATGATATCCTGACCTAAGATCGATCTTCGAGAAATAGCTCGAACCTTGCAATTGATCAAACAGGTCATCAATCCTCGGCAACGGATATCTATTCTTTATTGTTGCTTTGTTCAGCTCTCTGTAATCGATGCACATTCTCATACTTCCATCTTTCTTCTTTACAAATAACACCGGAGCTCCCCAGGGCGATGAACTAGGTCTAATGAAACCGTTGTCCAATAACTCCTGAAGTTGCATCATTAGCTCCTTCATCTCCGTCGGTGCTAATCGATAAGGTGCTTTCGCAATTGGCGTTGTTCCTGGCAACAAGTCAATACGAAATTCCACTTGTCTATCAGGCGGTAATCCAGGAAGATCTTCGGGAAATACTTCCGGATAATCACACACCACTGGAATATTCTGCATCACCTTCTTTTCCTTCTTAGCATCAATCACGAATGCTAAAAACGATGTACACCCCTTGGTCAAACATTTTCTGGCTTTCATCAATGAAATGATTCCAGAATTCACTCTGCGTTTATCTCCATACACCATAAACGAATCTTTCCCAGGCGGGTTTACTTTGACTATTTTCTTCTTGCATAAAATTTCGGCGTCGTTGGCGCTAAGCCAATCCATTCCCAATACGATGTCGAAACCATTAAGTTCGATAGGCAATAATTCCTCGTGGAACTTATTCCCATTCAGATCAATTAAGATGTTTTTCATGCGATAGCTAACAGGTACAAACTTGCCACTAGCAACTTCGACTAATAAAGCATTATCTAGTCTAACAACAGGCAAAGCTAGCTTTCTACCAAATTCATGCGATATAAAGGAGTAGTTGGCTCCAGAATCAAATAAAATTTGGGCAGGCAATTCGTTAACGAGAAAGGTACCTGAAGCGACATCAGCTTCATCTTTAGCAGCTTCCAGTGTCATCTGGAATGCTCTCGCCTTTGGCTTTGGCGGAATGTTGGGTCTAGCTGCCTCCTTCCTTTTCGGGCAATCTCTCGACATATGACCCTCCTCACCACAACCATAGCAAACTTTCTTTGTGAGGGTACACTCATTGGCATAGTGCCCTGGCTTTCCACACTTGTAGCACGTGTTCGCCACCTCACATCTTCCATGATGCTTCTTCTTACATTTGTCGCACCATTTCGCCTCACCTCCACCTCCCCTCGAACCAGACTTCGAGAACTTGTTTTTCTTGTTGGACCCTGAAGTTCCATCGAACTTCCTCTTTTCTCCAACATCTATTCTTTCCAGACCCTTTTCCTTCTGCTGGGCCTCCACATTCTTAGCTGCACGAACAGCCGTTTTCAGAGTGGTTGCCATTTTGACTGTCGGACCAAAGTCAGCAGGCAGTCCGTTAGCAAACCTCTCAATCTTGGAGAGTTCCGTTGGCACTAGGTACGGAAACAACTTCATCTTCTCAGTAAATGCAGTAGCATAGTCATCTATGCTCATCTTCCCCTTCTTTAAGTTTTGAAACTCATTGTTCAGATCAATCAGATCTATCTCCGAACAATACTGCACCCTTAACTGTTCCAAGAACTCCTCCCATGACATTTTCAGGGCTTCTCCTCGTGGCATAGTATCTGCCAACAACTTCCACCAACTCAAGACCCCAGTCTTCAGTTGTCTAACCGCAAATACGGTCTTCTGTTTGTTGCTACAGTCGCAACTTTCAAATACCATCTCCATTTCGGAGATCCAATCCATTATCTCAACAGGCTTTGGGCTCCCAGAAAGACTTGGCGGTTTGGCGCCCAAGAAATTCTTGTACATACGCCCATCCTTGTTGTTTCTCCTTTCCGGATCGTTCCTTCGTTCCTCTTGAGTCCCAACTTGACTCACCATGCGACTATTGTTCCCTTCCTCCGATTGCTCGGGAATCAATTCCGGTTCCTCAATAGGTATGATAGGTTCATCCCTATTATTATGCAACATTTGTCGCATCTCCTCCCTTTGTTCGGCTAGCATAGCCCGAATCATGGCTTGCACCGCAGCCATTGTTATTGGTTCTGGTGCTGCTGCTACAACAGGTATTTGCTCAATCACTGGCGGTTGATTCCTGTTTTCATCCGCGTTTCCAACGCCACTCCTCGTTCTCACCATTTTTTTTGATCTACACCGAATAATTTCACCTTATTACTCCAAACGATTACATGCTAGTTCTAATATCGTATACATACGCTTAGAATCCTAAACACATAAACCTTCAGATCCGGTTGGCAACAAACCGTAGATCCGAACAAATAATATCATATATGGCAACATATAACATTTAGCACATAAAAGCATTTTAGGCAACTTTCCTAAAATAAACTAGTGCTCGTGTCTAAAATCCAACAGACACACATCTCATCATTACATTTAGCATTCTAAGTTTAAGTCTAGAAATCCTACAAATTCCTAGTTCGCTTAAACTAATGCTCTGATACCAACTGTGACATCCCCAAAATCTCGGCCAGAAAAGACCGATTTTCATTTATGCTTTTAAATGTTTTCAGAGTAAATCCTTTTGATTTGAAAGAGTTGCGGAATTTGTTCCCAAAACAAAACATGATAAAATAGTATTTATCAAAGCATTTCATCAAGAGATGCATTTCATTATATAATCAAAACTCGGGATGTCATGTTCCGATACAGACCATAAAGCATAAACGATAAACATTACAAGTCATTCAACAAATATATACATATACAGACTTGTAAACAAAACAACAAGATGATCCATCCATCTTACGCCCTTGTGCCACTTCCTGTAATACAAATAAAACTGAGTGGGTCAGGCTTGGGAGCCTGGTGAGCATATAGGGTTTTCAACCCACAATAAATAAGTTATATTTAATTTCACCAACCAAACACTATCCCGATTACCCATTCCCGTTATCCTCACTTTACGTCCCTAAAACAACTATCTCAAGGGACCTAATCTAGGATTTTCATCGGGACGGACATCACTGCGAAGGGGTTTCCTCAACAATAGATATCCTAAAGGCAACCATGAGGGGGATAGAGTACACCGGTGAACACATCGTTCACAACACCTACAGGTTATGAACCTGCTAGCGTTCCACTGGACTGTCTAGAAAGAGTCCGTGGTCGTTATCCATACTCCGCTGAATAACTAGATCAACAACAACAACAACAACGAGGCCTCTCATCTGTTTATTACACACCAACTATCTACCCATGTTCTACCCAACATATTAGTAGATAAACATATACATTTGTATACATAGTTTAAAGAAAACCTGTATAGCATGCTTGAATCAACACATATATCACATAACAGATGAGGCACACACACACATAACACATATTTCATAAAGAAATAAGCAGATCTGTAAGATAGAAGAGAATGAATACTCATTCACACATAACACAACCAAATATATACACATAGCACGTATTTTTATATAAAATACTTCGTATTATTGTATTAGAAGAAATAACTACACACTCACTTGATCAGAAGATGATCGGACAGCACTACGGCTTATAGAAGTAGTAATCCACAGCAGATCTGGAAGATCTTCACAAAAATCGACTTTTCGCGGGCAGAGCTTCGACTCGGAAACCGCGCTTCTCGGGATCTTCGGGATCTCGGGACTTGCCTCGGGGCTAGAGTATAATACCGGGGCTTCGGGGTAGCTTCGGGGGTAAAAATGCAGAGCTTCGACACGAAAATGAGAGGGAATTGGCAAAAATACCCGGAACCCTCGCATCCTATTTATAGGAGGCTGGAGCCTCGGAGTACGCGGGGCGTACTGCGTTACGCGGGGCGTACTGCCCAAAACGTCATTGCTTACGTATCCGAAGTGCTCGAGTGCGAGTGTCGACATCCCTCGGAGTACGCAGGGCGTACTCGAGTACGCGGGGCGTACCTCGGATCAGATCGGTGACTCCTTCGGATAATGCTTCCGAATTTCCAATTAAATTTAAATACAAAATATTAAATAAACTTCGGAAACTCATATCTTCTTCATACGAACTCCGTTTTCGACGTTCTTTATATCCACGGAAAGGTGAGACCACGCTCTACGACTTTCGTTTAGACTCCGTCGGCTAATTTTGACTTTATTTTTATTAATTATTTTTAATAGGCCGCGACAGAAACTTTCGTTATAAATTCATAACTTCTTCGTTTGATGTCCGTTCTCGCCTAACTTTTTATCGCTTCGATACCAACAACGAGACCTTCGATCCTCGTTTAGATTGCTTCGGCTAAAAACCGCTCGATCTCAAATCGAGTATTTCAGGCTGTATACCGCTAAGCCGGAACTTCGATAAATCATAACTTCCTCATACGAAGTCAGATTTGGGCGTTCTATATATATTCGGAAACCTCGTTTCAACTACTACAACATAGATCAAAGATATTAAGTTTATTTTACACTTAAATTTTGACGCTTATTTTTATTCTTAATTAATCAAACCACATAATTAAGCAATTAAGCACAAAACACATAATACTCAAATAATACAATCTTATTATTTCAAAACGGGTTACAAAGGTTAACCTAGACTATTATATTGCTAAATATGGCAAGCCCGGAAACACAGGCGTTACATTTACCGAGCGAATCGACGAGTTGTGCGCCCAACTCGTCGAGTAGAGTTGAATTGGTCACGTGGGTTTAATGACCGACTCGGCGAATCAGAGAGCCAACACGCCGAGTTGGCACTGTGTGAGGAAACCCTAAATCCTCGGGTTTGTGACCTATTTAAAGGGCCTTAAGCCCTCATTTTCGCCTCATCAGTTACCTTACACCCTTGAGAGAAACCCTAATTGTCCACTTGGCTAAAGAGTGAAAGATGAGCTAATCTTGTGGTTATTAGTGCACTTTTGGAAAGAGAAGGGGAGAGTATCAAAGCTTTGATCAAGAGGAGGCTTTGGATCTAGAGGTTCATCAAAGTTTTGTTTCAATTGGAGGTAAAAAGATGCTAAATTGATCATTTCCTTATGAGATATTGGTTTAGGGAGTTTCTAGGGTTTTCTCCCATCCCTTTTGTGTCATTTGAGTCCTTTGAGCATGATTTGAGGTTGAAACCTCATATATCGAGTGTAGGAGGTATTGTGAATCCAAAGACTCGGACTTTATTGAGCTAGAGATAAGATCTTGTGCATCTAACCCTTGTTGGAGATTGAGTTGGCATTATGGAGCAAATGTGTCATGCATGAACGTAAAGATCGAAGCTTTACGTCATAATCGAGCCTTAGGAAGTCATATATGGGGTATGGGGCATGGGTTCTGCCTTAAAGCATCTGAATGAGAATTTGACTTAAGGGACTCGACGAGTCAATGAGCTAACTCAACGAGTCGGCTAGAGTTTTTCCCGATGAGTCTGGACACGAGTAACTCAGCGAGTTAATGAGACAACTCGACGAGTTAAGTGAGATTTTCTCGATATTTCAGAGGAAACGGGGGGACTCGACGAGTCACATAGATGCAATCAACGAATCGGGTCAACATGGACTGTTGACTCGGGTGTTGACTTTTGTTGGCTTTAGAGTTTGGTCAAGACAAGGATTACGGGGACCATGGAGGGGTAAAATGGTCTTTCAACCATTCCAAGAGTTAGAGAGAGAGAGAGAAATAACCTTTCGTTTATTAGAGTTGTGAATAAAGTATTAATTAGAGATAATTATCCTATGTGTTAGGCGGAGGCTAATTTGGAGATTTGTGTATGAGATTATTTGCTTGCTTACGAGGTGAGTCTTCTCACTATACTTACCATGAGTGGTATCTTTGTGTGACCGAGATGTCTTATGTGCTTACCTGTGTATTGTGATATTCTGCATTATGTCTTTGTGATTTATGTTGAGTATTATTATTATGAGCTTATTGAGTTAGGACCGGAGGGTCCACCCGAGTTGTGGGACTGGAGGGTCTCAACTGAGACACATTGACCGGAGAGTCGTATTGAGTTAGCCTCGAGTGGTTAATGTGATGTGTGTGGTATTTTGGGGAACTCACTAAGCTTCGTGCTTACCGTGTTATGTGATATGTGTTTCATGTACTTTTCAGGGTATCGGGAAGGCCCCGACTCGATTGTACACACGAGAGAAAGAGTTATGTTCTGAGGATCCTGGATTTTTAACCAAACATTTATGGTGTTGTGTTTTGATGATTTGACACTCTTGGGATTTGGTGAAATGTGTTTATGAGAATTAAGATATTTTAAAAATGAAAATTTTGTTTGAAAATTTACGGTGTTAGAGGAACTCACTAAGCTTTGGGCTTACAGTTGTTGATTTTGTTTCAGGTACTTCCGATGATCGCAGAAAAACGAAGGCGTGATCGTACACCTCCTTATGTTTTCATGATTTGATTGTGGATTACTCTGACACTAAACCATTTTGAAAACAAGTTTTGTAATAATTGTTGGTGTTTGAATATTTTCAAAAAGTTTAAATTTTGCATGATTTTTTATGGGTGTTACACCTTCTCTACTTCGGTCTTCAATGCTACTAATTCAGCTTTCATTCCCTCCACCACTTTCATTGGAGGCATTTGTACAGGTTTTACATCCAACCATTTCCAATATTTGCATTTACCCTTCAACACAGATAACTCATAAGGAGATTTCAAATCAGGAAAAATAAATCAGGAAAAGGTGGAAGATTCAAGTGAAATAGCTTACCTCATTGCACACCATGAAATGCCTCCCTGAATTCTTTGGTGTTGTTGATGTTAGAATACGTGCATGGATCCTACAATCACAAATTTTTGGATCGTTCACTGTTGATTTCTTACTTGATCGATTGAGGGACGATGAGAAGTTGTAGGAGGAAGCCATCGGGGTATTAGGGCACAATAAAGGAACCACATACGCCCCTCTTTTAATAAAATTAGCCCTAAATGCCACGTATGATCAAACTGACACGAAGGATTGATAAATCCTTTGCAACCAGCAAAAAGCAGTCGGAAGGGGAAAATCTACACGAATCAACAAGTTAAATGGCTATTTGAGCACAAAAAAAAAACTTTAGTGATCAAATGTTACCAAAAACAATAGTATGTTATCCTCTCAAGTCATTATCCCATTTTGATATTAGGAAATTGAATAACTAATAATTATAGTTGAACTTTTTTAAAATAATAATTATTCTTTTTCAGTTTTTAAAAAATACAACTTATTCTAAAGGCTTCATTTCGGATTTGATCTTTAAAATTTGAATTTATTTTTTGGTACTTTTCCATATTTTTTTCAAAAAAAAATCTTTCTATTTAAGTCGGAAATTTCCATTTTAAATTGTTTAATATCACAAATTTTCAATAAAATATCTAACTTCATGTCATAATATCATATATAGTTCAGGGTTTTTATATTTGTGTAACATTTTGTTAGATTAAAGTAAAAAAATAATTTTTTTTCACGAAATTTCCGAATTGTTCATCAGATTACAAACTTGTTTTTAAATTCTTGAGTTTTTTTAGAAACTCCAAAATTTCAGTACCGAAACAATAATTCGCTCCATAATGTTGAAATGTTAGTCCAAAATGTAACTTTTTGTTAGAAAATAATATTTTTTCTCATTTCAGAATACGTATTTCGGACTAAATTGTTATTTTTGTTAAAAATAAATTTATTTGTGTATTATCTTCAAATACAAATTAAATTATGGTTAAAATACTTAATTTCCTTATTGATAGTCACTTGTTTTATTGTCTTAACTTGATTTATTTTAGTTAAGTTTATTATAATTAAACATCTAGTTTTTGTGGAATTGGCCTAAAAAGAAAACGTCGAAGATTTCGTTTTCCCCGTTTTGCTTTCAAACTTGTCATCTGCAATACTTGGTTCTAAGAATGCCCGCGCGTTGCGCAGAAGCATCTATATAATTGAAATTTTTACATGTTTTTTTAAATATAACAATAATGTTATGGTTAAATTTGATATAATAAATCTTATACTATAGAGATATAATATATTGATTATTTTGAAGAGTAAATTACACGAACGGTCCCTATGGTTTGGGGTGATTTGCGTGCTTGGTCCCTAACTTATTTTTTTTAACTCGGAAGGTCCCTACTATTTGTTTTTGTTATGTGCTTTGTCCCTACTGTTTGTTTTTGTTACATGTTTGATCTATGTCTTATCTAAAAAGACTATTATTTAAATAGAAAAAAAATTATGGGATAGGTAATGTAAGGTGAATGGGTGGGATTGGGGTGTGTTTATTTAAATAAATTAGAAAATAAAAGGGAAAAAATAGTCTTTTAGATAAGGGAAAAAATAGTCTTTTAGATAAGATAGGGACCAAGTGCGTAACAAGAACAAATAGTAGGGACCTTCCGAGTTAAAAAAAATAAGTCAACGACCAAACATGAAAATTACTCTAAACCATAGGGACCATGCATGTAATTCACTCTTTTTTGAATAATATGATAATATATACGTCTATTAAAACTGCATAATCTCAATCTTTTGAATGACCTCTACTCGCGAGTTACTCATGAATAAAACAAAATATAAAATAAATTAATGTTATTTATAGTTGTAGTTATTATTAATTAATTTTTTAAAATTTATTTGTTTAAATTTTTAATTTCTATCATTGTAATTATTTAAAACATCAAACAAATTTTTTTGGTTTTAAAGATAACAATATAATCATTTATATAGAGTTATTTTTAACTATTGTTATTGTAAGTTACTTTGAGCTAATTATTTGAAAACTTTTAACGATTATAAAAATATTTTTATGAAATATTTTAGTTAAATTGATATTACAATTTAGTTTTTACATTTAGCACTACAATTTATCATTTTTAACTATTCACAAAATATTCTTTGGGTTTTTTAAGAGTACCTGAAATTTATATTGAAATTGACCATGTAATGTTATATTTAAATTAACAATTTAAGTATTTTGTCAATACTGTTCAAAAGTTATGGCTTTAAATTGATAATGGTTTACATACAACAACATATTCAATCTAATAAATTAAGTATAATACGTTAAAAGTTAAAAACATAACTTTATAAGTAGAAGTAAAAATATTATTTTAATATTAAAATTTAGTTTATTTATAATTACACTTTAGGTTTGATACTTATTTAACCTTATTCACCAACTTATAATCATCATTAGAAAGACACTACAATTTATCACTTTTAACTATTTACAAAATATTCTTTAGGTTGTTTAAGCTGAACAAAAATTTATATTTAAGTTGATCCTGTAAGATTATATTTAAATTAACAATTTAAATATTTTATACAAATTGTTCAAAAGTTGTAGCTTTAAAATGATAATGGTTTACATACAACAACATATTAGATCTAATAAATCAAGTATAATATGTTAAAAGTTGAAAACATAACTTCATAAGTAGAAGAAAATATATTCTTTTAATATTAAAATTTAGTTTATATATGATTACACTTTAGGTTTTATATTTATTTAACCTTATTAACCAACTTATAATCATTATTATAAAGAAATTGAAAAGTTAAGGGAGTTTCAAATGAATGTGGTGAAAGGAAAAATGAATGGAAGTTTCAAATGAATGTGGTGAAAGAAAAAAATGTTAGATTTATAAGTATATAACGATATATATATATATATATATATATATATATATATATATATATTAGCCGTTTTACCTGCGTCAAGCGTCGGGCGGCAAAGAGTTTCTTTCGAAAGTTAGTTTTAATGTGATGATTGTGTGATGTGTTAGACATGAGCTATTCATTGCGGCCTTTTGGTAAACCATTTTGTGTGGAATAATTCATTTTAACAGATAGTTTCTAGCTAGGTGCATAGTCATACAATATGGAAGAAGTTGAGTATACATATGGAATTTCATCTAATAGTTCATACTTGATTTTACAATATATAAATTACAACAATCTGCAATCATGTAGTGTTTTACATTTATAACATGTCCAATATAAACTACATCAATCTGCAATCATGTTGCTTCATCTGCTAGCCCTGCATTAAACGGCAAATGAGCATATAAGATACATATTTGAAGAAATTGTAAAATAATAAGTTGTTGATTGTACCTTGTTAATCACATAAAACTTCTTTGTACACAACGTTTGATGTGTAGATTCCATCATTATCAAACATTTTTACGGCTTCACTAATACATTAGTATTGACATGTGATATTCCTCTGGACAACGCCACATAAAGTTGGCCATGTCAGAATATCGATTCTGGTAGATAAACACCTACGTTTGGAATTGTTTGTCCTTGAACTTTATTGATTGTCATAGAGAAACTAAGCTGAATTGGAAATTACTTTCTCTTTAGTTTGAATGGGAACATCTCATCGTCAGTCGGACATAGAGGAATTCTTGGTAAAAACACTCTTTTTCCAACATGTTGACCAGCTGCTATCTCTACATCAATGACATTTTGTTGGAAAGCTCGACATATCAATCTGGTGTCATTACATAACCCATTTGAGGGATCGATATTTCGCAAAAGTATTACTAGGCACCCAGTTTTTAACCGAAGATAATGAGGGGGTATACCAAAATTAATCACATTATTATAATATTTTAATTAAGATAATATAAGACTAAAAATAATAACATTAATAAATTGATATCATACCATAAATACTACACATTAACAAATATACTAAAATAATTTAAATATCAATTTAACAACTGTCATAATCCATACCAAAAATATTTTAAATCATACCATAAATAATTAAAAATATTTCTTGCAATTTACCCTTTAAATAATACACATCCAAACCACATACCTCGACCATAAGAAGCATGTCATAGAGGGTCCCACTTCCTTTACACAAGACTTCATCAAGAGGCATTGGTATTATAGTTGCAAGGGAGAAAATGAAGGGATGAAAATAAGTATACAAGTAGTATGTAGACACAACATTAGATACTGAATATGAAGCCATTATTTGAAATAAGTCAAGTTTTTTTCCCCAAAAATGGAACATATAAGAATCATTCTAAATAATTAAATATATACCATAGAAATAAGATTATTTCTACAGATGTATACCTGTGGTTTTTCCATTGCAAAACGAACCATATCTTTAGGATTTACCTCCAATGGATCATAGCCCAAATTGCAGCATAGTGAGGCCTATTATTTTATAAAATGACCAATTTCAGTAACTTAAGAGTGATAAACTAAAATTTAATCTTAAGGCACTAAAAAGAAGAAAAAAAGAAGAGTAAACTGTATTTTTTGGTCCCTGTGATTACTTAATTTTCTTTGGTTTTAGTCCTTTTTTTTTGTCATTTTTCAAGTTTCATTCGGTTTTGGTTACTCTCACTCACACTATGAATTCAAATCCATTAAGCCTTTTCATCTGCTTTGCATACAAGGGCTATTTGGTCATTTCTTTTTCTCTATTTAACACATTGCCACCACTTTTATTCATCAAAACTCAGTAGTAGGCTTTCACATATATAAATATGTATGGGATTATGAAAGACGATTTCATATTTGATTTTTTGAAACACGATCGCATAAATATGTATATTTTTTTAGGATTTCAGATATATTTGTAATGATTTTAAAGAAGGCTTTCACATTTATAAAATAAAAAAGTATATTAATATTTTCAATAGTTACATATTAACCAAAATTTTAATCTCTCTTTTAAAATATTTCCCATTACGTAAATCATTGAGATAAAATTCAAAATTTAATTTTTAATCCATCAACATGCTTTATTAAAAATAATTATTTTAATCCGTTTGTGTGATGGGTTTGATACAAAAAGAAAATGAAGTTAAAGATATGTAGCTTTTTAAGAAAAATGAAGCTAAAGAGGAGTAAAATATCATTGTCATTTTTTTCATACTGGATTTAGAAAGAAAACATATAAGGTGCAAATTTATTTTTAAGAAATTTATCTTAACCAATTTGACACTTACAGTTTTAGTGAAAAACAGTAACATTCACCACCGTTTGGTCTTAAAGTTAGATTTATTAGATTGACCACACCATATGCAAAGAATCACTTGAAGATATGTTAAAACGTCCCTTTTTGCTTAACAAAAGACCAACTTTAAGTATACTACCTTTCTTGAATAGTTAACTTATTGTTACAAGTCAAATGTGTCCATCATCCTTAAGTTTAGGGACCTTTGCTTTAAATAGGAAAAGAATAATGCTTTAAGCCATGTATTAAAGGACTTATGCTATTTCTAACATTTAGCTTGAATAATCAACTTGTATTTTCTAGTTTGTTCTAGTTTGGTTACTATGACGACTTGTATTTTACGCAGTGAAGTTATAACATGAATAAACTGAGGTTATGTGATTTTATAAAATCGGATAATTCAAATCATAAAAAAAATATTTCATTTGAGCATATAACTCAAAATTCAAAAAACCAACTATCTCGATAAAAGCACGAACCTTGCTACCTTGAAGCATTGAATTCGAGTTAATGCATAGTTTGCATCTCCATTCTTTTCGAACGACCAATATTGACCAAAAAATTGACCATTACTTTGATTAAAGTTTGGCTACAAACCATTATATGTGATTGACAAGGATCATAACACCATATTTTTTACCATTACCTTTGATTATTATTTTTTTGGTTTTGTTTTGAAGAATGTGGTAAATTTACGGTTAACGGAAATAATACCAAGAATTCATAAAGCCTAAGATGATTATCCGATTAGATTCTATGTTTGTCTTATAAAGATCTAACAAATACATCTAAGTGATTACCGCACCATAAACTTTATTTCATATCATAATATCAAAAAATCATTACAAATTTTTTTAAGGAAAAATCAATGTCTTTGACGCTTCACGGTTAATTATTTTTAACTGTGAAGGATAGATACGTATATACTTTGTGTGTTCATTGTGATATGACAAGTTTTCAAAGGGAATTTGTTCACAACAAATTTGAAGTGATGTTAATCAATAAAGTCAATATTTTTGTTTGATGTGTAATTATTTAGATTTCGATTCACATTTGTGGGACGACTGGTTTTGATATTATCATTTGCATTTCAAATAACATAATAATATTTTGAACTGATAAAGGAAAAATGATATTCCGAACCAAAAGTGAATTCAAAGTCAGCAACTCCAGACTCAAGTAAATATGATTATTAATTCGGACGCTAAATGTATCAAAGTACTTCGGACCATTCATGAACAAAAATATATTGAACTGATAACCAAACAAACAAGCATGATGCAAACAACCAAATATAAACCTCATCCTATATGCAATTTTTAGAAAACAATATTGATATGGTTATAGCAAATGCCATGTAGTAAAGTAGAAAATCAAGAGTAGTTGCAGTATCTGAAATCGTGTTCTGTGTCCAAAAAGAAAAATTGTTTAAAATATTGAATACTGTTCTTGAAGAGGGAAACATGAAACACAAATGCAAGATCAAAGAAAGCCACCAATCACCATGTCCTATGCAACCCCACACAAAGAAAAAACAGTTATTTACTTACATGATGATATTATAGAAGTAGTTGATGGAGTTCATTTACATACATGATGAAACCAACGAAGGTACTTAAGTCATGGTTGTGAACTGCTACATGTCTCGCCCAAAACCAGCCCTAGAGCTACAAATGCTACCACACACGTATTATGGTATACCCTAACCATCCTAAATCATAGCCACCATGGACTTTGAAATCTTGGATTAAGGAAAAGGTTAAAAGATGAACTACAATAGTGACACAAACGTATTATACAAAAAAAAAAAGTAAACTACAATAATAAATGAAATTAATTAATATACATTGCTACTTTTGCATATAGTCCTAAGTATGTTGCCACAAAACACATATAGATGAACGTAAGGTTTCATAAATGAGAATGCAATTTCTTTTTTTTCCAACTAAGATACATTTAGTTCACTGATTTTTACAATTTCAGTGCCAAAAAAGTTTCTATTAGTCCTTGTTTTTTAGGTTTCTTTTAAAAAGTTTCTATCTAACAGTATAGCTATAAAAACTTTCAAATGAAAATTTTGCCCATGGAAAGTTGAAAGAAGTACACCACAGGAACCATATTTGGTAATAATGTATTATCCTTATATTTTGCTTTAAACTTTCAAAAAGTAAAACCATTTTTAACAATGTTATAAATTTTTATTCAAGGATAAATGAAAATTACAAATTTAGTCCTTGTGGTATATTGTTCATTTTAAGTTTTTGTCCAAGGGCAATATGGTCAATATCAAATTTGGACAACTAAATTATTATCTACAACTGTTAATGTCAAACTAAGTCAACACTTGAAATTCAAAAAGATAACCATGGAAGAATATAGTCAAACGCAATAAAAACCTTGAAAGATGTACCATAGGTTTGTTTATCTAACATAAGCTTCATTGTAAGCCCCAAATCACATGGTTGAACAACATAACCTTGTAACATAAGCATTGAACATATCTTTCATCTATAGAATCATATACATTTAACAGTCAAGCTCAAAGAAAGGGCGGCAAAAAATTTGACCAAATTAAGCCTGTAACATAAGTACCAGTACCAGAACCTTACTGTAAAGTTGATGTTCACCCCCACCCAACACCTTGAGGCGACCTTGGCTTCAAATATAAAAATTTATCAAAGGTAGAATTACGTAGTACCAACAAAAAAAAGAGAATGATTTCATATTACCTTTCAATTCTCTCAACCACTTATAAAAGATGATTGATTTCCATATTGCCCTTGACCCATTTCTCTTTCTTTCTTGCAATTGCCATTAACTTGCCTTTATTTTTAAAGCATCAGAGATTCATGGTTATGAAGCTGAAATAAAAAGAAAACATAACTTGATTTCGCATAAACATCATACAAACTACATACACACATACTTTTCCAAAAGTTCACACAAATAGAGCATATAAATTACACAAACAACACACATAATTTACCAAGCTAACCATTTTAAATAACCAAATAAATTCCCATAAATCCGATTAGTTAAAAACTAAAAAAAGGAGGTTGTGAAATAGAAGATTTAACCGAATCTTGGCTGCAAAACAAAATGTCAACCATAATTGCAATTGACAAAAATTAGCAACAAATGACAAATTAATATGCAAAAATAACAAAAAAACATAGTTAACATACTTTAAATCAAAGGCCTTAATACACACCTCATCCATTTTTATGTTTAAATTTGCTTATATAAACCTGGGCAAAATCAATCAGAAATTAGAAAAAGAAAAATGAAATAGATGACTTATTGAAAAAGAAAATTTCCTAACTATCTGTTTTTTGTTTAGATCTAGGTGTTTGTGGATCCAGTCCCTGTACACAAATCTCTTGGTTGAGTTCTTTGAACTTGTAAAGCCAACACAATAGAGAAACATGGTAAAAAACTTTTTAGGACAAACCTCATATAATAAAGCATTCATCCAAGATATTTATATGATAAAAATACAAAAAGTTAAAAACAATCAAATCAATTACAAGTAAGCATTAGAATAAAAATCTGTTAAGATAAGGCCTTCACCCTATCCTGTCTAAAAATCGCCTGCCTGATCCATTTTTTATGCATATTGATATGCACATTGATAAAGCCTCTATTAAAAAATGGAAATGGGGTTTCCAAACCTAAAGTGTATGTAGATCAAGATAAACATGAAGTTCTAACAACCTTAAATGGTTAGCCCCAACACCTTCACAAGTTCTGATATCAAATTTTCGATCCATTCATCTTCAATGACCAATAATACGGTTTTTGTAGCCTTCTTTTCAAGATTTTAGACATCGTAGGGAAGCTTCAGCAAGAAGCCTTCTGCATACATAATAAAATTAAGAATGGGATTTACCATTCAATTTTCTGGTGTCAAACTTCAAGGGAAAAAGAACCGTATAGAGTTTCAGGTGGGCTAATGGTCGATTTTTAGTGAGTAGAAGAGTAGGGTAAGGAAGTGAGGAAATAGAAAGGAAGGTTTTCTGAGATAGAGGAAGAAGATCAGGTTCATTGATGGAGAGTAAGGTTTTGTACCATTCCAAGAACCACCACATCCATAAGAAGATCCAAAAAAAATCAATTTAGTTTGAAATCAAAGTGTGTCTAGGTAAAAACATGTTACCTGGATGTGGAGAAATGAAAACACTTTGTTGACATATCTGCAACAATGAAAATCTAAGCTTGCTTCTGTTAAAAGTAAACCAACTTGCTGATGGATTTGTCAAGTGCATAGTTTAATGAAAGCTTCAACTTGCAAAAACGAATTGTGCATCATACAATCTCAATAGCATATATAATCTACACATGCAACTTCTAACATCGATCCAGAGTCTGCGTTTGAGTCAATATTTGTCCAACAGGCCATTTCAGCTCATCTTCGTCATCTTCTTCACCTAAAACCATAAAATTATCTATCAATTTTCGGTATAAATAAGTAAATAACCATAAAACGATACCAAGTTCAACGAAAACCTAAAAATCAACCTAAACTAAATCAAATTCAAGATTAAAAAAAAACCCAAAATTTTCTTTTAACAGTTTTATGAAAAAACCCATATGAGTTTCTTTATCCAAAATCGATATATAGATTGTTTTTCAATAGTCACATACTCACATACAAAGATTTATCATAACAAAGTGAACCATGATGAACTTAAACATCTGGCGGGTTAGTTATGTGCTGACTAGCCTTCAATCATTGCATAAGTTTGGTAATATTTTTCTTCACAAAGCCTTTCATATATAGAAACCATACACAAAATTCGTGAAACTCGGTGGTTGTTTTTAGGGCTAGGGTTTTCTTGGAGAAACAGTGGGAG
This sequence comes from Lactuca sativa, assembly GCF_002870075.4. NCBI lineage: Eukaryota > Viridiplantae > Streptophyta > Magnoliopsida > Asterales > Asteraceae > Lactuca > Lactuca sativa. The sequence goes on from NC_056631.2 coordinate 4,588,597, forward strand.
ATAGAGAGAAAAGCAAACTTTTGTATGGGTCGTAAGAGGTGAGGGAATGTGGTGACGGTTAGTGGCAGTGGAAGCAAGAGAAGAGAGTTTCTTGATGGTGGAACGGGGAGGGGGCGTTGAGAGTGGCGGAGGCGGATTGGTTTCTAAGAAAGTGCGAAAATGGGTAGAAAAACTCGTGTAACATCCGGATTTCTAGGTACATTATTGATGGAACCTTGTCCTGGATGAGACCTTGCTTCTGACTCTGGGATGAGATCTTCTTGGTTGCCTGATTATAACTGCAAGATCACAAAGAACAAGGGCCGTCAGCCGCTTCCCGGGAGGGGTTCCCGGGAGAACGCTCCGACGGTCAAGTTAGGATGACTTTAGGGTTTGTGTTTGTTCTCTCAGGATTGGTTAGAGAGCTTACCCCGCTGGTCTTGTGTGCACATCCTTTTATACCTAGCGCTCCTGCCTGGTCCGTACCATACAGGATCACTTTTTGAGGAGACAAGGTCAGAGGCGCTGATTGGAGGGTCGTGCGCCCTCAACCGCTAGAGCACCCTCATTGGCTCCGATGGTAATGCTCTGATCCTGCCCTTTGTCTCCTGACCGTATCTTTTGTCTTGGAGAAAGGAGCATTACTTGGCGGGCGCGAGCCTTCCGCCTGTCCGTGTCGCTCCCGGGGGCGCCAGTGGACGCTGAGCCTGCTGGGCTGAGCCTGGCTGGTGTGCCCGGCTCTAGGGCTTGGACGCGGTTCTGCTGTGCTGCCCTAGGCACACCATCAAGTCCCCCAGTCCAGTAGTCATAGAGTTGCAGCGCTAGTTACGGCATCCTGGACTTAACTGATTGACGCGTGTCCATCGTTACTCTGCTCTTTATGGCGACGTGACCGCGCTTGACTGCTAACGGTTACGTCAGCGTGTCAGGCATTTGAATGTTCCGCCTCTTCCTTTTCCTTTAAAGGGGATTTACAGAGAACGATTCTCGCCATTTCTTCCCTCTTTTCCCTGCGTATTCGTCTTTTCTCTCTTTTCATGGCTAATCTTCCCGGAATTGTCCCTTCTGCCGTCGAGTATCAACAGTTGGAGGCCACTTATGGCTTGTCTCCTTTAGAAGGTGTGGAGTTTCCCTCTGTTGGCTCTAGCATCTCTTCTCCCCCCCCCCCCTGGGAAAATTGGGGTTTTCCTTGAAACCTTAGATGCTGGCATACGATTTCCTTTGACAGATTTCCAAGAGGAGGTTCTTCAGAAGGATGGTTGTAGTCTTCAGATGTTGACCCCTAATGTTGTCAACAAGGTGGTTGCCTTCGAGATGATCTGTAGAGCCAATGGGTATGTTCCCGACTACTTCGTCTTCAAGTTCTTCTTCCGGTTCTGCCTTACCGGAGATAAGTGTACTTTTTCGGCCCGGCGAGGGGGACATGCCCTAGTTCCTGATGGGCGCACCCCCAAGAATTGGCAAGACAAGTGGTTGTGGGTGAATCAAGAACTGGTTGGGAGTGGTCGTTACCGTGCCAATGCTTTCGCCGATATTGTCCCTAAGCTTTTCCCTCACAATCAAGAAGTCGTCGATTACTTGAAAAGTGTGCAGGTAACCGCTGAGGATTACTCCGAAGCGCTTCTGTCCGGGGTAGGTTTGAGCCCCTCCTGGAGGCGGCGTGGAAAGATGGCGGTGTTCTACTCTGTCATTGATGGTGAGTGTCACATTCGTCCTGTTTCTCTCTTTACTTTACTTTTTTGGGGTTTCTCTTAACCGCCTCCATGTGACTTACATTTCATTCTACTTTTCTTTAGGCGTTGAGTCTTCCTTATCCATGGATGAGGTGCTGCGTAAACGCTATCGAGGCAAACTGGAGTTTCGCGAGGTGGATCTGTTCGAGCGTCTTCCCCCTCCTCGTCGGGCAGATCGTCTCAACACCCCTACTCCTCCTGTCCCTCCAGCAGGCTTGTCGGCGTCTGAGGGAGGTCCGCTTCTTCCCGCCCAATTTCCTCTATTATGCCAACGGGCGGTGCTCCTTCCCTTCCCCGGAGGACAGTGAGGACAACAAAGAGGGTATCATTGCTGACGTTCGGTGAATGCAGGCGAAACGGAAAGCTATGCAGGCGATGGGTGAGTCGGTGACTGGTGCTCCTCCTGCCCCCAAGAGGGTGCATACTAGGCGCAGCTTTTCTCGTCTTCTGAGCTCGATGAGTTCCACGCCAGTGAGCTCCACTTCCGTTGGCATGGTTGTGATTCCCGATGATGACGTGCAACAGTCTGAGGGAGTTAATAGGGCGACTGAACAGCCCGGTTTTCCATATTTTTCTTCAATCCCTTCTCCAAGTGTTCTGTTTGTCCCTTTCAAGCTTTCTCCCGCAAAAGGACTCGGTCCCCACGGGCCAATTACAATCTCTAAAGATGGTGGCCCTGGTGATGGTGCTTCTGGATCGACGGTTTTTGTGCCATCTTGGGATCTTCGCAGCGATTCTCGTCTTTCTGTTCGTGCCAATACCTTGGAGTTCTCGCGTCATGCCTTCCCTCCAGCTGTAGTGGGGGATATGGATGCGATGGGTAGCCCTGCCCTTGCTCACAACATGGCCTATGCTGTTGCGCAGACGATGTTCTATCTTGTTGCAGGTTCCCAGCGCATCCATAGCCTTGGCGAGATGGAGGCTGCTCATGCCACTTGTGGATCGCGTGTGGCAATCCTGGAGCACCGCCTGGGTGAGCTTGGCGATGATCTTCGCTCAGCTAAAAAGAAATGTGAGTTGCTGGCATCTGAGAAGAATGTTCTTGATAAGGCTAGGGATGTATTGGAGGCTAAGTTTGATTCTCTAACTCAAATGAATGAAGGTTTAATGATCCATGTTGAAAGTCTCGAGCGTGACGCCATTGACCGTGACAAGCTTGTGTCGTCGCTGCAAGCATATATGTGTGTTGCTCGTCGAGACTTGGATTGGCTGTTGCAAATCGGTGTTGTGCGTATCGTTGATAAGCTGATAGAGCATCCTGACTTTACCAATGCGATCAGTCTTATCCGCCATGCTGCATATATGGTTGGGGTTGAATCTGTCCAGAAAACTTCAAGTGGTGGTGAAGGTGGGGAGGCGGGTGCTGGCTCGCTGTCTGTCGGGCCTGTTGTTAGCGTAAGTGATGCTCTCTTGTCCTTCGCTAGCATTGATCACGCAGGTCTGTTGGGTCTGGGAGAGATGGGTATTGATGGTTTGCGAGAGTTGTGTTCTTTTGGTTCAGAGGGCACTCCTGAGGATGTTGCAGGTCGTGAGATGGTGCTTGTGAATGACATTGGTGTGGGAGGGAATGGTAAAGATCGTGGTGCTAGTGGTGATGATCGAGCAGGTGTAAGAGGTGATGATGTTGATGAAGTGGTGGATGGTAGGGAAGTTTCTGGTGGGTTGGCTGGGAAAGTAGGTGAGGATGCTGTTGTGGAGGGGGCTGTGGTTGGTGATGGTTCGGAGCCATGATATTTCTTCGTTTTGTTTAGTCTATGTGTTTTGCTTTTCAATGGTTGAAGCTGCTAAGAACAATGTTTTTTTATATATGTTTGACATGCACTAAGCATTATCTACTATCTACTTTTTTTTGTTTTGTGCTTGGCTTATTCGCTTATTGCATATTGCTCAAGATGTGCCAAACATTTTGCTTTGTTTTTGTTACCATTGACACACTAAGTGTTCACATTGAATGCACTTAGCACTCACCATTCAATCATTGGAGATTATTACACTAAGTATGAGAGATCAGCAATTGCATTATTATTTAACCGCGGGTTTTTTAAATACACTAAGTATTAAGCTCATGTCAATTATGCATGAAATTCTATATATGTCGAGTACTAAACTCATGTCTTTAAACATAGGAATACACTAAGTATCAATTCTCATGTCACTTAGCATGGATAGACGTACTCTAAGTACTCTAGGGTGCAACATACTCAATGGAACATCAACCGACTAGGGTTACATCTTTCCTCTTCCTTAGAAAAAATATTTCTTTAGGTTCCTAGCATTCCATGTTCTTGGAATGGGCCTTCCTTCCATCGTCTCTAACACGTATGCCCCGTTCCTGTTTGCCTCTGTGACCCTGTATGGGCCTTCCCATGTTGGGCCTAGCTTTCACTGGGGTTGTGTCCGAATGGCCTCATTTTTCCTCAAGACATACTCGCCTACTTTGAAGGCCTTCTCCTTTACCCTTTGGTTGTAATACCTTTCTGTTGCATGTTTATACGCAGCTTGGCGTACTCCCGACTCTTCACGTTTCTCCTCTAGGATATCTAAGTTTATCCTCAGGTCTTGTGTGTTGCTTTCCTCATCTTGGTTGGCCACCCTTAGCGTATTCACTGCCACTTCCATGGGGAGCATGGCTTCGGTCCCATATGTCAAGCTGAAAGGGGTTTCCTTTGTGCTTTTCCGTGGTGTAGTCATGTATGACCATAGCACCATTGGTATCTCCTCTGCCCAATTCCCTTTTGCTTTGCCCAACCTCTTTTTGATCCTATTGACAATGGTTCGGTTGGACACCTCCGCTTGACCGTTCGCTTAAGGGTGTGCCACCGATGTGAAGCGTTGGCTTATCCCTTGGGTTCTCAGTGAATTGCAAACCATTGTCGCTGATGAGAACCTTAGGTGTTCCAAATCTTGTCATGATGTTTTTCCACACAAATTTTATCATGTGCCTCCCAGATATGCATGCCAGTGGCTCAGCTTCAATCCACTTTGTGAAGTAATCCATGGCTATCACCATATACTTCAGCTTCCCTGGTGCTTCTGGGAATGGACCCACTATGTCTATGCCCCACTGGTAGAAAGGCCATGGGCTGGATATGTTGCTTAGCGGGCCAGGGGTTTCGCCTGGACTGGGGCGTAAGACTGACACTCCTAACATTTATTGGTTACTTCTACCGCGTCTTGATGTATCGTCGGCCAGTATACCCCTATTCGTAGCACCTTTCCTATCAAAGCCCTCGCCCCTTCGTGTGCGCCTACCTGCCCTGAGTGTGCTTCCTACAATATCTCTCTCCCCCTGGCTTGATCTACACATTTTAGCCATGGAGACGTGAATCCCTTCTTGTACAATTCCGCGTTCACCATTGCGTATGAGGGCGCCTTTATACGTATTTTTCTGGCCTCGTCATGGTCGTCCGGCAACACTCCTCTCTGGAGGTATTCCCGGAACAGTGTCATCCATGTAGGTCCAGCGGGGGTCAAGGTGTTCACCTGCTGTTCATCAATGCTTCTCTCCCGGAGCACCTCCACTAAAACTTTCTTTAACAGGTGGTCAAAACAAGTGGAAGCTAGCTTGCTCAAAGCGTCTGCCCTCTTGTTCTCACTTCTGGGTATCTGCTTGATTGTAAATTGGCCGAATGATCCTACCAGTTGCTTTACCATCTTTACATACTTTCCCATTCTTTGGTCTTTTACCTTGAAACTCCCATTGACTTGGTTCGCTGGTAACCTTGAGTCGGTTAGTGTTGTTATAGCTTTCGCACCCATCTGTTTGGCGAGTCGCAACCATACAAGCAGCGCCTCGTACTCCGCCTCATTGTTTGATGTATAGAAGTCGAAACGGAGGGCGTAGGTTACCTCTTCTCCTTCTGGGCTAGTCAGGATCAGCCCCGCCCCTGATCCTTCCCTACTGGACGCTCCGTCCGTGTACAAGGTCCATGAACCATCGCCGGTAGGGGCCTCTTCAACTATCCACACCATTTCTTTCGCCGGGTTCCCTCCGTCAGGAATTTCTAGTAAGAAATCAGCCAGCGCCTGCCCTTTGATACTTGTTCTTGGGCGGTAGTTTATATCGTGCTCTCCCAGTTCAATTGCCCACTTGGCTAGCCGACCCGACGTCTCCGACTTAAGCAAGATCTGTTTAATGGGGTAGCTTGTGAGTACCTCGAATTGATGTGCCTGAAAGTATCGCCTTAATCGTCTCGCAGCGTAGATGAGTGCCAGCACCAATCTTTCCAGCGTGGGATAGTTGAGTTCTGGTCCCTGCAGCGCTCTGCTGACAAAGTATACCGGTCTCTGCTCCCCTTCCCTTTCCACAACCAATACCGATGATATCGCTTCGCCTGATGTTGAAAGATACACTTGTAATGTTTCTCCAGGGATGGGGGTTGCCAGAGTCGGCAGCTTGTGCAGTGCTTCCTTGATTCTCTGGAGCGCCTTCTCAGCTTCATTCGTCCATTGGAAATTGTTTTTCTCGATGCATCCCTTTAAGGTGCGGAATAGTGGCATAGCCATGTCGGCAGATTTCGAGATGAACCTACTTAGATTTGTGAGCTTCCCGTTCAGACCTTGTGCATCTCTAAGAGAGTTTGGGGTTGGCATCTCGGTGAACTCGTCGACCTTGGTCGGGCTGGGCTGGACGCCTTGTCTAGTAACATAGTAGCCCAAGAATTGCCCCTCTTCCACTCCAAACGTGCATTTGGCTGGGTTTAGTTTCATCGTGGCCACCTCTAATGTCTTGAAAGTCTCTTCGATGTCTTGCAACATCTTTTCTTCATTTGGACTCTTAATCACCATATCATCTACATACACCTCAATATTCCTTCCAATTTGTTTGGCGAATATCGAGTCGACTAGCCGCTGGTATGTCTCCCCTGCATTCTTTAACCCGAAAGACATCTTGGTGTAGCAGAACGTGCCATGGTCTGTATAGAAGGCTGTTTTCTCTTCGTCTTCTTTGCTCATCAATATCTGGTGATACCCTTTGTATGCATCCAAGAAGCATTTTAGCTTAAATCCCTGTAGCGACTCTACCTTCTGATCGATTTCCGGGAGTGGGTAGCAATCCTTAGGGCATGCCTTGTTTAGATCAGAAAAGTCGATGCACATGCGCCACGACCCATCCCGCTTGCGGACCATAATTCGGTTTGCAATCCACGTTGGGAACATCGCCTCCCTTACTATTCCAGCCTCCGTCAGCTTAGACACTTCTGCATTGATCGCCCTGTTACGGTCTCCTCCTTATACCCGCTTCTTCTGCTTAACCTCTTTTACCCCCGGTTTGATCATTAGCTTATGTTCAATGACCTTCCTTTCTACCCCCACCATATCCGTGGGAGTCCAAGCAAATACATGTTTGTAGCGTTTGAGTAGATCGACCAGTGCTCTTCTTGTGTGGCTTGGGAGGTCGCTTCCAACATTGACCGGTTGGTTGGGGTATCCCTCGTTGATTACCTCCTTCCCCTTTGCAGGATTGCCCCTGGGCCTCTTGGGCCCTTTGGTTATTTATGCTGGTTTCATAACTGTATAGAACCGCAATTCTCTGGGCGGGGTGGCCAAAATCGTGGCTTCGCCTTTTGGTGTGTCGAATTTCATGATCCCATACATGGTTGAAGGTACGGCCCCTAACTTCAAGAGGGCAGTCCTCCCTAAGATGATGTTGTGCTCCGCCGAGTGTCGAATGACCACAAAGTCTATCAGGGCAGTCTTCTTCCGCTGCTTGTCGTGGCTAGTGACTGTTAAGGGGAGGTGGATGGTGCCCAACGGCCACAGGCTGTGGCCGGTGAATCCCACCAGCCTACCCGTTGTAGGTCGCAAATTGTCTTTCCAACGATCCGAAAGGAGCCGGAAACAATGCTCATAGATGATGTCTGCTGAACTCCCGGTGTCGACAAAGACCCTATGGATAGTCACGTCTTTGATGGATGTCTGTATTATCATAGGGTTGTCACCTTTCCAGCCATCCGGCCGGGGATCCTGTATGGAAAACGTGAGCGCGCGTGCTGACGGTTTAACAATGACTTGATCGCCTCGCCGTTCCTCCCTACTTCTTTTACTGCGTATCATGAATATCTCCTTGGGCTGAACTCCTTCGCAGGGTGGACCTTTGGCGTTCTCAGCATCGAATTTGGCACGTAGGCTTCGCGCCACCTCCACCAGGTCTCCCTTAAGTTGTTTCTCCTCCATCTCCTTCTTTAGTACCGAACAACTAGCTGTATCATGCGTTTTGCTTTTGTGGTACTCACAGTACCGACTCTTAGGCGACTTGGCTGGCTGCTGTTTCTCAGACACTGCATATACTTCTGGGCGGCGACCCCATCTGTCGTCTTTAATAAATGGTCGGAAACATGGCGGTGGTCTTCTTGCTTGGCCATAGTGTCTTCCTCCCCCCGGAAATCCGTGTGGGTCGGGTGGTGACGTCTAGTCGCCATAGCATTCAAGTAGGCCTGCTTGGCTGCTTCACCATCTTCCTGCCGTAGGTATCGCTCCACTCTTTCTTTCAACTCAGCTCGTGTTAGAGGCTTCTTTCCCATGAGTTTTTGCGAGAGGGGCCCAGGCAGGAATCCCCATGTGAAAGCACCAACGATGAGCCCTTCGTCATGCCCCGGTACATCCAGCGTAGCATTTATGAACCTTGTAAAGTATTCTCGAACAGTCTCCCCCTCCATTTGTTTACAGCCTATAATTGAATGAGAATCGCCTTTGTATTTACGTAGCTGCATGAAGTTGGTGAGGAAGAGGTACTTGAGCCGAACGAAGTTTGAAATTTTGTCCTGTTGTAGCATTTTGAACCATGTGCCGGCGTTGCCATCGAGCGTCGGCGGGAAGTATGTGCACCAAAACTTCTCGTTAAGCTTTAGCGACGTCATCGTCCATTCATATGTATCAATGTGACTATGTGGGTCGGTAGTCCCATTGTACGTTTTAAGCGTCGGGAGCTTTGCAGTGTTTGGTATTTCGTAATCCAACAGCTCTTTAACAAACGGAGATGTTACGCTCTGGGAAAAACCATTATGGTTTGGAGCAGTCGACGTCCCTTGTTGGTATTGAGAACTCATTCCATGTTGTAGGGGCGTAAGGTAGCCTGAACTTGGTCCATAAAAGGGGTATGGATGGAATGGTAACTGGAGGGGATAGCTAGTGGAGAAAGGGTGCATGGATGTAACAGGGTTGATCATTATCGGCTGTTGTAAGCTGTTGTTTGGGGGAATAGTCGGTCCAGTCCATGCTCCAGCCGTCGGGTAGACGGGTGGTGAATGGTTCATCATGGTTTGCGCCAATGGTGGTAGTAGCGTTGTGGAACTCTGTCCACCAGTCGTCTGGAACGATGTAGGTGTTACGAATGACGGTGAAAGGTTGAAAATATGGCTCGACGGAGGTGCAGTTGAGTGAACTGTTCGCGCCTGTTGCAGCGGAGGCGCAAAGAACGGCGGCATCTGAAGCTGTGTAGGCAAAAGTAGCTCCACCGGAGTTGTTCCTTGCTGAGAAAACAACGGTTGCGAAATATTTCTGGCGGTTGTTGTAGAACTTCCTTTGCCCAAAACTGGCATGTTGGTCGCTGTAGGCAGTGGCGTTTCGTCCAACGTCGTCATGGGACGTATGGGACTAATTGGTCGTCCCTCACTACCGTTGGACGCCATTGATGCTTGCTTTCGTGCTTTTGTTTGTGCTCTTCGTCTCACAAACGGATGACGCCAAATGATGGAACCTTGCCCCGGATGAGACCTTGCTTCTGACTCTGGGATGAGATCTTCTTGGTTCCCTGATTATAACTGCAAGATTACAAAGAACAAGGGCCGTCAGCCGCTTCCCGGGAGAACGCTCCGACGGTTAAGTTAGGATGACTCTAGGGTTTGTGTTTGTTCTCTCAGGATTGGTTAGAGAGCTTACCCCGCTGGTCTTGTGTGCACATCCTTTTATACCTAGCGCTCCTGCCTGGTCCGTACCAAACAGGATCACTTTTGGAGGAGACAAGGTCAGAGGCGCTGATTGGAGGGTCGTGCGTCCTCAACCGCTAGAGCGCTCTCATTGGCTCCGACGGTAATGCTCTGATCCTGCCCTTTATCTCCTGACCGTATCTTTTGTCTTGGAGCTAGGAGCGTTACTTGGCAGGCGCGAGCCTTCCGCCTGTCCGTTTCGCTCCCGGGGGCGCCAGCGAGCGCTAAGCCTGGCTGGTGTGCCCGGATCTAGGGCTTGGACATGGTTCTGCTGTGCTGCCATAGGCACACCATCAATTATTATTCATTTATTTTGCAGATTTTGGAAGGACTCGGCGAGTTGACGCTTAGACTCACCGAGTAGGATCGCGATTTCTATCCGAATTAATGACCGGAGTCGGCGAGTCGACTAGTGGACTCCACAAGTCCGCACTGTTTAATGAAACCCTAATCCCCGGGGTTTGAGACCTATTTAAAGGGGCTTATAGCCACCAAGTGCGGCTACCAGACCCCTGAGTGAAACCCTAAGCGATCTAGAGCGTTTGTGAGGAGGGAGAGGCCATTTTATCCTAGTGTGGGTGTTTTTGCAAGAAGAAGATGACCAAGGCAAGAAGGAGCTGAAGAGGGTGCTATTCTGCAGATTTCAGAGCCTAAGAACTTCATATTGAGGTATATTTTCGATCCCTCTTCAGTTTTGGGTGTTAATCCTTGAGAGTTAGGGTTTCTAGCTCATTTAGAGTGTGAATAATGGTGCAATTGGTCCCTTCTCGTGTTGAGGCTTCAGATATGGATCCAAAAAGGTCTAGAGACCTTAACTCCCTGATCTTTATGGGGTGACATTGGGTAATATGAGCTTAGGGTGACATATTGAGGCCATTTCTTCAAATAGATCCATTGGGTCTTTGCATGGGCATCAAGATCCATACTTTACGTGCTTATATGGCTTAAGGAGGCCAGATCTATAGATTAGAGGAACGCATCTGACCTCAGGAGGTCATTTGAGCTTGAGCATGGCATGAACTCGCCGAGTCCCAATAACAGACTCGACTAGTAGGGCTAGGGTTTTCCCATAGTTCACTCAGTGAGTATCTTGCCGAGTTGGGGGAATGACTCAGTGAGTTAGAGGGAAATAGAGAACTGGATTTCAAGGCGGAACTCGCCGAGTTCATAATGGGACTCGGCGAGTTGAGTCGGGGTAGCCCCGCGATTCATGCCAGGTGTAACCCATCGAGTAGGGGAAAGACTCGACGTGTCATGCGAGACTAGAGGGGTAGTGGACACGCGTAGACTCGCCGAGTCGCCCAAGTGCACTCGGCGAGTCGGGTCAAAGTTGACCGTTGACTTTGTTGACTTTGAGGGTTTGGTCAACAATGGGGTCTTTGTGTCAAGTGAGGGGTAAAATGGTCTTTTACCCTTATGAGGGTGCCAATAGAGGGTTGAGTCTAGTCTCGAGAGTTATATTTATGAGAGTATTTACTTTATGTGATTAGGCGGAGGCTATATCATATTTATATCGAGTCAGAGATTTATCGAGACATCTGAGGTGAGTCTTCTCACTATACTTTAACTAGTGTGGTAACAGAGTTATGTACTAGAGTACTGTTGAGTTATGTGCCAATGTATCTGTATGCTAATTATGTGTTATTGTGATATGTGATCTACATGATTCAGAGTTTCCAGAGATAGGACCAATGGGTCCTTAGAGTTAGGGCTAAAGGGCCCACAGAGAGTTGGGACTGGAGGGTCCCACTGAGACACACTGACTAGAGGGTTAGCAGAGTTATAGCCTTGAGTGGCTAATATGTGTTAGAGTGGTATTTTGGGGAACTCACTAAGCTTCGTGCTTACAGTGTTTTGTGTTATGTGTTTCAGGTACTAGTGAGGAGCGTGGGAAGGTGCCGACATGATTCGTACACACACCTAGAGTTTTTATGTATTTCGATCTTGGGAAATGTTTTGTGGAACAGAGATATGATACAATGAGATTTTATTTATAATTTGTGAATGAAAATGTGCTTTGAAAATGAAAATAAATTGTTTTAATTTTTACGGTGTTACAAGTTGGTATCAGAGCCTTGGTTTGAGGGATTCGGATGCATCTTTGGGCGTATCTGAACTCAAACCGAGGATTTGAGAAAAAATTTGATCACAAAACAATTTTAGAAGAGTAAAAAGAGTTTTGAGACAAACAGAGCAAAGCCGTGTGTACAATCAGCCAGCGCCCTAACAGTGATTTCCCAAAATACCCTTGCAATAAGTGTTATGAGATATATTATGTTATGATATATGATGAGTTATGTTATGAATGCTAGAGTAGACTAGGTATTCTTATTAGGACTAGAGTGGCATGATATGTGATGCCTTAGTCTAGGAGTTTTGTTGCTAGGGATGTTTGAGAGTGTTTAGATAGCAGCGAGGAGCTTATGAGAGAAATGCTAATGAGTAGCATATGATTAAAGAGAGTAGAGTACTTGGGATTTGGGACTCTGGGAGGAGGACTTGGGATGAATGCTGATGTGGTGTAGACGGTAGTATTGGGCCCGTACTACTGAAGACACCGGGTCAGTGCGCAGTCCAAGTAAGAATCCTTAGAGTACTAAGTAACAAGTAGGGTGGAGTCATCGAGTGTGGATATACTCAAGCGAGTCCCTAATATTCTTATGTCATATTTCAGAGGGAGATCATGGTTGGAACACGCCACACACCAGGGAGTAGCAGTACTAGTGATGAGGAGATCCGTAGGATCATTCATGAGGAGGTGACTGCGGCCATCAGGGAAAAGATATCAGAGATGTTCGGGTCTATCAATACCACACTGATAGAGACATTTGAAGAGAGATACGCTACTCTTTCTGAGGCTGCGGTTGCTGCGGCCACTGCAGCTATAGATGGGAATAGGCCGCAGGGTGGTGATACGTTATTGTTCCGGGAGTTCAGCAACACAAAACCACCGGAGTTTGATGGGACCTAGGACCCAATTCCAGCGATGAGGTGGATTTCAAACATCTAGGGGTGTTTCTTTACTTGCTCATCTCCAGAGCATTTGAGAGTCTGGTTCGCGTTGAACCAGCTTCGCTTAGGAGCGAAGGACTGGTGGAATTTTGTGACGGCGCACTATTCGCCTGCTGAGCTTGTTGCAATGACCTGGGAGAGGTTCACTGCTATGTTCCGAGATGAGTACGTTCCTCAGATGGAGAGCGAGCGTTTGGCCCAGGAGTTTCTGACCCTCAAGTAGGGTACTGAGTCTGTTACAGTGATTACGAGGATGTTCCATGAGTGGGCGATGTTCTGCCCAGAGCACGTGTCCTCCGATCAGGCACGTATGAGCAGATATCTAAGCATTTTGAGGAGGGATATATGAGAGTTCGTGGCGAACTCGACGTACCGGACATTTTCTGAGCTTCAGGCAAATGCCCGGAAGAGGGAGATAGAGCTGGAGAGCCAGGCTAGGGAGGAGGCTGAGTCTCAGGGGAGAGATCAACGACCAGCACAGTCTCAGCCGGTAGCCAAGCAGGCCAAGCCCGCTGATTCGAGATCTGGGAGTCAGAGGGGCCGCACTTATGGCAAGTGCGGCAAGAGCCACGATGGGGTGTGCAGAGCGGGGTCTTGCTACAAATGTGGCAAGGAGGGGCATATGGCCAAGGATTGCCCCAAGGGGTTTGCAATATGTTTTCGCTGCAACCAGACCGGACACCGGAAGGCAGAGTGTCCACAGTTACGAGGGACGGCTCAGGGAGCATCTCAGGGATCCGCCCCTGCTGCAGTGAGAGCTACAAACAATCGGCCTGTGAAGGCCGAGGCACCGAAGGCACGAGGCAGAGCCTTCCAATTGACCGCGGAGGAGGTCCGCGCAGCACCCGATGTCGTGGCTGATATGTATTCTTTCATATATTTATTTTGATGTTTGAGATATTGTGTTTATATTATGTTATGCGTAGGTACTTTTCTTGTGAGTTATGTACCTAGCTTGGTGTTATTCGACTCAGGTGCGAGTCGGTCTTTTGTAACATTGGCTTTTAGTCACCACATCAGTATTATCCGAGAGGCGTTGAGTCGACCTCTGAGAGTTTCCATAGCTGACGAGAGGGCGGTGTATGCCACCGAGGTGATCCGAGAGTGTGTACTCGAGATTTTCGGCGTTGAGTTTCTGATTGATTTAGTTCCTATTGCGATGGGAGATGTCCGTGTCATCGTGGGCATGAAATGGTTGAGCAAATTTGGAGCGGTTATCAACTGCGAGCGACAACAGGTGACCATACGAGACCCTAATGGGGGATTTCTTACGGTGTACGATGAGGGTACATGTTCTGGGTCAGCATTTTGTTCGGCCGCTAGAGCGAGACAGAGTCTACAGCAGGGCTGTAGTGGGTTTGTGGCATATGTGATGGATACGAGGGTTGATTCAGGGAGGCCGAGGTCAGTTGATGAGGTTCCGATAGTGCGAGAGTTCCCGGATGTTTTCTCGGAGGAGTTGACGGGCGTGCCTCCTGAGAGTTAGGTGGAGTTTCGTATCGATTTAGTTCCGGTGGCAGCACCTATCGCCAAGGCGCCCTATCGCCTTGCACCTCCAGAGATGCAGGAGTTATCCTCGCAGCTTCAGGAGCTACTGGGGAAAGGGTTTATTCGACCAAGCAGTTCGCCGTAGGGAGCGCCTATCATATTTGTCAGGAAAAAGGATGGTTCACACCGGATGTGCATTGATTACCGGGAGTTGAACAAGTTGACGGTCAAGAACTGTTACCCGTTGCCGAGGATCGACGATTTGTTCGATCAGTTGCAGGGAGCATCTTGGTTCTCCAAGATCGATTTGAGGTCTGGATATCATCAGGTGAGGGTGCGAGATGAGGATATTCAGAAGACAGCGTTCAGGACTCGTTACGGGCATTACAAGTTCGTGGTGATGCCTTTCGGGCTCACCAATGCACCGGCGGTGTTCATGGATCTCATGAACAGAGTGTGCAGGCCGATGTTGGACCGCTCGGTGATCGTGTTCATCGATGATATATTGGTGTATTCGAAATCCAGAGAGAAGCATGAGGAGCATTTGAGGGAGATCCTTGGAGTTTTGAGAACGGATAGGCTTTACGCCAAATTCTCCAAGTGCGAGAGGTCCAGTTCCTTGGCTACCTCGTTAACCATAATGGGATATTGGTTGATCCGACCAAGATTGGGGCGGTGATGAGTTGGGAGGTGCCGAGATCCCCCACCGAGTCAGGAGTTTCCTAGGGTTGGCTGGCTATTATAGGAGATTCATCAGGGATTTCTCCAAAATCGTCGTGCCACTCACCAGGTTGACCTGGAAGGGTGTTGCTTTTTCATGGGGCCCAGAGCAGCATGCCTCCTTCGAGACACTTCGCCAGAGACCGTGCGAAGCCCCGATGTTAGCCCTTCCGGAGGGGATGGAGGACCTTGTGGTGTATTGTGACGTGTCGATATCGGGGCTGGGAGTGGTGCTGATGCAGAGAGGGCATGTGATAGCATACGCATCGAGGCAGCTGAAGCCTCATGAGATGAGGTATCCCACCCACGATCTGGAGCTGGGGGCAGTAGTGTTCGCCCTCAAGATCTGGCGTCACTATCTGTATGGGGTTCGGTTGTGATATTTGCATTCTCATATAGTTAGTGGAGCGTGTGTGGTTAACCGCCACACTAACTACTGAGAATTGCAAAAGGTCTAGACAAACATGTGAGCTATCTAAGGAAAGGTGTATGTTTTTGATAAAGTCTTATCAAAGCAATCTAGTATCATAAATTTGAACTTTTGTAAGAAAGTCAATAAAGTATTGTTTTTCTAGAAGTCCAACTGATTTCTAAGTAAATGTTAAAGCTAGTGGGAGCATAAGTGTTATGCTAGTAAGATAATAATCATTATGCTAGTGGGAGCATGATTATTATATTAAGTGTTGCAAGTAAACAATGTTAATTATAGAAAACAAAAGTTTCAATTTGCCTTGAAAAAAGTTGTTTTGCTATAATTAAGGGAGAGAATTTATACTTCATTCCAATTCTACAAGCTTAGATTGAGATTTTAATCTACTTTAGCCAAGGATATATGAGAATGTTATGTTGGAATGGTTCAACATAAGGAAATTCTATATATGTTGCGTTCTCAAAATTCGATTATGATTACGACATACCTCTTCATAGTTCGAATTATGAGAACATGGCAAATTAAAATTTTACAACATGAATCGTGTCCCATATGCTTCGGGTATAGGTTCGATTACATGTGCTATAATCCGATCTAAATTTTCCAAATGCCTAGGGCATTAAGATGGAAAAAGGAACAGAACTGGAAATGACTAAAATGATTAAGCAAATTGTAGAGGACAATCTGAGGTTTACCAAAGATTGGTTGCTCATGGACAATTAGAAGTATAGAGTAAGGACCATACTTCTTCCGAATGGCATAATTGGGAGATTGATTCCTCGATCTTCAAAGAAAACTGACTCCTCCTACTTGACATATTTTGAAAAGAGGCATCTCTTGTTCAGAAGTGATGGTCAACATGGTAATATGGAATTGTTTCCATATGTGGAAGTTATTCTTTGAATCTGTGCTAGATTAAAGAGCTTAATGCAAAGAAGGATGTTCAAAGGAATGTACTTTGAATTTGAGACTTCATTTCCATGGAATTGCTTTCCATTGGAGATACTTTGTAATGTCTGTTGCCTAGTCTCTGTGACTTTTGTGCATAGTCATTACAAGAGAATCATTGCATATAAGTTTAGAATCTAACAGATTACAGTAAATGGCAAGAGTGTGGTATTCTTACATTTAAAAAAGGGGATGGGATTGTGAAATGAGCATCATTGGAATCATGTTTAATTGATCTATTTCACAAAAACAAGGACCATAGGTAAACATAGCATGCATGCTTGGTGCATGGCATGACTATTGTTTTAATTCAAGCATTTAGTTGATAAATCGAAACATGAATAGTGAGTAATCAATATGGTGCTTAGATAAAAGGGTTTTTATTTACACTCAAGAGTTTGGGGCCATATAGGATTAAATATTTTTTTTGTGTTTCACTTTGCATGTTTTGACTTCCAGAATAACTAGGTCGTTCTTCCTGAATGACTAAGTTATTCAAACTCTCCACAGTCAGTCATACTTTGGAAGTAGGTATTGATTTAAGACTGTCATGAATTTGGCTTGTATGATTTGTCTAAGGTGCATTAGACATAGCAATGGTTGCTACAATATTCATGAGTGCTCATAAGTTCTGAGTATTGGATTCAACCCATGCTCATTTGGATTCACTTCATGGATTTTATCACGAGTGAATCATGAGACGATAATATCTTCTATTCTTCAAACCTAGAAATATGAGTTGTTGACTATGAGTTGGTTATACATTGATTGTACGTAAACGCATTGGTAACTCAATGTTATAAAATATGCCTTTGTGTATGATTCAACAAGTAGTACAACAAGCATATGAGTCGAAGTTTATCCATTCCTTTTACCCTTAATAATATAAAAGCGATATCTATGGGCCCCTCGATGGTTTAGTGATGACAAAACGTAAGTGCTCGGCCGGGCCTGGACTGATTTGATTTGTTCAATTAGTCAGTCGTCATAAATCGGAAATCAGGAAACAACAGATGGACAGAGAGAATGATTATAATCCATGTCTCAGTCCATACGATATCAAGAATAGAGGAATATATGATCACTTATCTAATGGACGCGTCATTGATTTGTTTAGAGTTCGACAGCGGCTTTTGAGAGCTACGATTGCTAGTCGGGTCAATAATAGTTTTAGACTTATCCAAGTGGGAGACTGTTGGATTAATTTCTAAGTCCATAACTATAATTGGTAAGACTTGACCCGACCCGGCATGGTTCATTTGGGTTGCATGGCATCATGCATTTGGGTAGACTAAAATGAGAGAAATAACACTTAAGCTTTATTAATGTATTATAAGTTCTAATATATTAATAAGATTATTTAATTAGTATTGATCAAGAATTAATCTATAATTAATCTAGAATTAATTAAGTGATCTAAAGAAGACTAATTAAATATATGGGTTGATTGTGTAAATCATCATACTTATATAGTGGGCTAATGCTCCATGGATTATCAAGTTGGGCTAAAACCCATAAGATGCTCCATGGTGTATTTGAACCCATGGATCCAAGGAAATGGAAAGGCATGACAATTAGGGTTTACCCTAATTGTAACACACTATATAATGATCTCTTTCTTGGGAAAATCTGCACTAGTGTATTTAGATAGAGGGCAAGCCGATTTTAGGAGTGTACTAATTTCTCTCTAAGTTATTCCAAGTGCTTAAGGTGTTGTGTGAACCATTTGAGGTGTCACACTTGGGGCACTAGGCTCTCAAGCTACATGGAATCAAGCATCAACAAAGAGGTATGTAATTCTACTAGATTTTATATTATTTGTACCTTATATTATGCTAGTTAGAACAATACCTTGGAAATTCATATTTGCATGTATAATAGAGAAAACATAGATCCAAGGTATTTAGGGCTGCATGTACACTTAGGAGTGTTAGAATGCTCAAAACCCAACAATAACACCCTAAACTAGGGTTTTCCACTAACTCCTGATAATCCCCGCACACTCCTCGTACGCCCAGCGTACGAGGTCTCGCATCCACGATCCACTATTTGCAGTATGCTAAGCGTACACCAATGTATGCCTCGCGTACCGACCCTCGCACCAGTACACCCTGCGTACTCCTTAGGAACACCCCGCGTACCAGGGTTTCCCTCAAACCCTAATATATTCCAAAGGCTATAACTTCCCATTATAAATCCGATTTCGACGATCCTTATTTCCATGAAAAGGTAACGAGAAGCTTTACGCTTTAATCAACTCATACTTGCCTTACAATTTCCCGAACAAAAATCCAATTTTCATAAAAGCCCGAGCTGACATATTACCAAAATACCCTTTGGCTCCAAAACCCAAACCAAACACCCGAATCATCTAAATTACATCATCCATTTCCAAATGAGTCTAGATCTCAATTCCTCAAGGGTCCTAAGTCTGTTAATTCCCAATCCTTGATCATCACCCCGAAATGGAAAACGATTCGGAACAGGGCATTACAACTCTCTCCTGCTTAACTTAGATTTTGTCCTCGAAATCATTTCTTACCATCCTGGCATGACAAAAAAACCCGAGCACCACAGCCACAACCTCGAGCATGACACAACCTTCCTAAGGCAACCGAAACCAACCCTAACATGGCTCTCCAACCAGAAGATGAACGAATCCCTTCTCAACCAAAAACAATCCCATGTAAAACAACCACGCTACTCAACCTGAAATTTGAAGTCTTAAGATGCTCTGACTCCCTGACAGACTGCCCATACAGAACCATTGCTAATTCCATTCTAATTGGTCAGAGGAATTAGATAATCCTTCAATAAAGACTAATCATGATAATAGCAATTCCATGAACACAATGAACAACATAAGACAACTTTTGAGATAAACCTTCTGGTGCTGAACAAGAAACTGATTCCTTAAACCGCTGAACTAATCTATTGTTGTTGAAATTTCGAAACGCCATGCTTACCCGACCCCCATACAGATAGACCAAACCAAAAAACAACCACAAGAGTCTCATCTACCTTCGAATCTGAACCCATCCTTTAATCTTGAATCCTTCAAACGATACCCTTGGCATGCATATTCCTTAATTTATATCCCACTGAAATGAAGACCTTGCACACAAATACCCACGATCCCCTATGAGAGTTCAGACCAAGACTCAGCTTGGTACACAACTTATAACCCAAAATCTAAGTATCTACACTCGCATTTTCCCCAAAACCTTCTGATTCACGACAACCCCTCACTAAACCGGAATATAAAGATTCCCAAACCATCGCTAAGACTACCAGTCTTGCACCTGCTCCTGCCACCAGGTTTCCAAGAGATCAAATGACAAGGCTACCCCGCCTAACATCCCTCCGTGCCACTTAATGATCACACACTCAATCCTGTAACCCAAGATCCAAAACCTTGACCCAACGGTCTCTACCAGGTCCTACCTGTATTGCCTAAAACACATGGGCCTCATCCATGGGTCCCACCCAAACTACATCACAGAGCGGCCTTGCCCATGGGTCCCACCTAAACTAGATCTACACAGGCCCGACTCCGCTTCGGACCCCGATGGTCCTCAACCTAAAGCAGATAAATGCTCCTCAAAAATCCTACCCGTCGTGCCCAAGGCACGAATTGATCCTTCCTTAAACTCGTGACCACCTAGGCTAGCTCAAATGATGAATGTTATGATCCCATCGCAGTCTTACAACACTTCTAACCAACCATGGTTACCACCCATGGTTTCACCACACCCAAACCATCTCAATCCCAAAGTCTTCATTAACAATAATATGCAACGAGGCTCTTACACAACCCTCGACCTGGATCCATCCATAATTCTTCTATGCATAGAAAAGACGGCGCCGACTAGCTGTTGGAAGTTTCCTAAACTCCCATCTTACACCACTTCAAACCAGACGACCATCGGGTCGTCTAACCTTCTGGCCAGGATGTGAAACTTGCCCGAGTTCCACACCCTTCCTAACTCATGGAAAATTCTGATCGATTCTCCCACACATGGATTCGACGAAGCTCTCTCATATCTTAAACTCATATTCGATGCATGATCTCGATCTAGGTTCGTTTTGATGAAACTTTTCGTGAATAATCGCGAAGTCGCCTTTCTTGGACTTTAAAACATTTTTGGGTTCGTTTTGAAATTAATTTATCAAAAGAGAACAATTTTGATCTTTTATAATTTATGAAGGGGTTGGTTTTGATCAAGTATTACAAATGAGGGGCTTTTTGGTCATTTTAACACAAAGAGGGGCTGATTTGCTATATATTTCACAAAAGGGGTTGTTTTGGCATATAAACAATAAAGAAGAGCTTATTTGATTAACTCAAATAAGGGCTGATTTGTATCAATTAATACCAATGGGGGGTTATTCTTGTCAAGTAAACAAACATCACAAGAGGGGAACAAATATTCATCTTCGTTCCTTTAACAGATCGGGATGGGGAAACAATGGAAGCCGAAATCAAAAGGGTTCCGGCGGTGGTTGATCCAATCACGAGGAGGAGCAGAGAGATTGATCTCCGGCGACCCTCTAAGGGTCTAATCTGCAAGGCTAGAGGAACGAAACAACAACATCGGTCGATATTTAGGGGTGTTGGGTAGTTCCGACTGACTGAAAACAAGGATGACGAGGGTTCTTCGGGTGGCAATTGGGAAATCACGAGTGGGATGCCGATAGAAGGCTATCGTCGGCGTCTTCTTTTTTCTTCCGATCTGATCGGTCAACAACACACGAAGAAGGAAGAATGACTTCGGTCCTCTGCCTTTGTCTGATCGAAAAAAGGGACGCATGAATGGAGGCGGCAGCTAGAGGCGATGACTGCCCCTTGGCTCTCCGGTGGAGTTGTTGAGGGGTATAGATGGCAGCAACAAGTTCAACAATAAGTGAGGTGGTTGTGGGTTGCGATTGACGAAAGGAATTGGCAACAAGCAGGGGGTGTTTGGGTGATACTCGACAGGAACGAGTGGAGAGGGAAAGAGAGTTGTTGTCATCCGTGGTGGCCGGAAAACACCATTTCCGGTGAGTGATTTCCCTTGACAACTTATTAAAGAAGATGAAGAAGGAAAGAAGATTGCATCAACCATGATTTTCAAATGGTGTTTGGGACCTGTTTATCTCATCAAAACAAAAGGGGAAGGAAAAATGGAGGTTGTTGGAGGCAGGGACGGAGGCAACAACCTCCTCCTTTTTGGTTTTGTTTTTCCAGCGTGACGCCTTCTATAGCCAATCCTCGTCGGAGGATGTTAATCTCGACTAGAGGTAGTAGCTGGGCAATAAGGAGGTGTTTGGGTGTGGTGGTCGTCTGCAGAAGGGGAAAAGAGGGAGGAGGGGAGCTGCGGAGGTGGTGGCAGCCACCGGTTCTTCTTCTTTTGCTGGTGGTATCCAAGAAACGTGATAGAGAGAGGGGTGCCAATTTAAGAGTTGTGCAAAAGTGTTTAAAATAAAATAAAAAATCTGATTTTGCAAAGATTGTTGTAGATTGTAAATGATTTTGTTTTTGAGAATTTTCTAAATAATTTAAGACGTCGCTTTACGGCAACGTCAAGTTATAAGTTTTTTCGATCTTTTGCGAGTCACGTCGTTTGTAAGGCGTGATTTAAGACTATAAATTTATATATAATTAATATATATATATATATATATATATATATATATATATATATATATATATATATATATATAATTAAGTAAAGTTTGGCAGCAGGTACAAACTTTTGACGTCAAGACCAATTTTTTAGAACCTTGGTTTTTTTTCAAAAGAAATAAATAAATAAGATTTCTTGAATGTTTTGTGTAAAGTAAATTGTTGGGTAATAAATTTCTATAATATATTTTTGTGTCATAATCTCTTTTTGTAAAATTTTTCTAAAATGTCTGCTTACTGTTCTTGTCATGGTGATTTCAGAAATTATTATGGATTTTAATTCCGGTATACCAACTTTGTGAATTTATGTTTAAAGTTTCGTGATTAATAGGATAGGTTCGATAATTTTTACGAATTTGATTTTGGTCGAGGTTAAAAATATTATAAAAATATAATAAAATAATAGACTGTAGTCTGAATTCAAAAGCGTTCTCAAAAGTGATTTTCGAGTTTGTAGCTATTTCAAACGAAACATTGCACAATTTATTTCAGTAAAATTAGATAAATATTGTTTTTTGTAACTTTCAAGAGGCGTAGCTTTCTCAAACGACCTCCGTTTTGGATGTTCTTTATATCCAAGTAATCAGGAGAACATAATCTACTAGAATATCTTATCCACAACTCTCAAATATACTTGATGCAAAAATTTATTTTTAACGTCTAAAATAAATTTAAGTTTTAGTGATTTTCGATTCGAATTTTCAGAGATAAATGGGTTGAGGAGTTTGAGATGTTCTAAAAGGTAATTATGAATATAATATTTTTAATATACATATAAACATAAAATTACACACAATTGGTCATTAATACATAGCGGTTCGCGGTAGTTTGACCGTCTAACACTGACCGGTTTTTACCAATTGTTACAATTGGTCCTTTCAGGATTACAACCCGGATGGGCAAGGTTGCATATCGACTGGATTTCTCATATGAGCTCAGTCAGATCCATAACACTTTTCCACAGTTGTAGAAATGTGTAGCTGATGATTCAATAGTGATTACGTTGGATGATATTCAGGTGGATAAGCGTCTGACTTACGTGGAGAGGCCGATTGCGATTATTGACAGGAAAACTAAGACTCTGCGTAATAAGGTGGTGAATCTGGTAAAGGTGCAATGGCAGCACCGAAAGGGCTCTGAGTGGACATGGGAGTCGGAGAGCGAGATAAGGGAGCACTACTGTAACGTCCCAAAAATACGAGCCAAAAATTTCATTTTTAAAACATATACTTAGCAAATATTAGAATTAAAACATTCACCAATCATATCGTTTCATAAAAGTTATCGCATGTCGTGAAAAACATTTTATAGAACATAATAATGTCAGAGTACAAATTCCCTGGAGGGTCTCATAGTGCGGAATACAAGGCATGTGCGTGATGGGCCGCTACCGCGCCAGCTCCTTCCCCTTCGAAGAAGAGGTACCTAAAACCAAAACTGAAAACTGTAAGCACGAAGCTTAGTGAGTTCACCCACTTTACCACATACCATATAATCACATAACATACATATACTGTCGGGCATATCTGGGTGCCCGACCTACCCCTTCGGTCCTCTCGACCGGATACTGCCAAGTATATATCTGGGTGCTGGCCTCCCTTTCGGTCCTCATGACCGGATACTGACTAGCATATGGGCATATCTGGGTGCCCGACCTACCCCTTCGGTCCTCACGATCGGATACTGGGGACTATTTCACCCCCCCTACTGCTACCACATAACACATATCACATAGCATCATATCATACTAGCGCATAAACATAACACAGGTAGTAGCAACCCTAAATGAATATCACAAAGACAATTATCTATCATACAACTCCTACTGGTGGGCCGGCATTGTGGCCGTAGACCCACCGCTACTGGAAGGTAACTCACCTCAAAGTAGCTGCTGATCTGCGTGAGAACTGACTGTCTTCTGCTGTAGCTGCCCCGAAAATCCTCCGGCTATAATCCCCACAAAACACTCGGTCAAATACTGCTAATAGACCCTTAGGGTAAAATGACCATTTACCCCTAACCAAGCCAAGAGTCAAAGTCAAAGTCAACTTCCAGTTGACCCGACTCGCCGAGTTGGCCTGCCAACTCGCCGAGTCCCTATCCCTTTGTCTGACCATAGCCCCGTCTCTACTCTTCGAGTTTGGCATCGACTCGACGAGTTTTCCTTCTAAACTGATGTCCAAACGTCCTTCATCCTACTCGCTGAGTTGTATGAACAACTCGTCGAGTTCGTCTTCATCCGAAGAACACTCTATGCTGAGACTCGCCGAGTTGTATGAACAACTCGCCGAGTCTGTTCTTGAGGCAAGAAGATTGCCTTGGACTCGCCGAGTCATGGAATTGACTTGCCGAGTTCCTTCATGGGTGAGTTTGGCTTCCGACTCACTGAGTCACACCCCATGACTCACTACTCCACTCCGCAAACACGAAAAGGGGGAAAAACTCGGGGACTCGCGACTCGACTCGCCGAGTCCGATGAACGACTCACCGAGTCTGTCGCATGCAAACACTATATACTCGATTTTGCTCGAATCCAGCTCATGCCATTCATAGGTCTGGGTTTCTAGGGCCTGATTAACACGTAAAGTTTCCAACTTTATGTGTAAATAAACACCAATGAAGGTTTTAGGGCTCAAAATGCACTAAAAGAGTAGATCTAGGGCTTTCATGCAATATGGATCCATAAAGGCAGTAGATCTGAGCTCCTGGAGCTCAATCATGCCTATATCTAGGGGTTAATCAACTTATTACAAACCCTAATTCGTGAACAAGCTTGGAAATGGCTCAAGGAGGGCTTTAATGTAGCTATAAGGGACTATAAGCATGAAGACAGAGGGAAACTGAGTTATACCTCAAGTAAATCACTGAGATAACACAAGGATGCCTGGCCTCCTTCTTATCTTCTTGATCTACTCTTCTTTCTTCTCAAAATCTTCAAGAAACACACCAAAGCACTTCAATCTCACAAGGAATAAAGGTTTGAACGATGTTGGGAGCTCTGAGGGTGAAGGGGGCGAGGTTGGGGCGTATAAGGTTGGTTTAAATAGGGTGCAAACCCTTGAAATTTAGGGTTTCATCAGACAGCGGGGACTCACCGAGTCCAGAATGTGGACTCTCCGAGTCACCAACTTAAACGTGCTCCCAAACCCGTCTCCACTCAGCGAGTCGGGCCTACAACTCGCCGAGTCCAAGGCTAAAAAATGTAAAATACTTAGATAAATTTTACGTACCAGGAACTAGGTGCTACAAATCTCCCCCACTTATTTTAGACTTCATCCTCGAAGTCTGCTGCTCGATCCTGAAACAACTCAGGGTAATACTCCATCATTTCTTCCACCGGCTCCCAAGTCCATTCCGAACCCTTTCGGTGCTGCCATTGCACCTTTACTAATTCCACCCTCTTGTTCCTCAGATCCTTCGACTTCCGGTCGAGGATTGCGACTGGGCGCTCAATGTAATTCAGGCTGTCATCAACCTGTATATCCTCTAGCGGCACCACCGCTGAATCATCCACTAGGCACTTCCGCAGCTGGGAGACATGGAATGTGCTGTGGATCTGACTGAGCTCGGCTGGCGAATCCAACCTATATGCCACCTTGCCCACCCGAGCTACCACCCTGAACGGACCAATGTATCTCGGGCCCAACTTGCCCCGCTTCCTGAATCGAATGACGCCTTTCCAAGGCGACACATTCAGGAGAACCATATCCCCGACCTGGAACTCCAGGTCTGATCGACGCTTGTCGGCATAACTTTTCTGCCGACTCTGCGCAGTCTGAAGCCGGCTCCGAACTTGCTGGATTCTCTTGGTCGTCTTGAGCACCACCTCGGTGCTCCCCATGACCCACTGGCCAACTTCACCCCAACATATCGGGGTCCTGCACCTCCGTCCGTACAACATCTCGAATAAGGGACGGTCAATGCTCACGTGGTAGCTGTTTTTGTACGAGAACTCAACCAAGGGAAGGTAGGTATCCCAACGACCACCGAAGTCTAGCACGCAAGCACGCAACATATCCTCCGACGTATGGATGGTCCGCTCGCTCTGACCATCAGTCTGTGGGTGAAAGGCGGTGCTAAAATGCAGACGAGTGCCCAACTCATCATGAAACTTCTTCCAAAACCTGGAAGGGAACCACACATCTCGATCTGATATCACTGACACTGGCACCTCGTGCCGCGCCACTATCTCCCTGATATAGATATCGGCCAAATTTTCGGCCGAGATACTTTCCTGAATCAGAATAAAATGGGCGCTTTTGGTCAACCGATCCACGATGACCCAAATCGAATCTACTCCTCGCGCCTTCCGGGGAAGCTTTGTGATAAAATCCATCGTAATATCTTCCCATTTCCACAATGGGATATCCAATGGCTGCATCTTGTCGTGCGGTCTCTGATGCTCGGCCTTGACCTTCCTGCAGGTCAGACACCGCTCGACGTACCACGACACATCCCGCTTCATGCAGGGCCACCAATAGTCTAGACGAAGACCCCTATACATCTTTGTCGCCCCTGGATGAATAAAGAATCGGGATTTGTGTGCCTCCCCCATCAAGACCTGGCGCACGCCTCCGTGATACGGCACCCACACCCTACGGTGTAGTGTCAATAATCCTCGACTATCATAATCAAAGGAGGCGACTTGACCCACTATTCGCTCGTTTTTCTGATGCTCTTCCTTCATAGCCTCCGGCTGAGCTTCCCGAATCTGCTCTAACAGTGGAGTCACCACCGTCATCCTCATACACACATCCCTGATCGGTGCCGCCTTACGGCTAAGCGCATCGGCCACCACATTGGCCTTCCCCAGGTGATAAAGGATCTCACAATCATAATCCTTTACCACGTCCAACCACCGACGCTGCCTTATGTTCAGATTCAGCTGATCCATAAAGTACCTCAAACTCTTGTGGTCCGTGTAAATGGTACATCGAACCCCGTAGAGGTAATGCCACCAAATCTTGAGGGCGAAGACCACCGCCCCAACTCTAAATCATGTGTCAGGTAGTTCGCCTCGTGAGGCTTCAACTGCCTCGAGGCATAAGCAATGACATGTCCCCTCTGCATCAATACTGCTCCTAAGCCCGAAATAGACGCATCACAGTATACCATAAAATCCTCTACACCCTCAGGCAGGGCTAAGATTGGTGCCTCGCACAATCTCTGCCTCAGAATCTCGAACGCGGCCTGCTGCTCAGGCCCCCATCGAAAGACCACAACTTTCCTAGTCAACCGGGTCAGGGGTACGGCTATCTTGGAGAAATCCTGAATGAATCTCCGATAGTAGCCTGCTAATCATAGGAAACTCTGAATCTCGGATAGAGACTTTGGAACCTCCCGCCTCATCACGGCCTCCACCTTGGCCGGGTCTACTGAAATCCCGTTCTGGTTGACGAGGTGCCCAAGAAACTGCACCTCGCGCAACCAAAACTCACATTTGGAGAACTTGGCGTACAAGCTTTCCCTCCTCAAGGTCTCCAAAACCTCTCTCAGATGCTCCTCGTGCTCCTCCTACGTCTTGGAATAAACCAAGATGTCATCAATGAAAACTATCACATACCGATCTAACATCGGTCTACATACGCGGTTCATGAGGTCCATGAACGCGGTAGGAGCATTGGTGAGCCCAAACGGCATCACCACGAACTCATAATGGCCATAACGCGTCCGAAACGCGGTCTTCTGCACATCCTCCTCTCTGACCCTCATCTGATGATAACCCGAACGTAAATCGATCTTGGAAAACCAAGATGCTCCTTGCAACTGATCAAAGAGGTCATCAATCATCGGGAGTGGGTAACGGTTCTTCACCGTCACCTTATTCAGCTCCCGGTAATCGATACACATCCGATGCGACCCGTCCTTCTTCTTCACAAACAGGATCGGGGCTCCCCAGGGTGAACTGCTCGGTCGAATGAATCCTTTGTCTAGCAGCTCCTGCAGTTGCGTAGACAACTCCTGCATCTCGGGAGGAGCCAACCGATAGGGTGCCTTGGCTATCGGAGCCGCACCAGGAACTAGGTCGATCCTGAACTCTACCTGACGCTCCTGAGGTATTCCAGGAAGCTCCTGCGGGAACACATCAGTGTAGTCTCGCACCACTGGAACCTCTCTCACCGTCGCTTTACCCGTCTCCCGGGTATCCATAACATACGCGACATATCCCTCGCAACCCTGTTGAAGGTAGCGCCTAGCTCTCGCTGCTGAACATACTGCAGGTCCACGCTGTGGCCTCTCGCCGTGGATCACCAACTCTCCCCCACTCGGGATCCTGATCCGCACTAGCTGATATGCGCAATCTATCACCTCCCCATTAGGGCTCAACCAATCCATGCCTATAATCACCTTGTTCCCCCGCAACGGGATGGGAACCAAATCCACCAAATAGCGCTCCTCAAATAACCTCAGAACACAATCCCTGAACACTACTGATGCTCGTACCGATCGATCATCGGCAATCTCTACCTCTAAAGGGCAATCCAACATGCCTGAAGACTCAGTAAACCTCTTGCTAAGCGCAAGGGAAACAAATGACAGGGTGACACCCGAGTCAAACAACACCTGAACTGGGATACCGTTCAAATGGAACGATCCTAACGCATAAACACAGGGCACATATCAATAACATAACATCATAAAAATAAAATAGAGGGAAAGAATCAAACCCGTCATCACATCGGGTGCAACGCGTGCCTCCTCTATAGTCAGCTGAAACGCCCGGCTCCTCACCACTGGAGCCTCTGCCTTGCCCTGCCGGCCATCTGTAATCCGCAGGGTAGTTGGAGTTGGCGCCTTAACCGGCACTGATGCTGTCAACTGGGGACAATTGGCCTTCTTGTGGCCCCTCTGTTTGCAGTGGAAACACAGAAACTCAGACGTCTGCGTCATAGGTGTAGGGGCGGTACAATCCCGGCTGAAGTGCCCTGACTTGCCGCACTTGTAGCAGCCTGACGATCCCATCTTGCACGCTCCCTCGTGCGCCATGCCGCATTTCTTATAATGGTCCCACCCTTGTTGGCCTTTCGGCCCCGCATCCGATCCCTTGGGCTTCTTCCCCGAAGCCCCCATAACATGCCCCTCTGCCACCTTCCTCTTCCGGATGTGCTCCAGATCTATCTCCGTCTCCCTTGCCCTGGCAATCATAGAGTCCAGGGTAGGGCAAGCTAAAAAACTGACATGCTCCCGAATATCAGCTCGTAGCATGTCATGATAACGGGTCCTCCTCATATCCTCATCACCCGCGTACTGGGGCACCAGCAACACCCTCTCCCGGAACTTGGCGGTGATCTCCGCCACAGTCTCCATCGTCTGTCCCATATCCAAGAACTCCCTGGCCAGCTGCTGAAGCTCGATAGCCGGTGCGAACTCTGCCCTGAACCTGGTCGGGAAGTCCGACCAAGTCATAGCCTCGACAGCCGAGGCTCCCAACGAGTCACCCACGGACTCCCACCAATCCCTAGCTCGATCTCGTAAACACCCTGTTGTGAACCTCACCTTCGACCCCTCAGGGTAGAAGCTAATCATCTGTGCAGACTCAATGTCTGCAATCCATTGTCTGGCAGCTATGGGGTCCTTCGCCCTGTAAAACCCGGCGCACCACTGCCCCGGAAGTCCTTGAAGGACAGTGTGCGAGATCCCGATTTGTCAGATGCCATGTCGCTCCTGAATGCCCTGAGGCGATCCTCCATAAACTCCAATATCCCTTCCTTGATCGACCCGAAGATAATGGGGGTCGACTCAAGGATGCCTCTGGTGATCTCTGACGCGATGAACTCGCGTAGTCCCTCATCTACTGGCTCGGAACCTGATCCCGAACCCGATCCCTCTCCTGTACTGCCAACTGGTGGCCTCGAGCGTAGTACCACCATTATGAAATACATAAATAATAATTGTTAGCAATACTGATACCTCTGGAGGGATCACACCTACTATAAAGTTCCCTGGTCTTATCTTGGCCTTCCTCGGTTCGGGTACGGATCATCTGCTTTCAGTAGTACGGGCTCATACTACCTTCCACATCTATCCGTACCTTCTCCAAGGGCTGCCTTGACTCCACCAGGTCCCTTTCACTACTGCTAATCACTGCTATACTCATCCTAGGCTTGCCCCAGGAAAATCTTTAACTCCACCCTACCCGGTCCTCAGCTGCTGAAGGCCTCCTTGTAATGTCAATTAGTCATTACCTGAATACCATCACATGTGGTGAGGCTCAAATAATCCTTCGAGTAACAGACTCGACCCTTCAACGGTTAGACTCATACAAGAGTTGCGCAATAGGGCCAAATCCAACACTTTAAGATTATTCAACCCTGATCACATGTGACGTGACGTATTCACCTAATGTCTAACTCCCATCACTCAGAGTCCCACGAAGCACAAAGCAAGCAACATTCAGACAAAAAGGGAACAATCTCAAGCAAATCTGTCCTCATAGAGAAAAGTCGAACTATCATACCATGCTAAACTCATACTATCAGGCATAACCCTAACAGACTATCCTACTGTTGTCTACTCAATTCTAGCATGCAATTTTCAGACACTGAAGCACATAAAGCAGGCACATAAGGCATCACTCATAGATCCTTAGTCCTATTCTAGCATGCTGTTCTACTGAAACTGATAAACATAACATAAGTTGGTATGGGTACTTTGGGGAATACTTACTTGAGCTCGGCCGGTCGCACACATCACACACTTCGTTCCTTCTTAAAACTCTTTAATTAGCTTTTTAGAAAATATTTTCTGCTTTAAAATCTTTTAATCCATCGATTTGAGTTCAGACACCCCCGAAGGTGTGTCCGAATCCCTCAAACCAGGGCTTTGATACCAACTTGTAACGTCCCAAAAATACGAGCCAAAAATTTCATTTTTAAAACATATACTTAGCAAATATTAGAATTAAAACATTCATCAATCATATCGTTTCATAAAAGTTATCGCATGTCGTGAAAAACATTTTATAGAACATAATAATGTCAGAGTACAAATTCCCAGGAGGGTCTCATAGTGCGAAATACAAGGCATGTGTGTGATGGGCCGCTACCGCGCCAGCTCCTTCCCCTTCGAAGAAGAGGTACCTGAAACCAAAACTGAAAACTGTAAGCACGAAGCTTAGTGAGTTCACCCACTGTACCACATACCATATAATCACATAGCATACATATACTGTCGGGCATATCTGGGTGCCCGACCTACCCCTTCGGTCCTCTCGACCGGATACTGCCTAGCATATCTGGGTGTTGGCCTCCCCTTCGGTCCTCACAACTGGATACTGACTAGCATATATGGGTGCTGGTCTCCCCTTCGATCCTTACGACCGGATACTGCTGGGCATATCTGGGTGCCCGACCTACCCCTTCGGTCCTCACGATCGGATACTGGGGACTATTTCACCCCTACTGCTACCACATAACACATATCACATAACATCATATCATACTAGCGCATAAACATAACACAGGTAGTAGTAACCCTAAATGAATATCACAGAGACAATCATCTATCATACAAATCCTACTGGTGGGCTGGCATTGTGGCCGTAGACCCACCGCTACTGGAAGGTAACTTACCTCAAAGTAGCTGCTGATCTGCGTGGGAACTGACTGTCTTCTGCTGCAGCTGCTCCGAAAATCCTCCGGCTATAATCCCCACAAAACACTCGTTCAAATACTGCTAATAGACCCTTAGGGTAAAATGACCATTTACCCCTAACCAAGCCAAGAGTCAAAGTCAAAGTCAACTTCCAGTTGACCCGACTCGCCGAGTTGGCCTGCCAACTCGCCGAGTCCCTATCCCTTTGTCTGACCATAGCCCCGTCTCTACTCTTCGAGTTTGGCATCGACTCGACGAGTTTTCCTTCTAAACTGATGTCCAAACGTCCTTCATCCTACTCACCGAGTTGTATGAAGAACTCGTCGAGTTCGTCTTCATCCGAAGAACACTCTATGTTGAGACTCGCCGAGTTGTATGAACAACTCGCCGAGTCTGTTCTTGAGGCAAGAAGATTGCCTTGGACTCGCCGAGTCAGGGAATTGACTCGTCGAGTTCCTTCATGGGTGAGTCTGGATTCCGACTCACTGAGTCACACCCTATAACTCACTACTCCACTCCGCAAACACGAAAAGGGGGGAAAACTCGGGGACTCGCGACTCGACTCGCCGAGTCCGATGAACGACTCGCCGAGTCTGTCGCATGCAAACATTATATACTCGATTTTGCTCGAATCCAGCTCATGCCATACATAGGTCTGGGTTTCTAGGGCCTGATTAACACGTAAAGTTTCCAACTTTATGTGTAAATAAACACCAATGAAGGTTTTAGGGCTCAAAATGCACTAAAAGAGTAGATCTAGGGCTTTCATGCAATATGGATCCATAAAGGCAGTAGATCTAAGCTCCTGGAGCTCAATCATGCCTATATCTAAGGGTTAATCAACTTATTACAAACCCTAATTCGTGAACAATCTTGGAAATGGCTCAAGGAGGGCTTTAATGTAGCTATAAGGGACTATAAGCATGAAGACAGAGGGGAACTGAGTTATACCTCAAGTAAATCACTGAGATAACACAAGGATGCCTGGCCTCCTTCTTATCTTCTTGATCTACTCTTCTTTCTTCTCAAAACCTTCAAGAAACACACCAAAGCACTTCAATCTCACAAGGAATAAAGGTTTGAACGATGTTGGGAGCTCTGAGGGTGAAGGGGGCGAGGTTGGAGCGCATAAGGTTGGTTTAAATAGGGTGCAAACCCTTGAAATTTAGGGTTTCATCAGACAACGGGGACTCGCCGAGTCCAGAATGTGGACTCTCCGAGTCGCCAACTTAAACGTGCTCCCAAACCTGTCTCCACTCGGCGAGTTGGGCCTACAACTCGCCGAGTCCAAGGCTAAAAAATGTAAAATACTTAGATAAATTTTACGTACCAGGAACCAGGTGCTACAACTACCCTGACTTGTTTGCACTAGCAAACTTCTAGGATGAAGTCTGATTCAAGTGGGGGAAATTTGTAACATTCGATCCCAAGTACTTATTCTTTGGTCCCTTAAGTTTACGAATTTTGGCAATTTTGGTCCCTCGTACTTTTGGTACGCTTAGCGTACGAGATCGCTTAGTCGCGGGGGTTTAACCATGTATGTTAGGCATACGTGGTGTACGCGCGACATACGTATGCCTGGGTCAAACCCTAATTTTTATGGTTTGAACTCTATTTAAACATCATTATAACATGTGAACCTCTACCCTCATTAGCCTTCATTGTTCATTTCGTCCCATTGAAACCCTAACACATCCTTTGAGTGTTCATGAGCTTTGAATGTAATATTGGGGCATTTTTGTGTGTATTCAAGAAAAAGGAGATTGGAGATCAAGCATGCGTTGAGGTTGAGCTTTTAGATCCAAAGTCTTCATCAACGTTGGGAGGTAGAGAAGGTATAAATTTCTTACCTTGATGATTCATTTTGATAGTTAGAGTTTAGGGCTTGTTTGTGAGCTTTATTTGGTCCCATGGGTTCCCTTTGTGAGTTTTGGCAACTCCAGGAGTTAGATATATTAGATCTTAGCCTCTTTGTTGTTCTTGATGCATAAAAATGTCATCTTGATGGTTGTTATTGGCCCATGCAAGAGTTTGAGTTCTTATTATGTGTATTGTTGGACAAAAATAGATGTTGGGTTCCGTTAAGACATGTTAAGGTTTAAAGTAGCTAACTTTATGTATTTAGAACCCTAAAATGGACGAGATCTGAAAGTTGGACCTTATAGCTGAATAAACTAAGAACTAAATGGATTAGGGTGGCAAGCAACCTAGTACGATGGGCCTACCAAGTGGTACGCTGTGCGTACTGGCGGTTGAGTACGCCAAGCGTACAATGCGTACGCCGAGTGTACGCCTCACAGTGGGTTTTTGGACTTTAGTTATGCTTTGGACTTTTGGGCCTTAGTTAGGTTTTGGGACTTTGCCTGTTTAAAGTATGAGTGAACCTCAAGATTCTTCTAATGGGCCTTAAGTTGTATGTGTTGGGCCTTTATGGGGCTTAAGGGCCATTATTGTATTATTGGGCCAAGTTTGGTTAGGCCCATTATAGGAAGGATATAATGGTCTTTTATCCTAGGAGTGTGGGTCTGGGATTTTAGACCGACGGTTATGGTTTATAACCTAATTTAGATAAGGGTGATTTGTCTGTGTTTAGTGTGGGATCGTCCGGTTCTGTAGCCAAGCAACTAGTTATTTATCAACAGATTGAGGTGAATTTTCTCACAGATCGTCCGGTTATGTATGGTATGAGGTATTTTGGGAAACTCACTAAGTTATGTGTTTACAGTTTTTGTTTATGTTTCAGGTACTTCCGATTCAAAGGGGAAGAGCTTGAGATGTTCACATCGTACACACCATGATTTTCCGCTTTATTGACTATGATGTATTATTGTGGATGACTACTGATACATTATGATTTCTATATGGTTTTGATAAACACATTTGACTGATGTTTTATTTAATATAAAAACAAAATTTTTAGTTATGGGTTTTGAGACGTTACTATACCAATAGTTATAAATAACACTAAATCGAAAGTTCCATTCAAGTTTTTTCACATGCGGTCGATAGGTGGATCTGACTGAGATTGTTAGCCCTAAAACCTAGTTTAACTTGGAGCGACACATTTGCTTTTTTATGAAACAAACTTGTTTTTCATATATAACCTATCTATATGACCTAACTACATGTTGTGAACTACTCAAGTCTTGCGACTAATTACAAATATGAGACATTTTATAATATTCATGTAATTGTTTTCACAACAAGGCGACATGACTTTAATGTCCATGTCATAGTTTCATTGCTACGAGCACACCATTTATAAATGTACTTACTTAACTGATGACATACATGGACACAAAGTTACCTTGTTCCTTACCCATGAATGGATCAAACAAGCATAGATCATTTGTTTTATGATGTCTATGTTCTCAATGACATTTTGCTGCTCATGATGTAGAAAAACATCTTGCGTTAAACAACTCAAGAACCATAGATACTTATCGGGAGAAAACTTCACATGTAACACATAAACGAGTTAAATAAACATTAGAAACTACATCATTAAATATTACCAAAAACAAATTTAATATATAAAAACAGATACCGACAACTCTATCACGATACACAATACAATTAGGATCATCTAATATACAAATTGATAAATTGCTTGTTAAGGCCGATATTGTTTTCATTTGTGTATTAACATTAAATATGTAAGTATTTAGATATTGATTGTATTTAACAAAATATCTATGAGTTGAAGACCCTTAATTGATAAATAGACCATATTCTTTACCCACCCACTCCACATTCAACCCCAAACTTGCCCCTTTTCACTTGCTGCCGCTTAACAACCCCCTCCGTAAAATTCATATATAATCATACTTGCAGCCCTTTTGGTTGCCCAGCTCTCTATCTTTATCCCTATTCCCAAATCAATATTATAATCTTTTTTCCATTTTAATCGTCATTCATCTTCATATATATAGGAAAATCAGTTTTGTCTACAGATTTCCCCTTTTTTCTTCTTTGTAATCCTCTGCAATCGAATTCCGAATCGACGGAGACAAATTAACCATGGTGGAAACAAGGCGGAGCTCGTCTTCCTCGAAACGCACGCTATCATCCCCATGTTCGTCTCCTATCCCAACCGGGAAAAGATCAAAGGTATCGTTAATTGGGGGTTTGTAAAAGACTTTGTTTCTGTTGAATTTTATATCGAAAATTTCATTTTTGGCGATCGGTGGTTGCAGGCAGCGGAGGCGGCATCTTCGTCTACTACCGGGACGCCGGTGGAGCCCATTGAGGCGGTGGTGAAGGAATCCGGTGGATGCGAGTCTCAAGAACAGGAGGTCCGATCTTCTGATCCGTCCAAGAAAGACTCCGATGCCTGTGACGAAGTGCCCGGTGTTGACGTTCCTGAAAAATCTCCGGTTGTTCAAGTGGAAGGACAGCCGTTAGTCTCGCCTATGTCTCTAGGTGGGATTGAGGTTACATGAATTTGTAAAAACTTGTTGCGGGGACTGGGATACCTTTCTACAGCTCTTGATCTTTCTTTCTTTCGGATTGATTTGTAGGTGATTCGTTAATAGATGTAGAGAAGACGAAGGCGAATGGTGGTTCAACTGTGTTGAATCGTACCAAGAAAAGACAGTCAAAATCTAATGTTGGGGTTGCGTGGGGAAAGCTTCTTTCCCAGTGCTCACAGGTAGTAGGTCTTTCAACTGTTATTTACATGCAATCATAAGAGTCTAATGTGTTTCTTTTCTGATGTCCAGAACCCTCATGTTGTTATGGATCGTCCCATTTTCACTGTTGGTCAAGGTCGCCAATGTGACCTGTGGATCGGCGATCCCAACATCAGTAAATCATTGTGTAGCCTGAGGCACATAGAGTCACAGCAAGGAGGCGCATCAATCACTTTACTTGAAATCACTGGTGGCAAAGGTGTTGTGAAAGTCAATGGCAAGACATGCACTAAAAGGTCAACCTTACCACTTAAAGCTGGAGATGAAGTGATTTTTAGCTCTTCGGGAAGGCATGCTTATATATTTCAACAGCTATCGAATGATAATGTTGGTGCAGATGTGGCACCTCCCATGAGCATATTAGAAGCACATAGTGGGTCATTAAAAGGGTTACAGTTTGAGGCAAGATCTAGAGACCCATCAGCAGTTGCAGGAGCCTCAATATTAGCATCTTTGTCTAGTATTCAGAAAGAGTTATCTCTTCTCCCCCCTCCTTCTCGTAAAGGCAAAGGCTTACAAACTGGAATGCCAAATCTACCCTCTGTCTGTGATAATCGTGCATCTGATACTGAAATGAAAGATGCTGCTGATGTGGCACCATCGAGTGAGAAGGGTGCTAATGAGAATATTGATGGTGTTGGTGTTGGGGACACAGGGAATGCCCCTGGCCCTGCAGCAACTCATGAATTAAGGCCATTACTGAGAATGCTTGCAGGATCCACTGCTTCTGAGTTGGATATTTTGAAAATTATTGATGAGAGGAAAGAAATTAGAGAACTGCTTAAGGAAATTGATCCACCCATCTCATTAGCAGCAAGGCGTCAAACATATAAAGATAGCTTACAACAAGGGATTCTCAGCCCCGATGCAATTGAAGTTACATTTAAGGATTTCCCATATTACTTAAGGTGCAACCACTGCCTTACTTTTTTATTCTCTCTTTTTTGTACTTCCCTATCTGGTCATCACATGATCTTTAACTGGCTAAAAACTTGTGAGAAAAGCTTAAGACCTCTATTGTAGTACAGGTTATCATTGTTGTGAATTTAGAGAATTGATGGATTTATCCATTCTTTTAGAAGCAACAATAATCTAGGCCTATAGGCATGTGGATGATGAGAATTGCATGTGATGATTACTATCAATAGAATTTATAATAGATTTGATTGTACAAAATAGATGATGTCTATGAGCCATACCAGGTTAGGGTGCTTGACACTTAAGGGCTGCTTCTTTTTTCTTATCAAGTCGTGGCTGTATACATAAGGTCTGTTTTAGTTTTTCTAGACTGAAATACCGAATAAACCGTCTGAATGAAGCTAAATGATCATTTTACCCTTACATTCTAACAAACATTTTTTCACAATATACATCAGTTTTAACAATATTCATCAACTTTAACGTGGTACTTGTGTGGAAGATATAAGAAGGGCAAATAGGTAAAAGGGTTAGTGTCGTAACATATCAAGCCTGGTTTTTTTGTAAACCCCTTGAAGTCATTCTGTTCAGATTAAGTAAAAAAGAAACATCGATGTATAGCTGGCCAGATTTAGTACTTAACCCATAAAGCTCATTAAGTAAAAAAGAAACACCTTCTTACATAGTATGATATTTTTATTATTATTAATTTTTTTTTAATGTAACACAAACATGGTAGAACCTTTTTGTGGCAATATTTTAACTGTAATTTAGTTTAGGATGCCTTCACAGATTAATGTTTTTAGCATAGGGGTTAAGGATCAAACTTGCTCTGATTTGCATCCCCGAGTAGGTTATGATGCTCATAGATGATGCATTGGTTTCCACTTTTCTTCTGTCTGTATTTGGCTTATCCTTTTCTGGCTGATGATTTGTTTTGTGAATATATTAATCATCATGTAATTGGAGATTTCAGGATTTAGTTTTTTTTTTTCTAGCTTGCTTGACATTCAAAGAGGAGTAGGTCTTCCATGTAGCGTGACACAAATAAAGTGGATCACATATGTGATTCTATGTGCTTTTCTTCAGTTTTTTGTTAGTTCTTTTTGAAGCTTACCAAAAGCTGTTGTTATAATTCGATTTGTACTCCTTTAGAGAACTAAATGAACAAGGCCAAACTCTTTCTACTTTAAATGTGAGTATCAGGAAAAACTGAACAAGTAGTCATTGGACTAACTTAGTTTCCTCATTTGCATCACTGGTTGAAAGGCTTTCTGTTGCATATGACTGTATGAGACAGCAATCCAAGGGTGTTTTTGAATAAGAACGTGGCTCAGATTTATAGCCATCTTTTGGCTTAGGTTGTGTTGATTCAAAGGCTGGAAATTGCAGCTAACATAATTTATTAGAGTAATTAAAATATAGTTTAGTTAATTGCTATCAAACATATTGACCAAACAAATAAAGATGATGGTAATAATAAGAAAGATGACGCTTGTTGGCTTTCTCAGCAAAATAACTATTATTCTTTTAGCTTTTTTGGTTACATTACTATTTCTTTTGAAACATGCAGTGAAACAACAAAAAGTGTATTGATTGCCTCCACATATCTCCATCTGAAACGTAATGATTTTGTGAAGTATGCCTCAGATCTGCCTACTTTGTGCCCTAGAATACTCTTATCTGGTCCAGCAGGTACTGTGTTCAATTGGTTTACATCGAAAGGACAGAAAAGTCTTTCTTGTTTGAATACTCTTTAACTTTGTGTCCTCACAACACAACACAACACAGGTTCAGAGATATATCAAGAAACATTGGCAAAGGCTCTTGCTAAACATCTAGATGCTAGACTGCTTGTAGTTGATTCTCTTTTATTACCTGGTGTAAGTCTTCTATCTTCCAATTCACAATCACAATTCCTTTTTAATGACTGACTATATATAGATATTTTGATAATTTTTTGGGTAACAGGGATCAGTTGCTAAGGAAACGGACACTTCACTAAAAGAGAGTACTAGGCCTGAAAGAGCAAGTGTGTTTGCTAAACGGGCCCCACAAGCGGGGGCTATGCACTCGAAGAAACCGACATCAAGTGTTGAGGCTGATATAGTTGGTGGATCTACCACAGGCTCTCATGCTCAGCCAAAGCAGGAGGCATCTACTGCATCATCAAAAAGCTACA
Source organism: Lactuca sativa (assembly GCF_002870075.4). Lineage (NCBI taxonomy): Eukaryota > Viridiplantae > Streptophyta > Magnoliopsida > Asterales > Asteraceae > Lactuca > Lactuca sativa. Next base: position 4,627,885 of record NC_056631.2, read on the forward strand.
CCTTCAAGAAAGGTGATAGAGTTAAATATGTGGGTTCCTTGTCATCTGGTTTTTCTCCTTTGCAGACTCCCTTGAGGTATTTTATTTTAGCTTCAGTTGAAATTCTTGATATTTTGTAATCTCTGATCTCCAAAGATATTTATTTATTTCCCCAGGGGGCCAACTTATGGTTATAAGGGCAAAGTTTTACTTCCATTTGAGGAGAATGGGTCTTCCAAGATTGGAGTCAGATTTGATAGGTCAGTTCAAGAAGGGAACGATCTTGGAGGAATTTGTGAGGAAGATCATGGCTTTTTTTGTTCTGGTACATGCAACTATTGGATATTGTTGTTTAATAATATTTAGGTTATTGTTCATTATTAGTGAAAACTAAATTGATATTATTATTCCTTTGTTGGATTATATGTGCAGCTGATTCGCTTCGCCTTGATTCTTCGAGTGCCGATGACATTGAGAAGCTCGCTATTAATGAACTTTTTGAGGTGATTCTTTCTATACAATACAGTAGTTTACATATTTGAAATGATCATATTTCTTTCTTTGGTTATATTTTCAATCTAGCATGAAACTGAAGTTGTATGAGGTATGGGACTTCAAGATTCATTCATCTTTCATAAAATTTGTGCTTGCTGTAATTAGAAAAAGTTTAGTTTCAACAGGAACACTAGAAACTTTTTTTACTGTTAAAGACTTGGCATAGAAACTTTTTTTAGGTTCTACAGTTTTCTTGGTTGGATGGGAGTCTGAGTTCACTTGTCTTTTAAGTTAGAGCCAACCACAGTGCATGTTTCAAAGAGAGGGGAGATAGAGACACTCTCTTGTATCGTTTTAATAAGTTGTTATGCAATCAAAACCTAAAGCAAGTAATATGCTTTCTTTTTTTAAGTTGTATAACCAAAACAATGGATGATGTTATAACCAAAAAGAAGCACTAGGGAGTAGAACATAGCTAGAATTGTGCCTATAAGGGAAACAAAGTTATATTATATTATATTATATGTATGTAAAATAGAGCAAGTGTGTAATTCTGCAAGGATGTTAGAACCTAATGAAATTCCTGGTCATATGGGCGTTAGATAGTGGTGGGCTTCTTTAGGGAATTTGGATGTGAGGACAAACTTATAATATCTCAATATCAATAGACACTACTTATTTAATAATATAAACTCTATTTTGCAAAAATATAGTCTAACATCCCTGGATTAATTTGATTGAAGCTGGTAAGCCCTTCCTTTACTACACTTGATATCATATAATATGTAAAATCATGAGTTGATACATTGAATGGAGTGGTTGATGAGAAATGTGCGCTGCAAATGGCATTAGGACTGCTCAAATGCTTGTAGGTAATGAAGCAGTTGAAAAAAGGGCAACACAAAAAATAAGTGAGGGCAAATTTGTAAAATGTTAAGTTCTTTCTTCAGTAACCCTCTATATATATATATATATATATATATATATATATATATATATATATATATATATATATATAGGCATCAGAATATCAGATTAAGTAATTAAGTGAAAAAGAAACTGTAGCTGCCTGACATATCACATATGTATTATGCTGTATGGAGCAAACGGGAGGGGGGCACAGCTAAGCTAAAAACCTAAAATTGCATAAGAAGCTTTGAAGGTTAATTTGTAGCAACTGACATGGTTGATGGTTGAGTGAGTTGAAAAGTGTGTTTGTATGCAGGTTGCTGTAAAAGAAAGTAAAAGCAGCTCATTGCTTTTGTTTGTGAAAGATATAGAGAAATCAATGCTGGGAAATCCAGAGGCGTATGCTTCCTTCAAGAGCAAGCTTGAAAATGCACCTGCTAATGTGGTTGTCATTGCTTCACATACTCAAATGGACAGCCGCAAGGAGAAAGTAAGTCTTCCTTTTAGATTTTCATTCCATTCCATTCCATCATATTCATAATAATAACATTTTAATTTTCCAGTCTCATCCTGGTGGATTACTCTTCACAAAGTTTGGGAGCAATCAGACCACATTGCTTGACTTGGCTTTCCCGGTACTACTACTGTCTACTGCTATAAATTAATCACATCACATGTATTATATATATATATATATATATATATATATATATATATATATATATATATATATATATATATATATATTTCAATGTAATAAAAAAATTTCCTATATATCATATCATTCAGGATAGTTTTAGTAGACTTCATGATAGAAGCAAGGAAACTCCCAAAACAATGAAGCAGCTCACCCGACTTTTCCCAAACAAAGTTGCCATACAGATGCCTCAGGTAATTATTTATTTGAATATATATATTTTTTCATAATTGTTGGTGGACCTCAGTTAACCTTGTGATAATGATGATGGTAGGATGAAGTGCTGCTTTCAGACTGGAAGCAACAACTGGATCGTGACATAGAGACCTTAAAATCACAGTCAAACATTGTCAACATCCGTGCAGTAAGTATTCAAAATTCACAATTTTTTTTTTGTTATTCTAATAATTATATTATATTATATTTCTGATGTCATGATGTTTAGGTTCTGAGTCGAGTCGGTCTTGAGTGCTCCAACCTTGATGAACTTTGTGTAAAAGATCAAACCTTGACTAACGAAAGTGAGTAGAGTAGTACATCTCTGATTCTTACCAATTTGGCTTTTTGATTAATTTTCACTCTTTTGGATATGTTGATAGGTGTGGAGAAAGTTATTGGATGGGCTCTGAGTCATCACTTTATGCAGAGTTGTGAAGCTTCTGCTAAAGATGCTAAACCTGTGATTTCCAATGAAAGGTACTAACTAGCAAATAGCAATAGCCAATAGCATGCATGCTTATTTTTGTGTTATACATTTTTCATGTGGTTTGCAGTCTCGAGTATGGGATCAACATACTGCAAGGAACTCAAAACGAGAGCAAAAGTTCTAAAAAGACCCTGAAGGTGGGTTATGGTTAATTACAGTTATACACACATTTTATGCATGTAATAATTCGTTAATGTGTGATGGATGACATAAACAAATTTTATTTATTCCAATTCCAGGATGTGGTTACTGAAAACGAATTTGAGAAGAGACTGCTTGGTGAAGTTATTCCTCCTGGTGATATTGGTGTTAGCTTTGACGACATCGGAGCTCTTGAATCTGTGAAGGATACCTTGAAAGAGTTGGTGATGCTACCTCTTCAGAGGCCTGAGTTGTTCTGTAAAGGGCAGCTAACAAAGGTAACCACACCACAAGTTGAAGTTGTTATATTATATTGATGTTTTTTCATTAATAATAATAATTATAATATGTTGTGTTTATGATTATGTTTTTGTGTAGCCTTGTAAAGGAATCTTGCTGTTTGGACCCCCGGGTACTGGTAAAACAATGCTTGCAAAAGCTATTGCAACCGAGGCTGGTGCAAATTTCATCAACATATCCATGTCAAGCATAACGTCCAAGGTATTATTAATTAATTATTTAAAAGATAAGAAATAGTATTGTTTTTTGGTAGATAACATAACTGATGATGATGTGTGTGAAGTGGTTTGGTGAAGGAGAGAAGTATGTGAAAGCAGTTTTCAGCCTTGCTAGTAAAATCGCACCCAGTGTTGTTTTTGTTGATGAGGTAGGTGTATATGATATTGATGGTTTATGAGGTATGAGTTATGTATGATAATGATTGATGATGATGGTTGGTAGGTGGACAGCATGCTGGGAAGACGTGAAAACCCTGGGGAGCATGAAGCAATGCGTAAAATGAAAAACGAGTTCATGGTGAATTGGGATGGCCTTCGTACAAAAGATAGAGAACGGGTACTTGTACTCGGTGCAACCAATAGGCCTTTTGACCTCGATGAAGCTGTCATCCGGAGACTGCCTCGCAGGTACAACATAAATTATATACATATATTTTTTATTAACATATAAATAATATCAACAAAATGAATTTTCAGGTTGATGGTAAATCTACCAGATGCCGCCAACAGGGAGAAAATTTTAAGAGTCATATTGGCAAAAGAGGAGCTGGCACCCGATATGGATCTTCAAGCAGTCGCTAATATGACAGATGGCTACTCAGGAAGTGATTTGAAGGTCTTCCTTCCACTTCCATGCTACACTACCTTTTTTACTTTTTCATATATTTACTCTCTTTTTTTTTTTTTTTGGTTCATTTCAGAATCTTTGCGTGACAGCTGCCCACTGTCCAATTAGAGAGATATTAGAGAAGGAAAAGAAGGTTTGTTTTCTATATTTATAACTTTATATTATTATTAATTTATTTTAATTAATATTTGGTGCATTGTTATTACTTATTATGCAGGAGAAAGCTTTGGCATTGGCAGAAAATAAGCCGGTACCTGCTTTACGAAGCAGTGTGGACGTTCGCCCACTAAATTTGGATGATTTTAAGTATGCACATGACCAGGTAATCTATTCAAACTCTTATTTATTTATTTATTTATTTAGTAAAAGTGAAAAGAATGGTGATGATATATTTTTGTATTATCTATCAGGTATGCGCGAGTGTGTCGTCTGAGTCAGCAAATATGAACGAGCTTCTGCAATGGAATGAGTTATACGGCGAAGGTGGATCCAGGAAGAAAAAGCTTCTCAGTTACTTCATGTAGACACCACACCACACCACACGAGTGTATGAATCAGCAACTATCAAAGTGTATAGCAGTCCTCCCTTTGTTTACTTTTTTACAAATTAGTTTGAGATAAAAAAAAAAAAAAACAGACAGACAGACAGAGACTTGTTGGTTTACTTTTCTATCATAAAATGCCCACCTCACCCCACCCCACCCTCATATACAACACGACCTGTATCAACGGAAATTCCTTTGCAGGTTTGTCACCCAAGAGATTTTTTTCCATTGCGCTGAGTTGAGCCTTTCTCCTATGTGTATTATATATATAATATATATTTAGTTGTTGCCTCCCCCCTTTGCTTTCATTTCAAATCCATATTTATTTCATTTGCCTTGCTATTCTTAAATTTTTTTATGCCTCCTGTATCTATCTATGTAGAGACTAATAACTAATTTGCTTGTTTTATTTTACATTCAGTGCCATTCCAATCTTGTTTTAAACTAATGGACTTCAGTTTTTGGCTTTTTTTTTTTTTGGTTGAAGTTACTTTTATTAACCTTGGTATGCTTATTATTTCCATCTCATTTACTGCTAATCAGACGTTTACTTCTTTCGGATTTCAAATCATTGAAAGTTATTTGACAGGTTCCGCTGACCTTTTTTAACAACAATCTGCCAAACCAAAGTATCATAATGAATGTTAAAACAAAACAAAAGTACCCAAGCTCTTCATATCACTCATTAAGTGGAGGCATGACACAGCCTCCATAGACAATATATGCAAATTCATAGGCTATGAATCCATTCATGTTTTTGTCGTCGATGCTTTTTGTTTTTCACATGATGTTGACATGTGTCTTTCATTCGTATTTAAAAGAAAAAAAAAAAACTCATGTTTGTCATGGAGAACCTTTAACACAGTGGTATGGACTGGACATGCATACTTGTTTTGTGTTGAGAATATAAATATCATAATGATTTTGATATTTATGGTTAATGTTACAATTTGATAACAAACTATTTGAGATGTTAAAAAATGCCGTTATTTGAAAAATACATATATCATCAAAATTAAAACATTTTCTTAACAAAAAGCTATTTAGGTAAAAGTATTTTGTGAACAACATGCTCAAATTGCTTACCTTTGATTTATTATTATTATTATTATTATTATTATTATTTTAATGAACAATGCTATTTGTAAAAGACTAAAATATTAGGAAATAAATTTGTATATTAACCATGATATCTGTACCAACAGTAAGTAGAGTAATGTAAGCGGTTTTCAATTAACCTTATACCTTTTCATATTAAAAAAACTTGTGTTTGTCACGGACAACCTTTAACACGTTGGTATGGACATGTATACTTCAATCACATTGAGAAAATAAATATTGATTTTGATATTATGGTTAATGTTATAAATGGATAACAAACTATTTGATGAAGTGAACAAAATGTTGCATTTGTGAGCAAAAAAACCACTAAGGCAAAAGTATTTGTGAACAAAATGTTCCAATTTGCTTACCTTGGCTTGGATTATAGTTTATTAAAAAAACATGGTATATGCAAAAAACCAAAACACTTCGAAATACATTTGTACATTAACCATGATATTTCTACAAACAATCAACAATGTATGAAATAGTGCAATATAAGCGGATATCCAAGTAACCCTATACTTTTGACTTTCAGCCTTAATCATATGCACTATTCATCAATTTATTATTACTTATAATTACTAACTAATATGTGATTTAAATATATGGATAATGATTTGTAAGGATAACCAATCGTAGCTTTTGTTTATATCACTAAACTTAGTTTTGTGCTTAATATATCATTAAACTTGTTGAATTTGTTTAAAAAAAACACCAATGTGACCGGTCTTAGTGAGTTTTGCTGGTTTTCAATGTCGTTTCCGGCGAAATATGAGTTATCCGACAATCTTTGAAGTTTCCAATCATTTTCTCATGCCAATGATGGGTTTTCCAACGAAATTTTGAAATCCTTTTTTGAAAACGAAACCCTTTCTAGAAAGGAATTTCTAGATGCATGTGTGTTGAGTTCTTGAGAATCGAAACCTTTTATTGAGTTCTTAAAATTGATTTCTTGATATTGTTCTTCATTACCCTAGAAACGAGTTATAGATCTTGAAAAACTTGAAACGAGAAACCCTAAGTTTGATTTTTCAGATCTTTATGAACACCCGAAACGAGTTTGACCTCCACATCGTTCTTGAGATCTTGAAAAACCCTAATGAAAAACTCCAAGTCATATATATATATATATATATATATATATATATATATATATATATATATATATATATATATATATATATATATATATATATATATATGAACAAACTCTAGGTTCATTGGAAAATCGATGTTTTTCCGGAGAAAATGACCGACATTTTAAAAAATGGATGGAAAACTTATATTTTACTGGAGACCGGCAAAATTCACGGCACCTGTTCATATCGATATTTTTTTAATACTATTCAATAAAGTCAATATTATATTGAGTATAAAAATAACTTTAATATATATATATATATATATATATATATATATATATATATATATATATATATATATATATATATATATATATATATATATATATATATATATATATATATATATAACTAAAATTTGTTACTTTGCAAAGGTCATTATGATTTTTAATATATTAAGAGAAAACGAATAGCGTAGAAAATATATAGAAGATGGAAAATTTGTTAATATAATAGTCTCCACGTTTCGTGATTGAAAATTGTGGATCCCAATTCCCCAAATAGTATTCAATTTCCATGTTCGCTGTACATCAAAGATTTCAACCACCAGCCACCCCAGAAATCAGAATAAATGACCAAGAAGCTCCAAGTTTCTTTCAATAAACAATCACCGCGCCGACATGTATCGTCAGAAGTGATCATTTTTCTTGATTCCCACCTTATCTTTCCTCTGTGATTCTGTGAGATTGCGTTTTTCTTCATCCGATGTCAGAAAAGTTACTCATGACTCATTCTTCAAGCTTCTTATTGCCACCGACGATAACCGACGCCGTAAACGGCTCTTCTCCGACCACGTACGCACTTATCATCCTTAACCAACGTCTCCCCCGGTTTTCACCCTTACTCTGGCAACACGGTAAGTCTATACTCGTTCCTGTTCAATCGAATGGTCATAGTGATTATAGGGTTTTTATGATTGTTGCTGTTGTTGTTGTAGAGCAGCAAAAATTCGTCTTTGTGCTGATGGTGGAGCTAACCGTTTATTCGATAACATGCCCGAACTATGCTCTGATGAACACAGCGTTTCTGTAATCCAAGAAAGGTTTTACATGTTTCTTCCCTCAAGTTGTTGTGTAATTACTGATTGCCTGTAAGCTGTTTGGTTTTATGCTTCTGAGACTTGGATTTGCTTTTTACTAAAGGAAAAGTGGAAGTGGGCTTCACAGTTCTAATCGTATGTCCCACTATCACTTTTGGCACACCATTAAAGTCAGCACCTCTTTAATTTTATGAAGAAAGAGCCAGAGGGTCTTCATAAAGAAAGAATATGTGTTAACTTGCATATCTTTTCCTATAGAAAGTAAACAGTTAGTTTTGGGAACATTAAAGTCATCATCTATGTAGTCCTATGAAGAAAGAGGGGGGTCATCCTAAAGAAAGAAAATGAGCTTTTAACTTGTGAATTATTGTTCTTGAAACTGTGTGTGTGTGATTTATAGGCCCACCTTGAAACAGTTGAATTTGTAATAATCTGGATATGCATCTACTTTTAGGTACAAGCCGGATGTAATTAAAGGAGACATGGATTCTATCCGACCAGATGTTTTAAATTTCTACAAAAATCTGGTAAGCTGTGTATAATCTTAATGGAAACAATTTTCTAGGAATCTTACAGAGTTTAATTACACCTCAAAATGCAGGGCACAATGATTGTGGATAATTCTGATGACCAGGACACCACAGATTTACATAAATGCATTGCATATGTACTTGATTTTGTGTCTGATGATGATAAGTCAAATGTAAGTAGAAATGATGAATGTTTTTATGTAGATGTAGTTGGAAAAAGGAAAATTTGTAATAGATTATGTGTTGTTACAGCTGTGCATACTTGTTGCTGGTGCACTTGGTGGAAGGTTTGACCATGAAATGGGAAACATTAACAGTTTGTGCCGTTTCTCAACAACACGGATTGTTCTCTTGTCTGATGACTGTCTTATTCAACTTCTTCCAAGCAACCGACATCACCAGATTCATATCCACTCTTCCGTGGAGGGCCCACATTGTGGTCTTATTCCCATTGGCGCCCCTTCCGGAAGTTCTACAACCACAGGGCTTCAATGGAATCTTGGTAAGACACAGACATCCCTAATTTATGATTTTATACCAAACAAATCTACTAACTGTTTGATTATGTGAAATATATCTAAAATAGTTGTGAAAATCATAATAGATGAATTGATGGGGTATTTATTATTATTATTATTATTATTATTATTTACACACTACAGATAACACGGAAATGAGATTTGGGGGGTTAGTGAGCACATCAAACATTGTTAAAGGAGAGATTGTAAGCGTGCGATCTGATTCTGATCTTCTATGGACGATAACCATTAAAAACCAGTCATCAAATTGAAATTGACGCCAAGCTCCATCATCATCTTCCTTCCTTGTTGCTAGCTAGGAATAAATCTTTTGTGATATTCTAAATTTCTTTTTTGTGATTACAATCATTAGAATTACTTATATTGTACACATTTTATGTTTGGTATGCAAAATGCAAATGAATTCATTAAAATTGATAGACGCTGATTCTGTTGTGTCTTAATGTAAGATTCAGTAATCTTCCTTGCCTTTATTAAATATTCTCTTCTCCCGTTGGGTTTAATAATAATTAATATATACACACATGAGATCCCTATCTATAAGGAAAGTATGAAAAATACAAACATAACTACTAATAAGATATGCATGTGTTGATAGTCCCCTGTTAATGTAATCGAATCGAAACGGAGGACAAATGGTGAGTCTGTCTTAGAGGTCATCAAAGAGAATTTGCTTCCTCTTCTTCATCCCCAACAATGGTTGTTTTCAAGACTCCATAACGCCTTTCCTTCTCAGGATCCACCACCATGAAAATATCTCTGGATCAATTTTATTAAGAGTGATGTATGTGACAACTAATCTTCTAGCTCAACAAAGTCCAACTCTGGATGCCTCTGAAACTTGCTATTCTTGAGACCTTGCAGTCAAAAAAACTCTAATACCCCCTTAGTGATTAGTGAAGAATCCTACCTAAACACTCAAAAATACCATGCATGCAAGCTTCAGGGACACAGTATTGATCCACATTCTCATTCTGTCACAAACCTCCATGCCATCTTCATCGGGTTGATTTTTCTAATAGGGTCGTCACTAGTTTAAGAGCAATAAGCTCGTTAACCACCTGCTTGGTTTAATATATATACACATCATCAGCCCTATCTATAAGGAAACTATAATGCTAATAATTAGATATATGATAATACTTAAAGATCGATTTATATTATGTACAGTGTGATTCCTTCAAGCGACTTCAATTTTATTTTATGTGCGAGTGAAATTTTTTAATTAGGATAAACTTCGACAGTGTCTTTTTCTTGTAAGGAGAAAAAAAAAAACAATACTTGTAGTCTTTAGTGTCACATTAATCTAGATGAGCAGAACAGGTGTTTAGAAGTTGTAACTGAAAAAAATAAAACTTGGCTTCGCCCGGGTTCGAACCGGAGACCTTCAGTGTGTTAGACTGACGTGATAACCAACTACACCACGAAACCTGTTTGAACATCTTTCTAACGTTTTATATATATTGATATTTGTCAGAGTTAAACATAGCAACTAAACAACATGCATAGAATAACTAGTTATATTTTTTTGTGATGGTCGGATGGAGACAATAAAACAATCTATGTGAGTGTACTTTTATTTAAAGATTGTCAAATAACAGCATCTTCTATAAGTGATTAATATCTTTTTACAAATAATCAACTATAGGATGAACAAATTCATAACAATACATACTCCGTAAATGTGGTGTTATTGTTATTGTTTTGAATGAATTGTTGACTGGCAAGGAAACCAATATTGCAACAATTTTGAAAATGTTATGTACATTTCCCTACATTTGTTTCTTATATGGATAATAATGTCAATATATAAAAATATTCTTTGTGTACATAACTCGTCACCATACACTTTCAAAAAGTGATTCGCTTACATCACTTTCTTAAAGCGATCTAAATTTTGAAGTCATCCATCAATATTTTGGTTTTAAAAAACAGTATCAAACCATTTGCAAAATGAACTACTTAAATGCCAAAAAAATACAACAAAATCCAATCATGTGTAAAGTATATAATCATCACTGTGCAAGGATTATCGTTGTGTTATATTGATTTTTAACTGATATATTGGTATGTATAGTTTAGTATTGTTGTGTCAAAACATACATGTTGATGAGATGACTTGGAAAAGTCAAGCTAACTTTTTACAAATAAATTAGGTAGAACACATTCTGTAAGTACAACTATACGGAAAAAAAAGGACTAAACAAGACAAATGTAATGGTTTTCTACGTTTCATATACGTACCAAAGCTTAGCTTTGCCGTTACTATGATCAAGGAACCAAACCACTTATATAATCATCCAAAAAATAATTATGTGATTGGTCTTGTGGTTCACCAAAACATACTATAACCGCTATGTGTTTAACCCTTATGCTTTCATTTATTGTGTGATTGGTCATATTGCATATATATAATGAATTTTCTACCGCTTTTTAATTCTTTTTACATTTTTTGAATATTTTTTTATTTATTTGTCGATTAAAAATATAAAAATCCAAAAGAAACTCTCTCTCTCTCTCTCTCTCTACCAAGGTTTTACCACCCATATTGGTTTGTTCTTCATGAACACACATACACTCAAGAATATCTTCATGAACACACACATGAACATCTCCATGAAGACACACACACACACCACTCTTTGTCACTAGCATCTATCGCCACCATCACTATTACCACGTATAGAAATCGACATACACATACATAAATGTAGATCATGAAATGGACACACACATGAAAATCGACACACAAACCTACAGATCTGAAAATTAACACACACACACACATACCCACAAACCTAAAAATCAACACACAATGACTAACCACACAAGATAATAAATCAAAGGGTATAATAGTACTTTTACACTAATTTTGAAAGAATATGAAACCACAATGACTAACCACACAAGAAATGAAACCACATAGACTAAGCATGTATGAGCTATCATAGTTGTCTTCACCATGTCTCTTTTGGCGAACCACATGGACTAACCACATATTTTGACTCATTTAAATGTATATCCACCAAATATTTGAGATGTATATACCAATACTTAGCCACCGTTTAGTCATGGAAAAATAAGGTGTATTCCGAAAAAAATCTAAGAAAAATGAAAATTCTAAAAACTTATGTAGTTAAACATTTTTTATTCAGAATTTTTCCTAGAAAATGAAAATATTTCATTTTCCAAAATTACAAATAACTTGAAAAAATTTAAAAAACAAATAAACATTGTTTACCATAATTTTCCTGCTCCAATTTTTCTTAAACAACACATATACTAATCTCCACCCACCTCACCCTCACCTCACTCCCACCCATCTCCTACCTATCCCATACCCATACCCCAACATATCCAAACCATCACCTCATCTTATCCTACCATACAATACCCTTATTTTCATCCACCTACCTACATACCCTACCCCACCCTTATCACTCATTCCCACCCTACCTACCCAACCACCAATCCTACCTTGCCCCACAAACCCACCCAACACTACACCCACTCACTCATCTTTACCTACCCACACCCACACCCATTGCACCTCACCCCTAAAGTGGGGTGTGGTGGGGATTAAAGGGTTAAGGGTTGGTTGGGTGTAGTAGTTGGCTGTGTTTAGATGGGTAGATATGTGGATAGGGTGAAGGGGTAGGTGTTGTAGGTATGGGTGTCAATAGTGTAGGGTGGGTGAGGGTGCAGATCGGTGTTATGGTAGGTGTAGGGTGGGTAGAGTTAGGGTAGTGTGGTTGGGATGTGTGTACATATGTATTATTGGAAATAACATAAAGTCGAAAATGATAACTAATAAAAAAATAACACACATCAAAACGCATTTTCAAAATTTCTACCGAAAAATAAAAATATACTCATAAAATTTCAAAAACAAAAAACAGATTTCCAAAAAACATAAAATTTGCCATTATTGATTATCAAAGAACCAAACTTTAAATGCAAACAGTAACAAGGAACATTTGAAATGTATTAAAATACACATGAAAGTTAATAGATCATGTTAATAAAATTTGTTATGACAATACATAACTAAATTCTATTATGATAGCACAAACTTGATGATAACCTTGGTCGTGCCAATTTAATTAAAGGTGGCAATTTCAGCAAAGTTCATACAATAATAATATTTACATTTTTAGTGAATGATGAAGAAAAACATCTAAAACGTGCACACATTTATCGAACCACATAAAACATTTTAAAGTTTTGCCACAATGATATTGTTATTATAATTTGATTCAATACATTAAATGTTTATAGCCTGTTTTGTCCCATACCTAAACATGTATCATCTGGCAAACGAGTTTCTAAAAAGACATGGGACAACTAATTGGGAATTGGGCATGTGAATCTTTGTTGCAAACTGATTGAGTAAATGAGTTGAATTAAAAAAGGGTGTGAAACTTAACATAGCAACAGAAGGAGAAACAATTAGATATAAGAAGAAGAAAGAGTATGATATGAAACCGCTACAAAATTACAACACTCAAAAGTTCAATAGTAAAGGGGGATAGTAGTATGGTTTCCACCTTCCTAACAACTAAGAAGAAGCAGAAACCATATTCATGTTTTTTTTCTAGTCAACATCCAAAGTCTTTGGAGCACACACCATAACCATAAATGGTCTTTTTCCTAAATCATCCAAATTCAACAACAACTCCAAAGAGCATCTGACTGTATCTATGAGCTTGTTGCAGCAGCAGCTTCTGTCTTCTCCTCTCCTGCTTCCTTGCTGGTTGCACCCGTCTTTGTTTCTGCTTCTTGACCTACACACCAGTGACAGTTAGGTAAATCCATACATCACTTAATGAGAAGAAGAAGAAAAAAAAAAAAGTATGTTAACAACAGGTAGGTTAGGTTACCTTCATCATCACTGTCTTCAAGGTCATCACCCATAGAGAAATCACCCATGTCAGGCATGCCCATGCCACCCATACCAGGCATCCCCATGCCGCCCATACCGGGCATCCCCATGCCGCCCATTCCAGGCATCCCCATGCCACCCATACCAGGCATACCCATGCCACCCATGCCAGGCATACCTCCCATGCCTCCCATGTCACCGAATTTCTGTATGAGGATAAGTCATTAGTGATATAAAAGAAAGAAACTTTAATAATACGTCATATTTTAAGAAGCTATTTTCTTACTGAGAAATCCATTCCTCCCATGTCAAGGTCAGCAGCAGGACCTAAAAAACATATTTTAATTAAACTTGTGAATACAATATACATATAACATGATTAAATATAGAAACGGTGGGTGACAGTGACACAATTAGTAACAATCACAATACCTGCATCATCATCTTCATCAGCCCATTTGTCCCAATCAACTTTCACATAATGTGGAGTCTTGCCATCTCCAGACAAAAGTTTGTTCCACCATTTCGCCTCTGCTTTCTCCAAAATGCAAAACACACTTCTCTCACCTATATTGATTTTGCTCTCCTACATATCCACAACATAACAAGATCAAGATTAATTTACTAAAGATTAAAAACAAAAGTCAAAATGAGATTAAATACAAAGATGTCTGCTTACGTCTACATTAACTTTGTCAAAAAGCTCAAGCTTAAGATCATACTCATGCTGACCAGCTGAAGCAGAGAATGTAAAAACACCTTCTGGAGCAAGATTCACTTTTGCATCTTTTGTATCCGCCAATAAAACTGTGATGTAAACTTTATCCTCTCTCTGAGCCCACTTAACTTCTGGATGACGACTAAAAAAGCTCAAAATATTTTTGAATTTATTAGGATACACCAATCATTGAACCAAGCACAAGGAAGCAAAAGATATGCTTAAATAAGACACAAAATGAACCTCTCTAAAAGATAGAATACTATGTTCTATTTATACATCATAATTTTGTTGTACCAAAATTCTATTATGGTTCAATTATTGGTCAAAAAGTCCACAGGAATCTTTACAGTATACCACACAGAAAGGAAACAAAACCACATAAACATTTTCCACCAAAAGGATCTTGATAATCAGGAGAGAGTGAGAGACCCGTGCTAATCGAACATGTAACTTTCAAAGGCCAAAGCATGAACACAGAATAATTGCAAAAATATTATTCACAACTTACAAATTAAACAATCTGTAACTAACAAAATGCAGAAAATTTGACAACCATGGAATGAATTGTCCAAAAACAACTAGTTATCGTGTCAACTCATGAGTCAACCCCTAAATTTGACTCGCAGTTGACAATGATAATCTAAAAATGAGAGACATAAATACTAATCAAGTACTTCACCTTTCCAAGCCCTAAAACATGATTACAGGAGAGCAAGTCAAATAAGCGACATCGCAGCAACGGTGAAGTACAAAGAAATTACGACCATCAAACAAATTAACAAATAAACAAAATTATCCGGTCCAAGTCAATGTTTCAACTCCCAAAAAGAAATCCAAGCCGCTATTCTGCTAATCCTTTTAGGGGAGACACGGATGGTAATACATGTACTTAATTTACAAAATCCCAGAGCATGATTACTCAGGAATCATATGAGATTTCATAAAAGGTAAAACACGACACAATACAGCATCAAACGACGAAGTACAAAAAGGACAACTCAAGATCGATGAGAAATTAGATTGAAACCTGCAAAAAAGTAGGAGGGACAGAAGGTTACCTCATCTTTGTATCCGGAAGAGGAAAGAAGAAAGTAAAGAAAACCCTAGAAACGCTGTTGAGTTATGAGGACTGATAAAGAGTATCGTGATTACTTCACTCTTAAACCCTTGAGAAATTCCTAACGTGTGTGGGCGTAAACCGGGAAAGTACTGTGTACGTTGGGCTTTGGTCAAAACCATATTGAAAAATTAGGCCCATTACTTTTGGGTCATTCTGTTCTGGGTCACCAAAAGTCATCATGGTTTAAATGTATTCACTTCTTCGCTTACTGCTAGGTGTTTGGTTTTTGAATTTATGAAATCTGTAGACCATCTCCGTAACCTTTTGGAGTAGAAGAGATGGACTAAGTGGCTGTAGACTGTAATAAGAAATGTGTTTGTTTTTTAACACATACATGTTGATGCAGATATTAAAAAATTAAAATAAACGTATTTTATAATCTGAAATAGTTTTTTAATACCGAAAAATTAATAATATATGACATTTCAACAAGAATTTATGATATTTCAGCAAAAAATAATGATATTTTATCAAGAAATTATCATTATTCAATATAAAAAATTAAAAAAAAAAATTCAACAAGACTAAACAAAAAAACAACGAAAAAAAAAGGTAAAATAAAATTTCAGCAACATATAATTAATATTTCAGCAAGAAAAATAAGAAGAAGAGATTGAAAGAGACAATACAAGTGTTGCGCCAAACACAACACGCGCAAATGTTTTTTACTTTGAAGACTTCTAGAAAACAAACAATTGCGAGATAAAAAGTGTTAGGTGTGTGTTGCGTTGAACATTAATAAGAGGTCTGAAGAAGTTTGCTAATAAAACAAACAAAACCTTAGGCTATGGGGATAGTCACCACCAACCCACCAAAAAAGTGTTGCCACCTTTCCGTCACGTCAGATTCACCACCAACCCACTAGACATAGGAAATGGTTACTACTCCACAATTTTATTTTATTTTTGTTTTTTTATGATCAGGTTAAATAAAAACATAATTTAAAACATAATAAAATATTTTACATTAATTGAAACCACATTACATTAATTAAAAAAAACCATAGAAATTTAAACCTGAAAAAATAGAAAATTAAAAATAAATTACTGAAAAAACATAGAAAATAAAAACTAAAATACTAAAAAAACAAAAAAAACATATAAAATTAAACATAAATTACTAAAAAGCATAAAAACATATAATCTAGTTGCGATATTTGTCGAGAACTTCTTATTAAATTTTTAAAAAGGTAAATTACACCAATCGTCGTTCGTGCACATGCCAGAAAGCGTGTTTAGTCCTTATTTTAAAATTTTAACTTGGATCATCCATCGTTTGTTTAAAACTTGCACGTTTCATCCCTCAAAGACGAATTTGTTGCAGTTTTAGTCCGTTCCATATTTGAAATGACCATAATGCCCTTATGTATTTATTTTTCATTTAATCTGATAATACTTATTCTTATTTAAAATTTAAAAAATAAATGGACCCCGCTCCCAACACCCCTCACCCCACCCTACACACCCGTTATCCTCCTTTCCCGGTCTGCTCTTCTCCGCCTTTATCTGATCCTATTCCGATCATCATCTCTGATCACCCTAATTTTCACCTTTCACATGCAGTTCCTAAATCCGAAACATGTACCAAATGGTTTTAGAATTTGGAAATCAATTAGAAATCAAAATCTGTGACAACTGCCAATTTTAGATCCAACAGAAGACAAACAAGTCAACAAGACAATGAAAGTCAACTCGACCCATATTAGAATTCTAGGTGAATCTTGATGTTCCCTAATATACAATTTCCGAGTATTGATATGAAACACCTCTCGTTTTGCCGATTATTGAATCAAAATCCTATTTTGGATTTACAACGTTAATTTCGCTAAAACCAACATATATTATTTTGGTATAAATGATACTTTCAACACATTAGACTATTATCTTTATTTATAATAATCCCTTTTAATAATTTGAATTTTTATGAATCAAATTAAGTAATTATACATTTTAATGCCACACTTTTTATAAAAACTAACATTCTGTAGCACCTGGTTCTTGGTACGTGTTCTTTTTATTAAATCTTTAAATATTTTGCATTTGGTCTTGGACGCGGCGAGTTGAAGGACCAACTCGCCGAGTAGAAGCGGGATGAGGCGCGGAGTTTAAGCTGTGGACTCGGCGAGTCAAGTCCCAGACACGGCGAGTAGACCCTCTTTGGACAAAAACCCTAATCCGAGGGTTTGCACCCTATTTAAACACCTTAACTCGGCCTCCTTAGTCCCATTTGCTCCCAGAAGACCCCCATAGCAAACCCTAGCCGTTATTGAAGCAATCTAAGGCATTTGGAGTGATTTTGGTGCTTTTGTGATCCAAGGAAGGAAGGAAAAGCTTGAAGGGTCAAGAGGAGGCTAGAAGGATTCGGTTTTGAGCATCATTTGCAGACTTCAGAAGGTATAAAGTCTATACCTTGCTTTCTCTTTTGATAGATCCCATTGTGTGGAGTTTTAGGTCTTTTCTAAGCCATTTTGGTCACCAACTATGATTGCAAGCATGGTTTGAGGTTGATGTTTCGGATCTAGGTCCCTAGAGGGGTTACAAGGCAGAAAGGAGTGGCTTTTGCACTCAAAGAAGGCCCCATGCATTGTGAGAGCTTGTTTTAGGACCTTTTGAGCTTAAAGTCCCATGCAAGCACGTAAAGGTTGTAACTTTACGTGCTAGATCGATTGTAGAAGCATAGATCTACCTTTTGATCAAGGGTTGTACATCAGAAATCGAAGATCAGTGAGTGGTTGTGACCAACTCAGCGAGTCCGTTCTTGGACTCGGCGAGTCCAAGGTTCTGTCCCATATCAGTTGAGGGTCATAAGGACCTAGTTGAGTGTGGAAAGGTTTTAAGAGGGGTCCCAAGGAGTGACCCAAAGTTCTGGACTAAGCCATTGTTCTGGAAATTCATGGGACTTGGCGAGTGCATGGACAGACTCGGTGAGTCCAAAACAATCTTCTTAAGGATGAAGATGAACTCGACGAGTTGTTCATACAACTCGGCGAGTCAAGGATAGGACCTGTGTATCAGTTGATGATGAACTCGATGAGTTGTTCATACAACTCGTCGAGTCGGATGAGGATTCAGTCGATGTTCATTTAGAAGGAAAACTCGACGAGTCATCGCCTAACCCGACAAGTAGAGACGGGTATGAGGTCTAATGGAAGGATAGGGACTCGGCGAGTTGGCGAGCCAACTCGGCGAGTCAGGTCAACTAGAAGTTGTGTAACATCCCAAAAATACGAGCCAAAATTTTCATTTTTAAAACATGTACTTAGCAAAACATTAGGAATAAAACGTTCAACGATCATATCATTTCACAAAAGATAGTGCATGTCTGGAAAACATTTTTATAAAACATAAAAGTGTCAGAGTACAAATCCCCAGGAAGATCTCATGATGCGGAATACAAGCATGTGTGTGATGTGCTGCTACCGCGCCAGCTCCTTCCCCTTCGAACCTGAAACCAAAACTGAAAACTATAAGCACAAAGCTTAGTGAGTTCCCCCAACATACCACATACCGTACAATCACATACGTACATATATTATCAAGCATATTTGGGTGCCCGACCTACCCCTTCGGTCCTCTCGACCGAATACTGTCTAGTACATCTGGGAGCTGTCCTCCCCTTCGGTCCTCTCAACCGGATACTGACCAGTATATCTGGGAGCCATCCTCCCCTTCGGTCCTCTTGACCGGATACTATATTTGGGAGCTTGCCTCCCCTTCGGTCCTCTCGACCGGATACTGACTAGCATATCTGGGTGCTGGTCTCCCCTTCGGTCCTCTCGACCGGAATCTGGGGACTACTTCACCCCCTACTACTACCACATAACACATATCACATAATATATCTAGCATGGCTGGGCACGACCGCCCCTTCGGCCCTATCGACTGGTACTCTGGGGACTATCTCCCCCTACTGTCACTAGCACATAGGAGCATATCATACTAACACACAAACGTATCACAGGTAGTAGCAACCTTAGATGAATATCACAGAGACAATCATCTATCATACAACTCCTACTGGTGGGCCGACATTGTGGCCGTAGACCCATCGCTACTGGAAGGTAACTCACCTCAAAGTAGCCGCTGGTCTGCGTGGGAACTGACTGTCTTCTGCTGTTGCTGCTCCGGAAATCCTCCGACTATAATTCCCACAAAACCCTTAGTCAAATACTGCTAACCGACCTCGGGGTAAAATGACCATTTACCCCCCAACCAAACCAAGAGTCAAAGTCAAAGTCACTGCCAGTTGACCCGACTCACCGAGTTGGCTTGCCAACTCGCCGAGTCCCTATCCCTTTGTCTGACCATAAACCCGTCTCTACTCGTCGAGTTAGGCATTGAATCGACGAGTTTTCCTTCTAAACCAAAGGCCAATAGTCCTTCATCCTACTCGCTGAGTTGTATGAACAACTCGCCGAGTTCATCTTCATCCGAAGAACACTCTATGTTGAGACTCGCTGAGCTGTATAAACAACTCGCCGAGTCTGTTCTTGAGGCAAGAAGATTGCCTTGAACTCGCTGAGTCATGGCATTGACTCGCCGAGTTACTTCATGAGTGAGTCTGGCTTCCGACCCACCGAGTCACACCCAATGACTCACTACTATAACCCGCAAATACGAAAAGGGGGAAAACTCGGGGACTCGCGACTCGACTCACCGAGTCAGATGAACGACTCGCCGAGTCGGCCACATGCAAATACTATACACGCAATTTTGCTTGAATCCAGCTCATGTCATTCATAGATATGGGTTTCTAGGGCCTGATTAACACGTAAAGTTTCCAACTTTACGTGTAAATAAACACCCATGAGGGTTTTAGGGCTCAAAATGCACCAAAAGAGTAGATCTAGGGTTTTCATGCAATATGGCTCCATAAAGGCAGTAGATCCAAGCTCTTGGAGCTCAATCATGCCTAGATCTAGAGGCTAAACAACTTATTACCAACCCTAAAACACAAACAAGCTTGGGAAAGGCTCAAGAAGCACTTTCATGGAGCTACAAGAGACAATAAACATGAAAACAGAGGGAAACTGAGTTATACCTCAAGGAAATCACTGAGATAACACAAGAATGCCTGGCCTCCTTCTTCTGTTCTTGATCTACTCTCCTTCCCTCTCCAAATCTTCAAGAAAACACACCAAAATGCTTCAAACTCACAAGCAACAAGGCTTGAACGAAGTATAGAGCTCTGAGGGTGAAGGGGGCGAGCTTGGGGGCGGATAAGAGGGTTTAAATAGGGTGCAAACCCTTGAAATTTAGGGTTTCATCAGATAGTGGGGACTCGCCGAGTCGCCAACTTAAACGTGTTCCAGATCCCGTCTCTACTCGGCGAGTCGGATCTACAACTCGCCGAGTCCAAGGCTAAAAATGAAAAACACTAAGATAAATTTTAGGTACCAGGAACTAGGAACTACAAGTTGACTTTGACTTTGACTTGGTCAGGGGTAAAATGGTCATGTTACCTTAAGAGTAGATGTCAGTTTCTGACTAAGTGTTTTGTGGGAATTTTTGTTGGGTTTTGAGCAATCTAACACTTCCTAAGTGTGCATGCAACCCTAATAAACCTTGGATCTATGTTTTCTTCTAAAATACATGCAAATAATAACTTCCAAGGCTTCTTCCTAACTAGCATAGCATAAGGATTATGAATCATAAAAGTACTAGTAGAAATACATACCTTTTGATGATGGTTGATTGTTTGGAGTTTGAGAACCAAGCACCAATAGTGTGAATGCCTCAAATGGAATCACAAATCACCACAGACACTTGGAAAACTTTGAGAGAGTAGTATACTTTCTTGTGGAATCGGCCACCATTAAGTCACACACTCCTAGTGTCCCATTTCTTGCATCATATGCTTCTTTATATAGTGTGCATGGTTAGGGTGAAACACTAATAACCCATGTCTTTTCCTTTCCAAGGATCCATGGGTTAAAAGCTCCATGGATCATCCATGGAATTTCATATTAGCTTAGCCCATTAACAAATGAGTATTAGCCCACACTATATAAAATATAATAGCCCATAATTTAATCAGTCTTCTTTTTAATCTCTAAATTAATTCATAATTAATTTAAGACTAAAACTAATTAAATAACATGACTTCATATTAATATATTATAACTTATAATATATTAATAAATCGTAAGTATACAATTCTCATAAAATTATCCATAAATCGTTTGGGTGAAGTGCAACCCAAATGGACCATGCCGGGCCGGGTCAAGTATGTACCAAATAAGTTATGGACTTAGACACCTTATCCAACAGACTCCCACTTGGATAAGTCTAATAACTATATTTGCGTATGTTACTTCAGGAACCAACCAGCAATCGTAGCTCTCGAAAACTCTGTTGAACTATGAAGCGCCATTTTAGATAAGTGATCATATAATCCTCTGTTCTCATGATATCAGCCGAACAAATACATGGAACAACGTCGTACTTATTGTCCAGCAGTTTGTTTCCCGATTTTCGATTTGTTTGACAAAGAACCTAATCGAACACATCAATTTAGTTCTGACCGGCTGGTACATAGGTCACAACAAAATCATCGAGGGGCCCAGATATCGCTTCTATTTCTAGAAGGAACAGATAAACTTCGACTCATATGCTTGTTCTACTACTTGTTGAATTGTACACAAAGGCACGTTTTATAACATCAAGTTACTGATGCGTTTACGTGCAATCAATGCACAACCAACTCATAGGTAACAACTCATATCTCTAGGTTTGAAGATTTATATGATATTACCGTCTCACGATCACTCGAGATAAATTCCATGAAGTGATACAAGTGAGCGTGGGTTTATTCCAATACTCATAACTTATGAGCACTCATGAATGTTGTAGCAACCATTGCTATGACTAAACCCATTTAGCCATCTATAAACTCGATTCATGATAGTCTTGATTCATACCTACTTCCAACATATGAACGACTGTGGATTGTTTAAATAACTTAGTCATTCGGAAAGAATAACCTAGATATTTTGGAAGTCAAAACATGCAAAGTGAAACACAATAATAATCGAATCCAATATGGTCTCAGAACCCTTTTGAATATAAATAGAACCACCTTTTATTTATCACCATATTGATTACACATTATTCATTGTATAATGTCTCAAACAATCAACTTACGACTTGAATAAAACAACAGTCGTCCCATGCTCCTAGCATGTACACTTTGTTTTTCTAAACAATAGTTATGCCATACTCCAAGTATGCACACTATGTTTGTCTATGATCCTTACATTGTGATGTAGATCAATTAAACATGATTCCAATGATACTCATTTCACAATCCCAAATCCTTATTGTAAATGTGAGAATCCCCGATTCCTACCATTTAACAAAAAAAACGTTAGATTTTAAACTTTTATGCAATGTTCCTCTTGTAATGATTATGCACAAAGTCACCAAAACCTTGTCACCAGTCATTACAGAGTATTCCAAAGAAGGTCAACTTCTATGGAACGGAAGTCTCATATTCAAAGTACATTGCTTTGAACATCCTTCTTGCATTAAGGTTTTCTAATCTTACATAGATTGAATAAGTTCCACCTATGGAGACATTTCCATAGTCCCATTTTGACTATCACTTCCGAACAAGAGTTACTTCTTTTCAGAATATGTCAATATGGTCCTTTCCGACAACTTACATCATACTTCCAACTGTCCCTGAGCAACCAATCTTTGGCGAACCTCAGATTTGTCCTCGACAATTGCTTAATCACTTTAGTCATATCCAGTTCTAGACTTTTCCCTTCTCAATGCCTTAAGCATTTGGAAAATTTAGAAAAGATGAATATTATAGCACATGCAATCGATCTTATATCCGAAGCATATGGGACACGATTCATGATGTTTGACATAAAGACATGATACTAGACCAGTCTTTTGCTACAATATTTTTTATTTGCCATGTTTTTCAAAATTTAACTATGAAGAGGGATGCCGTAATCATAATCGAATTTTGAAAACGCAATATATATAGAATTTCTTCAAGTTGAACCATTCCAACATAAAATTCATACATATATATATTCTTGACTAAAGATGATTAAAATCTCAATCTAAGCTTTAGAATTGAAACGAAGTATAATTTCCTCTCCCTTAATTATAGCAAAACAAATTTTCAACCCCTGCAACTTCATGAATTGAAACTTTGTTTTCTATAATTAACATTGCTAACTTGCAACACTAAACGTAATAATCATGCTCCCACTAACATGATGATTATCAGCAAAACACTTATGCTCCCACTAGCTCTGACATATTTCCAGAAATCTGCTGGACTTCTGAAATTTAGATTCATACACCCTTTATTAGATAGCTCACATGTGTGTCTAAGCAATTTCAAGAACTATGAAAAGGGATGCCGTAATCATAGTCTCAATTTCTTAGACCTTTGCCATTTCTCACAAGTCCATGTTAGTGTACAAGGGTAGAAACATTTTACACTACATTTGATAAGTGTTTTAAACCTTACTTTATGTCACTCAATGTTACAATCTTGGAGTATGACTCTAAGAATTGTTTTGGAATGAAGTATGACTCATCTTCTCGATCTTAACCAATCCAACAATTCATGACCTCTCTTCTTAGCCATAACAATGCACTAAGACGTCCTTAGAGTATGAATTTGTGATATGGTTTCATAATCATTAAGATGATCATGAAATACGATACTAAAGTACTCTCCCATCCTTTCAAATTTGAGAAAGTTTTATCTTTCTGTCTAATTTGATTCTTCTCATTTGTTTTGTCATACATTGTAACCTTTCCAATGTTACAGAATTATATTTAACCTTATAAGTATAATCATATTTACTAATCTTCAGTAAATCATGACAAATCAATCTTTGTGGTGGACCTTGACCAGCACACACCCAGTGTACCTAATTCCTTAGTCCTTCAATTGACTCACATATACATGTGATCAAAGAATTAGTCTTAATTTTCAAAGATGAAAATTCTCATTCATCATACAATACAACTTGTATGATTCCAAGTTTCTGTCCAATTGAAACTTGGGTGATGAAAAACTTTCTTCATTTGGTAAATTCAGACACTACCACAAATGAAAGAATCAAATCCACTTTCCAATATTGCTATTACTGGAAACATATAAGCAACAATTTTCCACAGATGCCATTGTAAGGATATTTTTAAAATAAATAAAATTAAAACCCTTTTTTTTCCTTTTATTTTAAAACTTTGCGGAAAAACTTATCCTTACAATCCACATGAAAACCTTGTTGTTATCTATTCATAAGCAATATATTATAACTCTTAAGCAACAGCTCAAAATTCTGATTGCCGAACCATGCGATCGAAACCCACCTTTGCAATCAGAATCAACATATACTTACTTTAAGCTTCCTATCTTTTCTTTGATTCTTAAAAACATCAGCATGTGATCCATTCACATTATGTAATATGAATCTCCAAATAGGAACTTAATAGAGTTAGTAGTGGACTTTAACTGAAGTAGAGTCAAACCTCTTGACTTGATCAACCTTATGACCTTTCAGGTGAATAGGGCAGCTTCGCAACCAATGCCCCTTCCTTTGGCAACAAAACACATGGACCCTTTGGTAATGACACATGAGACTATCTCAGAATTTGCCTTTCTCTTTACTATTTGGTCAACCGAGTTGACTATAGCCGACCCCTTTCCATTGGGAAGAGAAATCATTTTCTAGATATCCAACGCTACCATTGTCAATGTCCATGTAGACTTGGGAAGTTGTTCTTTTAATCAAATTTGCTTTACTGGTGTTCCAAATCATTGCTGATTCCACAACACCAAGCAAATAGATTACATCATTAAGGGTCATGTCATAGTCCGTCTCATAGTAGTCCCAAAGAGACTCACTATGTTACTAAGAAAGTGATTGAACATCCAACTTTCACGGGACTTTGACACCCAACTCTCCCGGCTTGTCAATATGTGACTTTATCTCCAAGATGTGAGCACACATAGACTATGCTTGCCAATAGGGATTGAGTGACTTTAAACTTTTCAAGAACTTGTGGGTGAGGGAGAATAATTGGAGGAGGTGGAGGAAGTGAAGCATGATGTTGAGGGACACCATCTTCAAGAGATTTGGGAAGATCATAGTTGTCTGAACCAGACATCTATAATGGGAGAAAATCAAGTTAGTTGATTCAAAGTCCTTAATATAACAACCAATATGAAGTATTAAGGCTGGGACCCAACACAATATTTTATAATTTGGAAGAGGGATACCGTAATCCAAGCTATAAAATATTTGAAGGTAGGCGAATGACGATTCACCAATTTCCACCATGAAAAACGAAATAATTTATTAGGTTTTAATTGGATTTGAAATTCCTAGATCTTTTGAGATTCATTGAACTTTTCAATGGCATGTTTCAATCTCGAGTGTGCCCTCTCAAATTTTGTGACTGGGATGCCGAGGATCACAAAACAAGGTGTGAATAACCATACCAATTCACTTGGTACCCTTAATATTATCACCCAATCAATGTGCCGGTTAACCACACACACTCCATTGATCTATGACAAACATTAAGTCACCCTTCGTGATCCTTACTAGTCCAAGTTAGTGTGCCGGTTAACCACACACGCTCCACCAACGACTTGGTAAGGTACAAAGTGTGAATTCCATGGGCTAGCACCAAATTCACATTTTTCCTAAAGTAACTAAGACTGGGAATTAAATAAAACATTTAGTTACTTTATAATAATCATTATACTTTTAATGAGAATTTAAAGTCATTGTCCTACCCGTTCGGCTAACGACCCTCCACCGATCAAGCAAGCGGTGGGTGAGAGTGGACACCCATTAAGTCGCCATTTTATAGGCAACAACCTTATACCCACCTTATAGACCGACTTCGTGAATGAGGCCTACTAACGGTAAAGCGACTTGTTCTTATACATATATATATAATAATTAACCATTAATCTTATAATAGTATAAGGGTAGAATTTTAACTTTTAAATCTTCTAGGGTATGGAATTAAAGTTTGTGTGAGACTTTACAAATTCCAAAACTTGAGGGCAAGTTTTGAACAATTCATAAACTTTTGGATATTCATAACTTATGAGTTTTAATTAAGTGTTTAATACTTTTAATGAAGAGTCTCTTGGAAATCCATAACTTGAGGACAAGTTATGAAGTCCATAAAAGCATTTATTAGAAAAACTCTTCTAAAGTGTAACTTATGACTTCTTAAAAAAACATTTAAAAGAAAAAACCTTTTGGAATTCCATAACTTGAGGACAAATTATGAATTCCATTAAAACACATTAAGATCAAGAATTAACTAACAAACAATTTGCAAATAATTCCTATGATCTAACAAAACTCATATGAACATGAACATCCACATCAACAATTTCAAGAATCATATGAACACATATAAACTTGAAATTTTGATTATAACTTTGAAATTGGTCCACCATCATCATTACCACATCAAAAACAGGTTTTATGAGTCCCAAACAGTTTAAGGTAATGATTCTAGACCAATTCCAGCACCAAAACTCGAAGATATGCTGTCTGGGGTTCCAACTCGTCGAGTGCATGAACCAACTCGCCGAGTTGGATGAATTTTGTCTTGGACTCGTCGAGTCCCTTCATGGGCTCGGCGATTCTGCTGTGCAGACAGCACATAAACTTCGATTTTCAGCAATCTGCATCAAGTATTCAAGAAAACAAGCCTAGGCTCTGATACCACTGTTGGGTTTTGAGCAATCTAACACTTCCTAAGTGTGCATGCAACCCTAATAAACCTTGGATCTATGTTTTCTTCTAAAATACATGAAAATAATAACTTCCAAGGCTTCTTCCTAACTAGCATAGCATAAGGATTATGAATCATAAAAGTACTAGTAGAAATACATACCTTTTGATGATGGTTGATTGTTTGGAGTTTGAGAGACAAGCACCAATAGTGTGAATGCCTCAAATGGAATCACAAATCATCACAAACACTTGGAAAACTTTGAGAGAGTATTATACT
Organism: Lactuca sativa; assembly: GCF_002870075.4. Taxonomy (NCBI): domain Eukaryota; kingdom Viridiplantae; phylum Streptophyta; class Magnoliopsida; order Asterales; family Asteraceae; genus Lactuca; species Lactuca sativa. Next base: position 4,655,600 of record NC_056631.2, read on the forward strand.
TTCTTGTGGAATCGGCCACCACTAAGTCACACACTCCTAGTGTCCCATTTCATGCATCATATGCTTCTTTATATAGTGTGCATGGTTAGGGTGAAACCCTAATAGCCCATGTCTTTTCCTTTCCAAGGATCCATGGGTTAAAAGCTCCATGGATCATCCATGGACTTTCATATTAGCTTAGCCCATTAACAAATGAGTATTAGCCCACACTATATAAAATATAATAGCCCATAATTTAATCAGTCTTCTTTTTAATCTCTAAATTAATTCATAATTAATTTAAGACTAAAACTAATTAAATAACATGACTTCATATTAATATACTATAACTTATAATATATTAATAAATCGTAAGTATACAATTCTCATAAAATTATCCATAAATCGTTTGGGTGAAGTGCAACCCAAATGGACCATGCCGGGCCGGGTCAAGTATGTACCAAATAAGTTATGGACTTAGACACCTTATCCAACAATTTTTAGCCGGAGGATTTCCAGAGCAGCAGCAGCAGCAGTAAGAGGATTCCCGTACAGTTCAGCAGCTACTACGAGGTGAGTTATCTTCCAGTAGCGGTGGGTCTATGGCCACAATGTCGGCCCACCAGTAGGGATCGTATGCTAGATGTTTGTCTTTGTGATATTCATCTGTGTTGTTACTACCTGATATGTTATATGCTAGCGTGATATGGTATGTGATAGTGGTAGAGTTCGGTTGATAGGACCGAAGGGTAGGTTAGGCACCCCAGATATGCCTAACAGTATGTTATGATATGTTTAGCTGCTAGCATGATATGTTACATGAGATAGAGGTAGTAGGAGGGGGGGAAAGTCCCCGAGATTCGGTTGTTAGGACCGAAGGGTAGGTCGGACACCCCAGATATGTCTGACAATAGATTATGCTATGATATATGTGGCAGTAGTAGTAGGGGGTGAAATAGTCCCCAAGGTTCGGTTGTTAGGACTAAAGGGTAGTCAGCACCTTAGAATAGTTCGACTTGGGTAGGTCAGCGCCCCAGAATGGCTTGACACGGGTAGGACGGCACCCCAAAATGGCTGCATGGGTAGGTCGGCACCCCAGAATGGCCGTACCGGGTAGGTCGGGCACCCCAGAAATGCCTGGCAGTATATATGTGATGTGATTGTATGGTATGTGGTACGATGGGGGAACTCACTAAGCTTTGTGCTTACAGTTTACATTTTTGTTTTCAGGTACCTCTTCAGCGAAAGGGAAGGAGCTGGCGCGGTAGCGGCACATCATACACACACACATTGGTTTTCCGCATTATGAGATGTTCTGGGATTGTACTCTGGCATTATTATTATTTTCATGTTTTGGTTTTCAGACACGAGATATGTTTTATGAAATGATATGATTGGATGATGTCTTACTACAATTGTTTTACAAACCACTTAATTTAAATGAAATTTTTGGGCGTGAAAATTAGGTCGTTACAAGTTGGTATCAGAACCCTGGTTTGAGGGATTCGGACACACCTTCGGGGGCGTCTGGACTCAAACTGAGGGATTAAAAGATTTTATAAGAAAGTGGTTTTCTAAAGAATAAAACAGAAGAGTTTTTTTAGAAAGAACAAGTGTGTGATGTGCGCGACCGGCCGAGCTTAAGTAAGTATTCCCCAAAGTACCCATACAATGTTATATTATGTTTGTCAGATTCAATAGAACAACATGCTAGAATAGGACTAAGGATCTAGGAATGATGCCTTATGTGTCTGCTTTATGTGCTTCAACTTATGAGAATTACATGCTAGTATTGAGTAGACAGTAGTAGGATAGCCTATTTAGGTTATGCCTGGTAGTATGAGCTTAGCCTTATATGCTAGTTCAGCTTCTCATTATGAGGACAGATTTGCTTGAGTAGTTTTCATGCGTCCGAATGTTGCTTGCTTTGTGTTATGTGGGACTCTGACTGATGGGAGTTAGTCATTAGGTGAATAAGTCACATTACATGTGATCAGGGTTGAATAATCTCAGAGTGTTGGATTAGGCCCTATGACGCAGCTCTTGTTTGAGTCTAATCGTTGTAGGGACAAGTATGTCACTCGAAGGATTATCTGAGCCTCATCACATGTGATGGTATTCAGGTAATGGCTAACTAGCATTACAAGGAGGCCCTCAGCAGTTGAGGACCGGTTTGGGTGGAGTCAGAGATTTTCCCTAGGGCAAGCCTAGAATGGAAATAACAGAGGATCATCAGTGGTGAAAGGGATCTGGTGGAGTCAAAGTTAGTCCTTGAGGAAGGTACGGATAGATATGGAAGGTAGTATGGGTCTGTACTCCTGAAAGCAGAGGATCCGTACCCGAATTAAGGGGGACTCAGGCAAGACCAGGGAACTTGTAATAGATGTGATCCCTTTAGAAGTATCAGTATCACTAATGGTTGCCTATATGTATTGTAGAATGATGGTACTACGTCAGAGGCCAACATTTGGTAGTGTTGGAGAGGGATCGGGTTCGGGATCAGGTTCCGAGCCAGTAGATGAGAGGCTACACGAGTTCATCGCGTCAGAGATCACCAGAGGCATCCTTGAGTCGACCACCATCATTTTCGGGTCGATCAAGGAAGGGATAGTTGAGCTGATGGAGGACCGCCTCAGGGCGTTCAGGAGTGACATGACATCTGGTCAGTCAGGATCTCGCACACTGTCCTTTAAGGACTTCAGGGATAGTGGTGCGCCGAATTTCCATGGGGCGAAGGACCCCATTGTTGCCAGATGATGGATTGCGGACATTAAGTCTGCACAGCTGACCAGCTTCTACCCCGAGGGGTTGAAGGTGAGATATGTAGCAGGGTGTTTGAGAGACAGGGCTAGAGACTGGTGGGAGTCTGTTGGTGACTCATTGGGAGCCTCGGCTGTTGAGGCTATGTCATGGTCGGATTTGTGACCCGGTTCCGAGCAGAGTTTACGCCAGCGGTAGAGCTTCAACAGCTGGCCAGAGAGTTTTTGGACATGAGACAGACTACGGAGACTGTGGCGGAGATCACTGCCAAGTTTCGAGAGAGGGCATTGTTGGTGCCCCAGTATACAGGAGACGAGGATATGAGGAGGACCCACTATCATGACATGTTGCGAGCCGACATTCGGGATCATGTTAGTTTTCCAGCTTTCCTTACCCTGGAGTCCATTATTGCCAGGGCGAGGGAGAGGGAGATCGATCTAGAGCATGTCCGGAAGAGGAAAGTAGAGGAGGGGAAGTCGCTTGGGGCTTCGAGGAAGAAGCCCAAGGGATCATATGGTAGGCCGAAAGGCCAGTCAGGATCGGGACGCTGCAGGAAATACGACAGGCCACATGAGGGGGCGTGTAGACTGGGATCATCGGGCTGCTACAAGTGCGGCAAGACGGGGCATTTCAGCAGGGATTGTACTGCCCCTGCACCGGTTATTCAGACGTCTGAGTTGGTAAGATTTCCTCCATAAATCTTGTAACACCCGATTCCTAGTATGTCTTTAATTCAAGTATTTATTATGTTTTTCTCTGGGACTCGACGAGTTGGGCTCCAACTCGTCGAGTAGAGTCGTGATTTGCGGGAAGTTTAAGTAGTCTACTCGACGAGTCGAGAGACCGACTCGGCGAGTAGACGATGTTTGAGTGAAACCCTAAATTGAGGGTTTGCACCCTATTTAAACACATTATAACCCCTCAACTCAGCCCCCATCGTCCAAAGCAAACCCTAAATCGAAACCCTAGCCTTGTTTGAGTGTTCTAAGGTCATTTTATGCATTTTGGTGATTTATGAAGCTTGATAAGAGGAAAGGAGCTTGGGAGTTCCAATAGGAGCTTGGAGATCCAGAGATTATGTTCCATTTCCAGCTCATTTATGGTAAAAAGCTCCTATCTTGATCTTCCATGTAAATAATCATCTTTAGGGCTTGGATCTTGGTATATTTAGGGCTTTCTAAGCCATTTTCAGGTTGTGAAGTGTAATACAAAGTTATGACTTCAGATCCGGGGCCATTGGGGGTCTTTATGGCATAAAGATGCCAACTTTGTTACCATAAACACCCCTATGCATCTTGTAGACCATCTTTTATGGATTTTTGAGCCAAAGATCCCATGCATGTGCACCAATCTTGAGACATTACGAGTAAAATGGACATTAGGAGGCCAGATCTATAGTTTTGATGTGTTAAAACCCATTTAAATCGACTGTATAGTAATGGTCAAGGATGGACTCGACGATTCGTTCTTTGGACTCGGCGAGTCGGGGTGTAATGATAACCAAATCCCTTCTGTCAAAGGACCAAATGATAGTGCGGAAGGTTCCCCAGTTGTTTAGGCTCTTAAGGGACCTGGGAATCATGGGACTCGACGAGTTCTAGAACACACTCGGCGAGTCCAAGGCAATCTCCCATTCTTTGAAGATGGACTCGACGAGTTTTTCATACAACTTGGCGTGTAACGACCCAAAAATCACGACTAAAAATTTCTTTTAAAACATAACTAAAACCATATTTATAAAAGAGTATCATAAGTCATAACATAATTTTTAGAGTATTAATTCCAAACATAATCTCATTATCAGAGTAAAACATTCCCAGGCTAACTGACTATGGTGTGTGCACTGCAATCTTCCCGAGCTCCTCCTTTAAAAACTGAGTACCTGAAACCAAAACTGAAAACCGTAAGCACAAAGCTTAGTGAGCTCCCCCAAACTACCACATACCATACAATAACATATAAAGCACATACTGGGCCTTGCCCACTGCATCGGACCGAAGTCCGGACTAACTGGGGCCTTGCCCCCTGCATCGGACCGAAGTCCGGAAACTGACTGGGACCTTGTCCCCTGCATCGGACCGAAGTCCGAACTAACTGGGGCCTTGCCCCCTGCATCAGACCAAAGTCTGGAAACTGACTGGGACCTTGTCCCCTGCATCGGACCGAAGTCCGGACTAACTGGGGCCTTGCCCCTACATCGGACCGAAGTCCAGAAACTGACTGGGACCTTGTCCCCTGCATCGGACCGAAGTCCGGACTAACTGGGGCCTTGCCCCTGCATCGGACCGAAGTCCGGACTAACTGGGGCCTTGCCCCTGCATCGGACCGAAGTCCGAAACTAACTGAACATCACATAACATAAACATATCAACTAGCATGAAAACACATATACTGCATACTGCATCGGGTCGTAGCCCGAAACACATAACACATAAATCCTGTCTGAGCCACGAAGGCATCAAACATACTAACTACTGCATCGGATCAAAATCTGGAAACTACTGCTAGCTAAACGGGCCGACATTGTGGCCTTAGACCCGTTCCTACTGGAAGGAAACTCACCTTAACTGCTGAGCTCTGTTGATAACCCTCTGGCTGCCAACCGACAACCCTCTGAGACGCTACTCCTCTAGCTCTCCGAACTACCAATATCAATCATGACGCTTAGTTTGACAGTCCTCCAAAATTCAACTAAGTCAACTCTGGTCAAAGTCAAAGTCCTGGTCAAAGTCATCCTTCCAGGTTGACCCTACTCGCCGAGTCAGCCTACTGACTCGCTGAGTTCATGAGCTCAGAAACCTCCTCCCTTCTCGACTCGACTCGTTGAGTCAGACCATGACTCGCCGAGTCTACTGATTTCCGAGTCTTGACCTGGCCAACTCACTGGGTCCCCACTCAACTCACTGATTCGAGTCTTAACTCGAAGGGTTTGGGGTTTCGCGACTTGACTCGCCGAGTCCAAAAACAAGCTCGCCGAGTTCAAGGCAATCTTCAACAGACTCGCCGAGTTGTTCTTCCAACTCGTCGAGTTCCTGCCTATCTTCATCCAACTCGCCGAGTCCACCCATGTGACTCGCCGAGTTGCTATGTGATTTAAGTCTGATATCTAGCCTGACTCGCCGAGTCCATATGTGCATTTCCATAATTTCGAGTCACAGAGCTTCTCCTTTGCTCCAAACAATAGATCTGGGTTCCTAGAGTCCATTAGCAACATAAAGTTGCTAACTTTACGTGCTTCTTGCCTCATAATACCAAAAACCAAGCTAGAGAGGAACTCCACTCATGGGGAAAGGCTTTTTCATAGCAACTAACATGGCTTTCTGCATTTTCGATCCAAAAAGAGCTCAGATCTGGAGTTTCAATTCCAGATCTAGCTTATGCACCAATTTCTCATCACATACTCTCAAAGGAACCCTAAAACTTCATGAAAGATGGATCTAGAAAGGAGAAAGCCAAGGATAACGATTCATTACCTCCAAATGCTCTAAAAAGTTCCACCAACTCTGGATCCAAGGCCTCCTCTTGCACCACTATGAATCTCTTCTCTTCCAAGCTCCAAATTACTTCACCAAGGGTAGATCTTGCTCCAAAAATGATTTTGGTGGCTAGGGTTTGGGGTCCTGAACTATTGGGGCCGCAAATGAGCCCTAGGGAAGAGAATAAGATGCTTAAATAGGGTACCAAGTCCCGAATTTAGGGTTTCCTCGTTCAGACCCAACTCGCTGAGTTCACGAGCCGACTCGCCGATTTGATCACTTACTCGATCCCCCGGATCTCGCTCAGACTCGTCGAGTTCCTTCCTGGGCTCGACGCGTCCACTCCTTGACTTAGGGTTTCTTCCCTTTTCTTGGCCTTTCTGATCTTGGGTGTTACATGGCGAGTCATAGACTGGACGCATTCATATGCTGAAGATGAACTCGACGAGTTCAAGGAAGAACTCGCCGAGTCGGTTGAAGATTGACTGAAGTGTTGTTGAAGGTGAACTCGTCGATCTCTTGCTAGACTTTACGAGTGGGTACGAGTTTGTAGTATTATGTGGACGAAGGGACTCGGCGAGTTGGCAGACCAACTCGGCGAGTCTGGTCAACCAAAGAGTTGACTTCACAAGGGTTTGACTTTAACTTGGATTTAATTTGGCCCTTGAAGGGGTTATGGGTACAAATTGATAACTTAGAAGGGTTGTCGTGTAGGGATTGAGGAGTCGAGGAGAGCCGACTTTCACACCGAAGACAGTGCAGCCGCTACACGACATCGAGGTGAGTTGCCTTCCAGTAGGGGTGGGTCTAAGGCCACAATGTCGGCCCGCCAACAAGAGTAATTGGTAGATAATTGTCTTTGTGATAATTATCTTGGTATGCATATGTCATATGCTTATGTGATATGCTTATGTGATATGCTTATGAGATATGCTATGTGAGTTAGTGGTAGTAGTAGGGAATAGATTTTCCCTGACTTGGTCGTTAGGACCGAAGGTTAGGTCAGTACCCTAGATATGCCTGGCCGTATGATTATATTTGGTTATTGTATGATAGAGGTATGGGCGAAAAGTCCCCGATGCCGGTTGAGATAGGCCGGAGGGTATTCGGCACCCCATAACGACCTGACATCGGTAGGTAAACACCCCAAAATGGCTTGACATGGGTAGGTCAGCACCCCATAATGGCTTGACATGGGTAGGTCGGGCACCCCAGAACTGCCCGACAGTATGTATGCTATGTGATTGTATGGTACGTGTTATGATGGGGGAACTCACTAAGCTTTGTGCTTACAGTTTCAGTTTTGGTTTTAGATACCTCTTCATCCAAGGGAAAGGAGCCGGCGGCGTAGCAGCGCATCACACACACATTTGATTTTTCGCACTGACAATGTTTTTAGTAAACGAATATATAATTTACTTAATTACAAACAAAAATTTTTGGACTCGAAAATTGGGATGTTACAAATCTAGTGATTTTACACATAAAAATACTAGTTTTGTTACATTTACACACATTTATATGTGTTATTATCCATAGGGTAATACCATCTTCAAGTGTTCTAAGCTTGAGGATCTTCATCTTCATCTCTTTATCCACTAAGAAATCCACTGAAGGTGAGTTCATACCCCTTCATTTTCGATTTTTCCAAGTTGTAGGGCGTTGGGTGGGGGGGGGGGGATACAAGTAAACAAATTAATCCTATTTGGATGATCTAAAGACTTTGCAAACTAAAAATACAAGTTATGTCACTAAAACATATCTAAGCTTAAAAATCAACTTTTTACAGAAAAGTTGTGGTCTATTCACGGACTGTTTTACCCTGTTTAAACTTCATATATTTCAAAACTATTCAATATGCAAATAGTTCAGGTCTATACCTTTTTTAAGGACTACTCGCACGCGTTCATACGATTTTTCAACAATTTATGGTGATTTTTACAAAACTGCCAATCATTTCAGAATATTTTCGGACCATTCTGTAAAAATGAACGTTTTCACTCTCGTTAGGAACCACTTAAGGTCAGGGAAAAATATTATGGACAAAGTAGACTCATTTTCTAAGCTCTGAGAGTTTATAGATCTAAATTTCGACTTACAATGATTTTTCTAAAAATATGGAAAGAAAAGTCAAAAACTAGAAATTGTCTTTCTCATACTAAATGTTTTTATACTTGTGTTTAGATGTTATAATCTTTTAAAACATCTAGATATGAAGATTATAACATCTAGATATGATAACTTACATGTATTTATACATTAGATTATACAAATGGACTTAACAAAACATTCATAATAAACTTTAATTGGAATTGTTTATGGGCCACAAATACTACTTTATCATTTTGCACGAACCATATAATTATTTAAAGGTAAAATTATTTTTACACTATGTAACCACTATGGAAGGGTAATACTTTCACTTGCGAAAAGGGTTTTCATTACACTAGATGTAAACATATTAATACAATTTTGTGAGACATAACCTTCACCGTACCTACTTGAGTATATACTAAAGTTCCTGAATTATAACCAGAGTCTCGGTAAGAGAGCGTGACACTTGTGTATAGATCTATACGGGACCATCAACCTCGCACCCAAGTTGTTAGCTACAGTTAGATCGGCAGGTCTAGGGGACAAATGTCTAACATTCTGACGCCTGAAGAACGCCGTAGCAGGCCACTAGTCGCTAGCACGGTTATAGTAACTCACATGGGGTATTAACAATACATTTGGTTTACGGGGTTAACATACATTCAATTAAGTTTATATAATGATAAAACTTCATAATAATATTTTCCAGTACAACACTACTTACATTTTTGGGTCTTTGGGTTTAAGACTTACCACTCATTTTTAAAGAAAAGATTGGATTTTTTGAAAGCACACTCTATCACTTTTACAAGGAAAATTTACTGATTTCTCTCATACAAAACTCTTATGAACTCACCAACTTAATTGTTGACACTTTTTCAAAACCACTTGTATTCTCAGGAAATCAGTAGACAGGTAACAAAAAAGGTTTTGAGGATGGGGCGTCGCATCGTCACGTTATTTACTTTTGTCATATGTATTTGGTATCAACTAAACAATGTTTTGGATACAATGTCAACTTCTTAATTATCAATATGATGGTTGTATGGCTTTGATCACTATTATTCATTATGTTATGATATTGTACATGAAGTCATCCACCCCCAGACGTTTCCGCCATTTAGGTTTGGGGTGTGACAAAATCAAACGAAGATTCAACCTGAAACCCAAATAGTTCATATTTCCAAACCCACAATCTAACCCGAAATCAAACCCATAAATCATACCTGGAAATCAAACCTACCATCTGGATGTAGAGAATGGGATGAGAAGAAGATAGACGGATAAAGAAGAAGGGCATTAATGGAACTATTGATGGTGGTGGGAACCTCGATGAACAGAAACAAATGTGGTGAATCTTTGTCGCCGGAAAACGAATCTAGTGACATCCTTGCCGCTGGAAAAAACGAATATGGTACCCCAACTAACAAAACCCCTAACACGATCTCTAGAATAACATCCAAAGAAGATCTTCATACAACATTCTTGCATATGTGTCCCAGAGGAGGGTTTTAACGGGTGTGGATCGTGAAAGCCATCGTCGGGAACTACTCCGCCTCCGTGATCGTCAAAGTCACTGCCTCCTAAAGTCTCACACCTTGTGCGCCGCCGCCACTACATGTTCGCATGAAACCCTAGAGCCATCATTGCCACTTATTCGCTTGAAAATGTTTATCGTCTCAGATCCACGCCATCGTCTCATTCTACGATGTTGCTTCAGATCTACACCATCATCATCATCAACTGTGTAGATCGTGTCAAATCATTTAACATGTTGGTTGTTTCTGGTGGAGTGAGGATGGTAAATGGAGATAGAGGGTTGTTCGAGTCTATAGAGGTGGTTGGAAGTCCGTCGACATTGTCGTGTTTTCCGGCGGAGCGGCGGTGATAAGTAGTGGGCGGTGGTTGAGTATAGATTTTAAATATACGAAAGAGATGGTCAACTGGTATTCTAAAATGGGTGGGCCAAAATAATTTATTATATAAAATTTTTAATATATTAATTAGAAATACATAACAAATAAATGAAAAAAAGAAAATGATAAGGGTAAAATAGTCTTTTTATGACACCAGGGACGAAACATGCAACTTTTTACGACCTGCCGAACGGTCTGAGTTAATTTTTAAAAATAGGGACTGAACACGCTTTTTGACATATACACGAGGGACAATTGGTGAATTTACCCTTTTTAAAAACACCCTTGAATTTTCCCGGTCAATATTCAATTGTGGCACTGTATTTATAATTTAAAGAGCAGTGAGTGTCAATTGTCGCCAACGAGCTTCCTCCGTTGATTCAATTTTTTTTGTCTATAAAATTTAGAGTTTTGTCTATTGTCTCTGCTAGTACGTCCTCGTTGGTTGATTTTCCGCTTGAAAGATGCCCTCTTTCTCGCTTTGTCCATTCCCAGTGGTTGACGAAGTTGGACGTCCGGTGGACCCTCCCCATGGGTGGCATCAAACTCATCGTTGAGATCGAGGTTAACACCAATATCCGACTCGGCCGTTCTCGACCTTTTGTTGGAGCCGATAGTAGATCCCGAATGCGCCGTATGCGGATAAATGACCCATTTTGGACCATTGTGACAAACTTCCCACGTTTTTTGGTTGGCAAATGGTTTACCATTTTGGTAATTTTGTATTGGTACAACGCGGTTAATAGAATGTTGAAATCGTTGCTACCACTTCTATGTATATTTTTAATATTGTCAAATACGCCGTTAAATTTGGTGCAAGCCGCTCGAAGGTCACACCGTTTTGCATTGATTGAGTCGTATGTTCGACTCGTTTGTCTTCCTAATAACGCGTGGAAGTGGTCTAAAACACGATTCTAAAAGCTTTGACTCGTTTGCACGTTGCCGACATCTTCGTCTTGTGATATGAAAAATCCAAGTTTTAGCTAAAGTTTCCTCCCCCTCTTCGGTCCATTACATACTTTTCTTTTTCCTTGGATCTTTTGATTTTTTTTGTCTTCTACGACTTGGTTTCAACCTGCTCGTTGTCGCCGTCATTGTTGAGGTTTATAGGTTTAGACTGAGATAATGAAACTTAAGATAGTCGTGAAGTTTGGTGATGGTGGGAAGTTTGGGGTTGAAATTGCGGAGAATGTTGTTGTTGAAAGGCTTGAAATTAGGGTTGAATGAATTGTAGTGGTTGTTCACGCGTCTTGGGGAGCTGACACGGCCTCCCATGTGTCTTCTCCTTACCACTCCGGACAGGCTTAGAGCTCAATGTTTGTTTATAATTTTTAAAATGAGCACTTAATATCATTAGAGATGAAATTTTTTTTTCTTTTTTTATTTTGACCATTCAATAAATATTAAGCAGTCAATATACTTTCACAACTTCAACATGTAACCCCTTCTATTTTAATAATTTCCAATTTAGCCTTTTCGCTATAATCTAGTTTTAAATATTTTTTTATTTTTTTACTAATTAATTATTTTTATTAAATATTTAATAACATCTCATTTATAAAATATAGTTTTTATGATGATAAGATAATATTTTCAATGTTTATATTTTATTTTTGTAACTATAACATAATAATTTCTCTTATTTTATTTACATAAATAATGAATCAATATATTAGTATTTATATATTTGTATTAGATGATTAATTTTGTTTAAAAATAGACTAATTAAATGATAAAATTTTATACAATATTTTAAAAAGATAAAGATAAATTAGTTAAAATTATCAAAAAAAACTATTAAATAAGGTTTTATAAAATATTTTTATGATTTTTAGAGATTTTTTTAGGTTCTTTTATAAAGTAAAAGATAAAAAAATATTTTTTTTTTCAAATTTTATGATTGTACTCATTTTGTAGATAATTAAATTTTAAGAACTTTGGTAATAAAAAAAAATATGGCCAAAAAACGATGTTGGTGGAAAAAAAAACCCCACAAAATAAGGGCTTGACATGTGATAAAGATAAAAAATAGGAAGCTTGAAGGGATTTTTTTTTTCTTTTCTCTCTTTCGTTTTTACCTATATAACTTTCAAACAATTAACATTTGCCGGAAGCAGACCACATTACACATAAAATACAAAATGCAAAAGAATAGTCTTTTTGAAAATTCTGATTCTGGTAATAACAAATTTTCACATTTACATTTTCTTCCATTAATTATTTTATATAATAGTTTTTATCATTCATAATTTTAAAGTTAAACTATTAATTATGATTTTAGTCATTTACTATATTTTTAAGTTATGTTTTTTGTTCATTGTATAATATTTTTAATAGTTTTCGTTTTTATTAATTTTCTTTAGATATATTATCAAACCTTATTTTCGTCCACTTCTTCCATATATAATTGTTTTAATTGAAACTTTATTTTAATACTTTGTGGTCACGTCATCATGCTATGAGGGTTTTAGGATAAGCTTATGAAAAATTATAAACACTTTTCAACTTATACTTTATAGCTTATAAGCTGATAAGTTAGTTGTGTCTTATTTATGGATTTTGATTTATTGTCGGTATGACATCGGTATAAACTATTTTATACAAACACTCTTTTTAGCTTATACCGGTGTGGAACTGGTAATAAGCTAAAAATAAGCTTAGCCAAACATCCTCTATATGTTAACTGTTGTTATTTGTAAATCACATTTTATATACGAATTACAAAAGAGTTACTCCGCACATTAAAGTTACGGTTTTGATCCTTACATAATTTTTTTATAGTTTTTATTTTCTTTAATTGTAAATGAGTTTTCTGAGGCAATACGTGTGGTGAGTTAAATATTCGTTTGATTTTAACTAGGGATGAACATATGGACCGAGGAACTGGCTGGAACCGGAACCCGATGGAATCGGTCGGGTCGGGAACGAGACGATATTCTTGTGGATTTTTGGAACCAGAAACCGGTAGAACTAGCAAAAACCAAAACCGTATGTTGCTATTTCTCAAGGACCGGTTCCAACATTGAAGACACGGCAAAAACTGGAACCAACAGAACCGACGGTCCGATTCGGTTCCTATTTTCCACCAAGTTCGGTTCCGGTTCGGACCAGTTCCAACCAGATCGGTTCATTTGCTCGTCCCTAATTTTAACTTGCTAATATGAAAGTTATAGTGAAAGAAGTATTAGTAAAATGTTTGTTGATGTAAAATATATGCCTTTCATTATGCACACATGTCAAAAACAAAATTTCCCTAGTCTCTACCAAGTTCCAAGAAAATCTATAGATGGAAGGGTCCAAATTGGCAACCAACCATCACAGTCCCACTATCATCATATAGAGACAAAATATTTTATTGTTTTTGTCACAATTCTTGTGTTTTATTTTTATAGTCGTCGTTTTAGGGTTCGGCTTGATTTTTTTGGGATAAATTATTGGTTGAGATGCAAGAAATTTTAATATGTTTTTATTAATGAATTTAATATCTATTTATTCTTTAATGAACAACATTGATATGAAAACTCATTTATTTATACTAATATAATTTTCTTTTAATTTAAAAATAATAAATTAAAAATAAAATTTTTAAAAATAAACCCTCCAACAAATTTGATTAATGATTTAGTCATGTCATGTGGCAGTGTGTGTTCATCGTTGGATATCCGATATTTTCTTATATAACCGATCTAATCTAGTTATCTATTGGATTTTGGATTTTGTCATATAATCAAATCTAGATGACTATGCTCAACAAATAACAATTGGATTGGTTCGATATTATCCATTTGATTTTTTTTCTTGGTACAAAACATAAAGCAGCGTTTTATAGAGTATAAAAATTGTTCAAATTCGTGAGAGCCCAAAAAACTAGAACATAACCTTTCTTTATACCCACTAAATGAATAAAGGGTGAAAAAAAAAACGGATTTAGGAAATTATTTGTAGTGATAGAGAAGTTAAAATCGTTTTACAATTGTTTTGTAAAGTCACTAACTTATATTTTTTAGCTTAGACCGCAACTTTATTGCACTAAACACTACACATTGCATCGAGTACCACATGTCCATGAATTGAGCACCACAATTCTTGCACCTCGGTATTGCAACTTTGTATCTCGGCATCACAAGTTTGCATACTTGCAACAACAAAACTATTTACCTTAGATTATTTAAACGTTTTCACAAACCCTCCACTTTCAAACGCATTCGAACTCAAAAACTACATAGAAGTTTTGGAGCATGGGCGCCAGGGACACTCCCCCCTTGACCCTACAAGGGGGTACAACCCCCCATTGACCCCCCACATTTTGTTGTGTTCGGGTTTATTCCAATTACACTAAATTGATGGTGACACTAAAATATCCAATATAAATAAATATACCAATCCAAACAAAATAACATACCAAAAAGACCATTTGTGTAGTTTATTTTTTTTAACAAATTATATTTTTCATATATTTTCGTTTAAATTTAAAGAACAAAAGTCCATCATTCATACCAAAAAGGTGAAGTAAGAAAGGAAAGTGAGTTGTGGAAATTATGAAGCACATAGTCCCACATGGTTAGGTAGGTCCACACACCATAAGTCCATGATGCCATGCGATTAAGACGCTTGTTAATTGTTATAAGAGGCCAAGAGGGTGTGCGTGCTGTTTTGGTCTTTGTGTGGTTATTTGCTCCCCAAGACAACTCACAATTAAGCACCATGCAAAGGTTTTTTGAGTCGTCCTTCGTTCTTCCTCTCTACCACAAAGGTAACATACAACTTTCCTTCTTGCTCACTAACTATCATTGTATCATGATGTATAAGTGTTTTTTGATTCTCTAATTACGTTCGTACATTAAGTCAGAAAATCTATGATAAAGCCTAAAGGACATATATAGTTCAAAATTTAAATGTAACTCGGTTAAATTCTTTCATGAATGATCTCATAGTAGAAGATTTCAACAATTCAATTGATGTAAACAAACTATCAACCATACAAATTTCGTATCTAAGTCAATCTTTTTCTTTCTGAAAAATAGAATGTTTCTATCTTCTCATTTGAATGATTTTCTACCAACTGGATGAATATAGTTATCTTGATAAATATGATTTTGAAATTGATAAAAATTAAGGTTATTTGGATACTATTACTACTAGTGTGATGTCTGACGTTATCATAGATATAAGTTTGATAAGAAGGTGAACTGAAAAAGGACATCATAATTTTGCAACTGTTATTTTACTTATAAGTTAGACATTTTTTAAGTCACTTACTGAAGATAATAAGTTTTGGTTTAGTAAGAGCATCCAACCCACCTCAGTTGTTGATTTAAGTCTCTCTTGAAGGTTCAAGTCATGTTTGGGACATAGTTACCATTGAGCTAAAAGCCCTTTGGTAAATGACAATTTATAATGTGTAAAATGTTAGCTTTTCACAAGAGATGCATTTGGCATGACAGAGTTCTGTCTTTCACGCATCAGAATTGCAGACAAAAGCATGTAGACAAACTGAAATAGTTCCTCAGGAATCCTTTAAAACTACTTTTTTCTTCTTTAGGAAAGTGATATACAATACAAATTTGAAGGTGCAATATATAAGTTGTTTTTTATGCCCATACTATACAATAAGAACACTTATGGTATTTACATCTTACAACAGTAGTAAGAAGACCAACTAGGTAGGTTGAATTCGTCGTATAACATGCTATTTATCAGTTATATTTCTTTTTTGTGATATTTGTAACTTTTTTATCAAGTAAAAAACAAAGTAATGTGTACAACATTCAACATAGAGATCATTCTAAATATATTCACGAGATCTTTTTCACAAATTAATTTGTTAAAACCAACATAGTTTCTTTTCACAGATTATAATAAATTAAGTTAACACATATATAAATAATAAAAGTACTAAAATAGAATATAAAAGGTGTAGTAGTTGATACGATATCTATTCTACATTTATTTAATTTGATCAACAAAGTTGTACAATAATTTGATATTGAGAGTTTTTTATAAACTAGGAAGAAATGTAAATAAAAATGACATTTGTATGAAAGCAAGGATAGAAAAATAAATGAAAATGACAGGTTAAGATTGGTCAAACTGAGAACATACTTATAAATTATAATCACACCCGCATTAAAACCAAGGCAATTTCATCCTAAAGTTAAAATTTTGTTACTTGGAAGAATCTTTCTACTATAAAATCAATTTGCCGGCCTCGAAATTATTAAACGCCCCTGCACGTAGATCTTTGTCCATCATCAGTTCTTGAATGTTTCTGCTGCCTTTTTTTTGGTTACAGATTGTTGAAGATGAAGCATAGCAAAATTTGAGATTTTATACAGAATTAGACATCTTGTAAACATTAAAGATGGTGACTACATCTTGGATCACATCTCTCTCTTGTTCTTCAAGCTCTGCCATGGCACAAAACGACAACTCATCCATGCTCAAATGGCTACAGTTCATCTTGCTCTCTCCATGTCCCCAAAGGCTACTCTTAGCTTCCATTGATACCCTCTTTCTCTTCACCCTCTTTCTTTTTGCACTTCAAAAGCTCTATTCAAGATTCACCTCCCACAATAACACCAATTCCGCCATTAATGAACCTCTAGTTCCTAAAACCCCAGTTTCTGTCAAAACCAATCTTTGGTTCAAACTATCTTTACTTGCTTCAGCCATTTTAGCTGTTTTAGCCATTGTTTCATCTATTTTGGGGTTCATCTGCAACACCCAGATGCCATGGAAGGTGATTGAAGGAACTTCTTGGTTACTTCAATCGATATCATTTCTCACAACCTTTGTTCTGATCATCCACGAGAAGAGATTCCAATCAGGAACTCATCCAGTCTCCCTTCGTGTATTCTGGGTGCTAAACTTCATCGCCATTACATTAATCGCATCTCCAAGTATCATCCGTCTGGTTTCCAACACTCCATTATCCAAAACCGGAGACGTAATCGCATCAATCTGTTTACCATTTTCGGCTTTCTTCTTGATTCCATCGGTAACCGGTTCAACTGGGATTACAGTGGCAACGGAATCAGAGGTTTCTGATGAAGTAAGCAAATCATCGAATGTGAGTGGATGGGCATCTGCTTCGATCTTATCAAAAACATTCTGGTTATGGTTGAATCCATTGTTGAAGAAAGGCTACAAAACCCCGTTAACGATCGAAGACATTCCTTCACTTTCACAAGAACACCGAGCTGAAAGAATGTCGTCCCTTTTCGAAAAAAACTGGCCAAAACCCGAAGAGAAGTCAAAACATCCGGTTCGAACCACACTCATTCGTTGTTTCTGGAAAGACATCACATTCACTGGATTCCTAGCGATCATAAAGCTCGGTGTTGCATACGTGGGGCCGCTACTCATCCAAAGATTCGTGGACTTCACCTCGGGGAAAAGCAACTCTCCATTCGAAGGATATTACCTTGTCACAATCCTTCTGGTTGCTAAATTCATTGAAGTTTTATCATCACACCATTTCAATTTCCACTCACAGAAGCTCGGGATGACAATCCGGTCAACCCTCATAACCTCTCTGTACAAGAAAGGTTTACGCCTCTCGTGCTCCGCTCGACAGTCTCATGGTGTGGGCCAGATCGTGAACTACATGGCTGTAGATGCTCAACAGCTCTCCGATATTATGATTCAGTTACACGCGATTTGGCTCATGCCTGTTCAAGTTGTAGTGTTGTTAGTCATTCTTTACGGGTACCTCGGGTTGTCAACTGTGGTTACTCTCATTGCGGTTTTGGTGCTTCTACTTTTTGTGTTTTGGGGTACGAAAAGAAACAATCGGTATCAGTTTAATATAATGACGAGCCGTGACTCGAGAATGAAGGCCACAAATGAGATGCTTAGTTACATGAGAGTGATCAAGTTTCAAGCTTGGGAAGAACATTTCAACAAGAGGATTCAGACATTTCGTGAGTCTGAATACGGTTGGCTTTGCAAGTTCATGTATTCGGTCGGTTCAAACATGATTATTTTATGGAGCACGCCTTTGTTTATCTCCACGGTGACATTCGGGAGCGGGATTTTACTCGGGATAAAGTTTGATGCGGGGACGGTTTTCACGGCCACATCGCTGTTCAAGAACTTGCAAGAACCGCTCTGGAGTTTCCCACAGTCGATGATTTCACTCTCTCAGGCGGTGATCTCGTTGGGGAGATTGGATGAGTATATGATGAGTAAGGAGTTGGATGAGGGTTGGGTGGAGAGGGATGATCAAGATGGCGATGCTACAACTGCTGTTGAAGTCCAAAACGGGTTGTTTAGCTGGAATGATGAGCCTTCAGAAGGGGGTATGAATATGATTAAGAACTTGAACTTTGAGATTAAGAAAGGTGAGCTTGCAGCCATTGTAGGGACTGTAGGATCTGGGAAATCATCTCTGCTTGCATCTGTTCTTGGTGAGATGCCCAAAATCTCAGGGAAGGTCAAAGTGTCCGGGAGCACTGCATATGTTGCGCAAACGGCATGGATTCAAAACGGGACGATTCAAGAAAACATTCTGTTTGGTTCACCAATGGACAGACATAAGTACAAGAAGGTAATAAGAACATGTTGCTTGGAGAAAGACTTGGAAATGATGGAATTTGGAGATCAAACTGAAATTGGGGAACGTGGGATTAATCTCAGTGGTGGTCAAAAGCAACGGATTCAGCTTGCACGGGCTGTTTATCAAGATTCTGACATCTATCTTCTTGATGATGTGTTTAGTGCTGTTGACGCCCACACCGGTTCAGAAATATTCAAGGTACGTGAATTTCTATTAACTAAACTGTATCACATTCTTCTTCTTCTTCATATACAAAAATTCTCATAAATTTAGTTGAATGCAGGAATGCGTGAGGGGTATCCTTAGAGACAAGACGGTCTTACTTGTGACTCACCAAGTCGACTTCCTTCATAATGTGGATCTTATCCTGGTGATGCGTGATGGGATGATTGTACAATCAGGAAAGTATGATGAACTGGTTGATTCTGGTCTGGATTTTTCAGCTTTAGTATCGGCCCATGAGACCTCAATGCAGCTAGTACAAATGGAGTCTGCTACTGAACCAGAAACCCTAACAAAATCTCTTAGCCATAATAAGTCTAAGTCCTCTGTGGAAGAAAACAAAGAAAATCCAAAAGCTTTAGAACGATCTCTGTCGAGTTCTATAATAGGAACATCAAAACTGATTGAAGATGAAGAACGAGAAACAGGAAGGGTGAGTTTACATGTATACAAAGTGTATGCAACCGAGGCTTTTGGGTGGACTGGTGTGGTTCTAATTCTGTTGTTGACGGTGTTGTGGCAAGCCACACAGATGGGTAGTGATTACTGGTTGGCTTATGAAACTTCAGAGGATCGGGCTGCTTCTTTCAGCCCTTCCCGTTTCATTGGAGTCTATGCAATTATTGCATGTGTTGCATTTGTCATGATATTTAGCAGAACTCTATTCTCTATGTTCCTTGGGCTTGAGACTGCACAAAAATTCTTTAAACAGATTCTTCACAGCATCCTTCATGCTCCAATGTCGTTTTTTGACACCACACCTTCCGGAAGAATTCTAAGTCGGGTAGGTTGCTTTCTAAGCATATCAAATAATTTAATAATATTGACATGAAGCTTATTTTATCTGTTGCATGTTTTTCAGGCATCAAGTGATCAAACCAACATCGATATTCTGCTTCCATTCATGATGAATCTGAGCCTTGCGTTGTATACGTCTGTGATTAGTGTCATCATCATAACATGCCAATACGCTTGGCCGACAGTCTTCCTACTTGTTCCACTCGGGTGGCTCAATTTCTGGTATCGGGTATGTGTCATTGTCTATCTCACATCTAATATAAAACAAAAACAAAATATGATATTTTTGTGTAATTACTTCAGGGGTATTACCTTGCGACATCTCGTGAAATAACTCGACTCGACTCGATTACAAAAGCACCCGTGATTCACCACTTCTCAGAGAGCATATCTGGGGTAATGACCATCCGGTGCTTCGGAAAACAAGACAGTTTTGTTCAAGAGAATGTTGAGCGAGTGGATGGAAATCTAAGAATGGATTTCCACAACAACGGATCAAATGGATGGTTAGGTTTCCGTATGGAGTTTCTAGGAAGCTTGTTTCTTTGCGTTTCCACTGTTTTCATGATCATCTTACCTAGCAATGTCATTCAACCAGGTATATATAACATACATTCTCACTTTCAAAACCCAACCCAATAAACCTCTCCAATCTAATGGGGACACTTGTATGAATTGAACACAGAGGATGTTGGATTGTCACTCTCATATGGATTGTCGCTCAACGGTCTGCTATTTTGGGCTTTATACACGAGTTGCTTCGTTGAAAACCGCATGGTTTCAGTTGAAAGGATAAAACAGTTTACAAACATACCATCAGAAGCAGAATGGGTGAAGAAAGATGGCCCACCTCCTCCAAATTGGCCTACTCATGGTAGTTTGGAGCTCAGAGACTTGCAGGTATAGCCAGGATACTACATTATCAAGATTCAACATTTCCAAATCATATCTGTCAACTTGAACTTGAATGTTTGATTGTGAGCAGGTTAGGTATCGCCCAAACACGCCTCTTGTGCTCAAGGGGATTACTTTAAAGATTGAAGGGGGGCAGAAGATTGGCGTTGTTGGTAGAACAGGTGGTGGGAAATCAACTTTGATCCAGGTTCTGTTTAGACTTGTGGAGCCATCTGGAGGGAGTATCATCATTGATGGTATCGACGTCTCCACACTCGGACTTCATGATCTCAGGTCACGATTTGGTATCATTCCTCAAGAACCCATCCTTTTTGAAGGCACGGTCAGAAGCAACATTGACCCTATCGGTCAACACTCCGATGAGGAGATATGGAGGGTAAATACGTCATTTTCTTTCTTTCTTAAATCTTACTCACTCATCTCACCTCCTTTGAATTTGTTCTATCTAACCTAATAACATGCTTTGTAGAGTCTTGAACGATGCCAACTTAATGATGTTGTAGCTGCAAAACCTGGGAAACTTGATTCTGCAGGTACTTAAAACGGATCTAGGGACTTTTTTTTTGGTCAAAACTCAAAATTAGAAGAAAAGATGTAATCTTCTTTTTAGCTTTTATATTTGGATGTTTTGTTTATAGTTGTTGATAATGGGGATAACTGGAGTGTGGGACAGAGGCAACTTCTCTGTCTGGGAAGGGTGTTGCTGAAGCACAGCAGGCTGTTGTTCATGGACGAAGCAACAGCTTCTGTTGATTCACAAACAGATGCAGTAATTCAGAAAGTCATAAGAGAAGACTTTTCAGACTGTACTATCGTAAGCATTGCTCACAGGATACCTACTGTCATGGACTGTGATCAGGTTCTAGTCATTGATGCAGGTATACTTTCTTATTCAATTTCTTCAAGAAACAGTGATCAAATGTTCATCAGTTTCTTCACCTAATTGAGGTCAACTAGCTGCTTAATGCTTACTTATCTAATGTGTTGTGACAGGGTACGCAAAAGAATTTGACAAACCCTTGCGATTGATTGAAAGGCCCTCGCTTTTTGGGGCGTTGGTTCAGGAATATGCAAACAGATCATCTGGTTTATGAGCATATATGAATGACATTGATGTTGCTCATATAATCCAACAGAACAAATTATCATCATAGAGCATGCCCTTGTTAGAAGAATGAAGCATGATTTAGGAATCAATAGAAATATGTATTAGCAAAAGCAAGCTACCACTTATTTAAACTTGTTGCTTTGATTGTAAAACCTCTATGTACACAAGAGGCAGAGAGGCTATTCAAATCCCCAAGAATACATGGACTGGCAATTGCCAATGCTCCTTTGTCTATGATCCTTTCTGCTCTCTCAGTTTGAAGCCTTTTTGCCCAATACTCGGGACAACTATACAAGTTTCATAAAGCTGGCGTAATTGTGAACTAAACAATAAAAATTGTATCATTTCAGTTAGTGTCCATTAAAAATTTGCATCGCCGTTATTACGGAAACTTAGCCACACTCACTACACAGTTCATCCGAATTCATAATCAGAAACCCTTTTCTTCTCATTTTTACTTATATTCTTTCAATCCATGCATAAACTCATATAAATACACATCAATGGTCCCGTTTCATATTATATAATACAGCTCATCGCAGAAGGATTTGAAAAAGCACCATTATTAGGTCAAAATTTATGTCCCGAATCAAATTCTGATTCGTACTTGCACTTCATTAACTTGTTAACGTAATAATTCACTTACCTGTCCATAAAAATATCAATTTAACCAAAGATCGATCAATCGGATTGCACGCATACCTCAATTTCCCAAACAGTTCCTTCACGTTTTTCTGAGACTACTTCCTTTACCACATTGCCTCTAAACAATGTCATTTAACTTGACCTCGATTGCAGTTGATATTCCTTCCTTACCACGATCCTTCTTCACGAAAATCATCGGCGGTGTTCTTCCTTTAACACATTTCAGCCACCCTAACTATCTTTTTTTTTTTTATTTTTATTTTTATTTTTTTTACAAAGATAACAAACTTCTTGGAATGTTCACGTGACCATTATCTGAACACACGTAAATTACACGAATGGTCCCTGTCGTTTGGAGAATTTGTGTTTTTTGTTGCTAACTTATTTTTTTAACTTAGGGCCTGTTTGATTTGCACTTACCGGGTCCGGTCAGGACTGACTGCTGACTGGGTCAGCAGTCGGATGTTTGTTTATGAGATATGAGACCTGATTCGGTCAGCCCATTCCACCCCCAATCCCCTTACTCGGTCAGTAAAAAAAACACGCCTGACTGGAAAAAATTGCATACGCTTTTTTTTTTTGCCCTCTCGCCTCTAGCTTCCCCAATACGCCCCTGCCCTAGACATCGATCTCCAGCATTGTTAATCGCCTCTTCCACGACCGGCGCCATCTTCTTCCACGACCTGCGCCACCCTCTTCTCCGACGGCCTGTTTGATCCGGCGACGACCTGGTGATTCCGGCGACAACCACACAGCGCGCAGGTAATGTTTCTTCTTCATCTTTTCTTTTTTGCTTTTATGTTTCAGAAATCACAAAGCCTTTCATGTTTGTTGTCAATTTACTGATTGAATTCTGAAATCAAAGTTTATCCTTGCTTCTTTCATTATTTTTTGATTAAATTAGATTGAAGGGTTAGCATATAATCCATTCATAATCTGTTTTTGTTTATGAAATCTGATTTCATATAGTGTTTTTGACAATTTGGTGTCCTTTACTTTCAAATATGTGTCTACTGCATTATGTATAGCACATTGGCATATGCTGTTATCATGCTTACAACAATATGTATTCAAGAAAAGGGGAATTAAAACAAATACACATCTAAGCTTATAGACCCCTATAATTACCATGTTTACATAAATATATATTCTAAAAGAATGTATATACACATAATTAGTTAATTATTTGTAGATAATAATAATATTAAAAGATTGTTTGTATAAGTAATATGGTGTGCTCCTCTTTAGACATTACTTTCTTTGCTTGTATAAATAATATGGCAACAATCAAAAGTGCAATGGAGCAACCAACAAAAGAATCGTAAAGATTGTTAAAGATTGTTGTATGTTTATAAAATCAATTCATAATGTGTTTTTGTTTATAAAAAATTGTTATATGTTTATGAGATCAAACTTTTTTTTGTATAAGGAAATCACATTTATGTGCTTTTGTTTATAAAAGATTGTTTTATGTTGTTGAAAATATCATGAAATCACATTTTTGCTTGATTTATTTGTAAACATGTGTTATGTGGATGATTTATTTGTAAATGTGTGTTATGTGAATGATTTAGCTACTTTTTTTTTCTTTTTTAAAATAGACATGACGGATAAAAGAACTAGGGTTAGTTGGAAGTCGGAATTGGTGGACAAAACATTTTTGGAAGCGTGTATCCAAGAATTAACAAGTAATGGCCGGGAGGGTAGTGGCCTAAAGGCAAGCTCATGGGTTGTGGTCGCAGAGAAATTGAAAACAGATCATAATTTTGTTGTCGACAAAAAACAAATGAAAAACCGATACGACTATTTAAAAGCAAAGTATGCGGTGTGGTTAAAACTTAAAAACAAAACCGGAAATATTTACAATCCCGTAACAAATTCTTTTAACATGACTAATGAAGAATGGGAAGCTGAAGCAAAGGTATATATATATACATATTTTTTAAATTAGATTATTTTTTTTACTACTTTAACAATATTTATTAAATTTTCAAACAGCTGAACAAGTATGTAGATAAGCTGAGAAATGCACCTCTCCCTTGCCCTAATCTTTGTACCCAACTATTTGATGGGGCGACCTCAACCGGTGTTCACAGTTGGGGGCCATCTTCGACACTACCTCATCCCAATGAAACCTTCAGTGCACATGATTTTGAGGATACAGAGATGGAAGAGCCAGCACCTCATCCAAATACCCCAAGCTCAACCGTACCTCAACCTACTAGTGAGGAATCATTTGGGCGGACAAAAAACAAGGGGGGCAAGCGAAATGGTCCTAAAGAAACCACACTTGATGATGACTTGAAAGAAGTTGGAAAAGAAATTATCAAGGCTGCACAAGCATTCACGGAAGCAAATAATCTTGACAAGGAGATGGATGCTTGTATGGCAAGGTTGACAAGCTTGGAGTGGGGAGAATATGATCCGAAATACACCACTGCTCTTATGTTATTTGCTGAAAGTGCTGGCAATAGGAAAATTTGGTTGCGCCTTAACTTGTCAACTTGTGAGTCGTGGGTAACAAATGCGGGAAGAAAGTTTGGATTAGTTGGTTGACTTTAGTATGTCATGGTTTATTGTTTGACTTTAGTATGTTCTGGTTCATTGTTTAACATTAGTATGTTATGGTTTGTTGGTTGACTTTAGTATGTCATGGTTTATTGTTTGACTTTAGTATGTTCTGGTTCATTGTTTGACTTTAGTATATTACAGTTTAGTTATGTTATGGATTGTTTTCTTAGATGCAATTATGTTATATGAATTTATATGTTATGGAATGTTATGCTTTTAGTATTTACATGTTACGGCTTGTTATGTTATTGATTAAAATGTAATTTGTATTTGACATCTAACAGGACACATGGATAAAGAAGGTGACTTTTTATATTTTCTTATATTCTCGTGGTATTGGTTGATGTTGATCCGACAAAGGCAAAGAATAATTAAAAGAATAAGAGCTAGTGAACAGGTAGCAAAGGGGTATGTGTATACGCAAGATTTGATACACGGATGTCCTATACAATGTTTCGATATGATACGTCTTTCACAAGATGCTTTTGTACTATTATGCAATCACTTTACAGAGAGAAATTGGTTGCAATCTAGTAGGACCATAAGCGTTGAAGAGAAGATGGCTATGTTTTTACATGTTATAGGACATAATGAACGTTTTCGAGCCGTTAAAGAAAGATTTCATCACTCCACACAAACAATTCATCAATGTTTTCATGAGGTCTTACGTGCAATGATGTGTTTTGCACGAGAAATTATAGTACCAACCTCGTTTAATGCAACAAGAAATACATCAGAACGATATAGACGACTAATGCAGATATTTCCCGGAGCAATAGGTGCACTAGATGGAACACTTGTACATGCAGTTGTGCCTGTGATCAACAAACTCGTTATAGGGGAAGAAGAAAAGGTGAATGTTATCAAAATGTAATTGGAATTTGTAATTTTGATATGATATTCACCTTTGTATGGGCTGGATGGGAGGGCGTAGCACATGATTCTAAAGTTTTGAAAGAAGTTGCATTTAACCCGACTTCCGGATTTCCATTCCCTCCACCAGGTTTGTAACTTTACTATACGTTTTTTTTTTATCTTTTTTTATTTATATGATAAATTTGTCATACATCTACAGATAAATACTACCTTTGTGATGCCGCATACACCAACACCCGTGGATTTATGGCTCCCTACCGCAATATTAGGTATTGGTTAGCGGATTTTCGAAGAAACAGAGCTTTAACTAAGGAAGAAAGGTTCAATCATGCTCATGCACAACTTAGAAATTACATTGAACGTGCTTATGGTGTATTGAAGGCCAGATTTCCAATTTTAAAACAAATGACTCCTTATCCTTTTCCAGTGCAAAGAGACATAGTCATTGCTTGTGTTGCGGTCCATAATTTTATAAGGAAATACGATATTGAAGATGAATTATTTACGACCTTTGAACAAAACACTATGGTTACTCCTAATGTGGGTGGTGGAGGAAATGAAGGTCAAAACATAGAAGGCATAGAATGGGGTTCAGAAGCCGTTGACTATATGACTACTTTGCGTGACCATATTGCTAATCAGTTACTTTCAAATGGTTCACGTTAAATTGTGTACTTTTTTTTATTATGTATGACAATTTGTATTTGGATTTTGTATTACATTTTGTATTTGGATTTTAATTGATGTATGTTTAATTTGGATTTTATATGATAATTTGTGTTTTTATAAATTTTTATCCAACATAAGAGACAACACAAGGGTAATATGGTCATTTTTCATTCAGCACAACCATTCAGATAAATAATCAAACAGCATAAACTCAGTCAGATATGGACTCAATCAGCATTTCTAACCCAGTCAGCTTCTAACCCAGTCAGCTCTAACCCAGTCAGAAACTATCAAACGACCCCTTAGATGGTCCCTACTGTTTATTTTTGTGTCTTACCTAAAAAGACTATTGTACTTTATTAATTTATTTTTTAATTAATTCTCTTATTTATGTATTTATTTTTTACATATTTAAAAAAATTAATAGACCACACATATTTGTATCTTCTCGGATGATCGCTACAATTTATTTTTAATTAATTTATTTTTTTAACTCGGATGATTCCTACTGTTTATTTTTGTTACTCGTTTGGTCTCTGTCTTACCTAAAAATACTATTTTTCCCTTATTAATTTTTTTAATTAATTTTCTTATTTACGTATTTATTTTTTATAAGTACATAAACAGGAAAATTAATAAGGGCAAAATAGTCTTTTTAGGTAAGACAGAGACCAAGTTCGTAACAAAATTAAACAGTAGGGACCATCCGAGTTAAAAAATTAAATTAATTAAAAAATAAACAGTAGGGATCATCCGAAGAGATATAAATATGTGTGGTCTATTAATTTTTTTTTTTAATATGTAAAAAAATAAATACATAAATAAGAAAATTAATTAAAAAATAAATTAATAAGGGCACATACCGAAAAGTTAATTACCTTAATAAGTCATATTCCCAAGTAGAAACCGATAAGAACACGATACTTTACCAAACCATAAGGTAGCTCTGGCGCGGCCTATTATCCCATCTATGATACAACGCTTCCGTTTTGAAGGAGGGACTCCATAAAAACCATCATTTCATGAGAAAAAAAATGTTAATATATTTGAAATTTTATAGGTATATAATTCAATTTGTTGTTATCTTTTATATAATAAATCTCATATAAATATTGTTTGTTTTCATTTTTTTTAATTATATGATAATATAAATTTTATAATAAATTAGTATAAATATTGTTTGTTTTGATTTTTTGTATTTATGATAATGTAGACATCTCACATCTGTTAAAATTCTATAATATTAATTGTCTCAATGGTTTTTACTCGTAGATTACTTATAAATAAAATTAAATATAATATACGATTTAATAATATTTATAGTTATTCTTATGATTAATTAATTTTAAAAAGTTTATTTGTTTAATAATTTTAATTTCTATCATTTTAATTATTTAAAACACCAAACATTGTTTTTGTTTTTAAAAGTAACACTATAATTTTTGTATATAATGTTACTTTTAACTATTATTGTGTAAGTTATTTCAAATAACGTATTTGGAAATTGTTAATTATTTTAATTTAGTTTCAGAAATTTAACTTTTTTAAAATTTATTTGATGAATATTGTTAGTTTCTTTTATTATAATTATTTAAAACAACAAACATTGTTTTTGTTTTTAAAAATAACATTATAATTTTTTTATATAATATTACTTTTAACTATTCTTATTGTAAGTTATTTTTAAGCTACTTATTTAAAAATGCTTAATGATTATAAAAGATAGTTTCATGGTTTTTTGTTGATTAAGATTACAATTTAGGTTCAACACTATAAATTTTAACTTTTAACTATTTATTAAATAGTCTCTCGATTTTTTTCAAGTTTAACTGCAATTTTGATTTAAGTTAACCATTTAACATTATATTGAAATTAATAATTTAATTATATTGCATAAAATCATAAATTATACAAAAGTTGTGATTTTAAAATGACAATTGTTTACATACAACAATATATTTAAACTAATAAGTTAACTATAATATGTTAAAAAGTTAAAATCATAATTTTATAAATAGAAGTAAAATATAATATTTTAATATTGTATTTTAGTTAATTTATGATTAGCATTTAGTTTTTGCATTAATTTAATATTATTAACCAGTTTATAATAATTATTAGAAAGAAATTGAAAAATCATGGTGGTTTCAAATGCATATGGTGCAAGTAAATACATCTTATATATATATATATATATATATATATATATATATATATATATATATTTGTTTTTTATGTTTATTAATGTAACATCCGGTTTCGAGAAGTTTCATATTTCAGGATTGTGGACAATAAATGGATCAAGTAAAGGCCTTTGGCTTCAATGGAATAGACTTTAGAACCAATTGGATGTTAATAATATTGGTTATGTGATCTAATGTAACATCCCCATCTGACACGTATCACAATATTGTTCGGTTATTTGGATTGTTATCCTGGTTTATCGTATGATGCTATGCTATGATTAGTAATATGTTAGATCTATATAACTGACTATACATGCTAGCTAGTGTTTGATATGATATATGTTGATATGTGATGACGGATGGATTGAGGCGGTCCTGCTTTGTGTTGAAGGCCAACAAACCCAGGGCATCCCGGATAGACTGAAGGTCAGTGGTGGGTACCAGTCAGGCTGAAGGCCCAAAGAACGTTCCAGATAGGCTGAAGGCCTGGTGTGGTGTACCGGTCAAGTTGAAGGTTCTGTGAGCGTACCAGATAGACTGCAGGGAGGTGGGGCGTTCCAGTCAAACTGAAGGCTTTGTATACATGTTGTTTATGATTATTATTCTGGTTTTGTATTGGGTTGGTGTTTTGGGAAACTCACTAAGCTTTGGGCTTATAGTTTTAGGTACCTCGGATGATCGCGGGAAGGCAAAGTTGTGATCATACACCTCCTCATGTTTTGTTTTATGATCTTTGGGAAAACTCTGATAATAAACATGTTTTGAAAACTATTATGTAAACAATGGTGTTTTGTGTTTTGGAGTCAAATGGTAAATTGGGAACCATGATGTTCGGGCTTCCTTTATGGATTATGGTTTTTATTTTGGCATGTGTTAAGCAAAAATTAACTAGATAGAGGTGTGGGCACCGTCAATGATCACCGAAAACGGAATTGAAACGAAGAAGTTATGATTGTTTGAAGTTGGAATGGATTTGGGCAAAAACCGTCACCACGGAGTGGTGAGTCGAGACAACGAGGTGGTGGTCACCACGAAGTGGTGAGTTGGGACCACGAGGTGGTGGTCACCAAGGAGTGGTGATCCAGCACCATGAGGTGGTGATCTGTCAGGCCCAAGCCTACGATTTTAGGGTTTTCAATGTATTTAAGCTTAATGTTCCGCATTTTTGGGCATTTTATCAACCTCCACCACCTCTAAGACCCCTTGGGAGAAACCCTAGCCTCCACCTTCAACATTTGAGCCCCTCCTCTCTCCTCTTTCTACAAAACATAAGATTTTTTTCCTAAAATCAATAAACACGACATGAGGAGGTGCACGATCATGCCTTTGCCTTCCCATGATTATCTGAGGTACCTGAAACATAAGCCAAAACTGTAAGCGCAAAGTTTAGTGAGTTCCCCCAAAGTACTGATAGGTGCATTTTATGCACCTATTTTGCATGTTTATTTCCGTCATTTCATAGAATTCTACTTCATAATTCTTGTATTTAATTAATTATTTGGGCAATTGCATATTTCATTAAGAATGTATGATACTTCACCATTTTTGATTTATTTTGCAGGCATTATGGAACTTGGAGCATGGAGTATGGAGCATGAAGAGAAGATGGACCGGTCATGCCATGGAAGAAAACATGATGACATAACCCGAGTCCTTGTTGCATTATCCTCATAGCAAAGGACTATGTTTGAAACATGGTTCATGTCACACCGACTGTTAGATTAGATGTCTAAGCCCATAACTATTATTGGTATGTACTCGACCCGAGAGTAGCATGGTCCATTTGGGTTGCATAACATCGGGACAATTTGTTAGGATGGACTTTTGAGAAGAGGTTATATATGATTTATTAATATATTATAAGTTCTAATATATTAATATGAAATCATATAATTTAATTAGTATTGATCAAGAATTAGTTTGGAATTAATTTAATGATCAAAAGAGACTAATTAAATCTATAGGGACTAATTATGGTAATTGGTTATATTTATATGTGTTGAGCCTATGATCCATATTGGACTAAGTTTATGTATGGATACATGAACCATGGATCATAAAACCCATGGGTATGGATTTGGGTTATACCCATGACTCTTGGAATCCTACATATAAATATAAGCTTCATAACCTAAAAACGCATACTTCTAGTTCTTGGAGTTCATGGAGGTGTTTTTGGTGCATGAAAATTCTCTCTCAAGAGTCACCTTTGTCCTAGGTGAGTTGTGATTCCATTTGAGGTGCAACACTTAGGGCATTAAGTTCTTAAAGGCCAAAGTCTTCCTATCAACATCAATAACATCAAGAGGTATGTCTAAAACTTGTCTTATTATACATATGTTATTTGTATGCTAGTTGTGGGCTTAAAGCTTTGGAAACCATATGCATGTATAATTAGAGAAAAGCATAGATCCAAAGCTTTTAGGGTTGTATGTGCACCATAGGATGTTGTAGTGTATAAAACCCAACAGTGGTATCAGAGCCATTGTGACATCCCCAATTTCACGGCCAGAAAAGACCGATTTGTTTATGCTTTGTTTTCAAAATCAGAGTGACCGTTTAAAGAAAATGGTTGCGGAATTTGTTCCCAAAATAAAATATGATAACCATTTTATCAAAACATTTCTCGAAAAGAATGTATTTTTATTAAATAATAAAACCTCAGGATGTCATGTTCGTTACAGACCAAAAGCATAAACAACATAAAATAGACCTTATAATAGTTATTCAACTACTGATCTATAATCCAAAATCTCTCGTCAAGTCCGCCGACTTATACTCTTGTGTCATTACCTGTAATGAAAAGAAAACTGAGTGGGTCAGGCTTGGGAGCCTGGTGAGCATATAGGGTTTTCAACCCACAATAATACATTTGTTATATTCAATTATCAAACAATCAACCCAAATACCCATCCCCATTATCTTCTTAAGGTTTCACCCTAAGAACCAACTATCCTTCATTCACTTATTCCTAAGGAATCGGCACGAAATCCATTGCTGACAAAGTTTATCTATCGAGTACTAAATCCATAGTTATCAGACGCTAACTCCATAGTCTTCGGGGTTTACTCAAGCGGCGCTAACTCCATAGTCACCAAGGTTTACTTAACAAGCGCTAACTCCATAGTCGCCAAGGTTCATCAAATAGGCACGAAGTCACATCGTCGCCAAGGTTATACAATAGGCGCTAACTCCATAGTCACCAAGGTTTATCTAAAAATAGGCGCTAACTCCATAGTCACCAAGGTTTATCTAACAGCAGGCGCTAACTCCATAGTCACCAAGGTTTATCTAACAGCGGGCGCTAACTCCATAGTCACCAAGGTTTATCTAACAGCAGGCGCTAACTCCATAGTCACCAACTATCCCATCTACCCTTGTTCTACCCAACAATTTTGTAGATATAAATACTTACACAGTTTAAATCATTTAACACCTGTATAAAACTCCAATTTCCATGTCCATCTCAAATAGACAAATAACATATAAACACCTAGCACGTATTTCATAACAAATACTTCATATTGATGTGTTAGAAGAAAGCAACTACACACCCACACATATAAACAACAATATACTTAATACACTCAAGCCATACTTGTATTATTATCGTGTTTATGAAAGGTAGTATACACTCACTTGATCAGAAGATGATCGGACAGTACTACGACTTGCAGAAGTAGTAATCCACAGCAGATCTGGAAGATCTCCACAAAAATCGAACTTCTCGTGGGCAGAGCTTCGGCTCGGGAACCGCACTTCTCGGGATCTTCGGGATCTCGGGACTTGCCTCGGGGCTAGAGAATAATACCGGGGCTTCGGGGTATTTCTGGCACGCAAAACGATGCAAAACGGGAGAGAGAAGAGAAGAAATTGGCAATTGGGTCGGCTGCCCTCGCATCCTATTTATAGGAGGCTGGAGCCTCGGAGTACGCGGGGCGTACTGGTCCGAAAAACGTCACTGCGTGCGTCATCCGAAGCCACTTGCTGCGAATGTCGACACTTCGGAGTACGCGGCGCGTACCTCGGATCAGACCGGTGACTCCTTCGGATAATGCTTCCGAATTTCCTTTTAAATTTAAATACAAATTGATTAATAAACTTCGGAAATTCATATCTTCTTCATACGAACTCCGTTTTCGACGTTCTTTATATCCACGCGAAGGTGAGACTACGCTCTACAACTTTCGTTTAGACTCCGTCGGCTAATTTTGACTTTTATTTTTATTATTTATTTTTAATAGGCCGCGACAGAAAACTTCGTTATAAATTCATAACTTCTTCGTTTGACGTCCGTTCTCGCCTAACTTTTTATCGCTTCGATACCAACAACGAGATCTTCGATTCTCGTTTAGATTGCTAAGGCTAAATATCGCTCTAACGTAAATTCACTTTTTACGTCGCGCTGTGTCGTGTCGGTTCTGTCGCGAAACTTCGACAGGTCATAACTTCTTCGTTATAACTCGGATTTTGGCGTTCTTTATATGTACGGAAACCTTGTAACATATACCACAACTTAGTTAGGATTATTCATCCTAAATAATCTTCTATCAAAAAGTCATTTTTGACTCTTATTGTCTCTAAATTGACTAGCCCTGATCTACGGGCGTTACAGCCATGAGTTGTTTTCTATTATATTTGATGTTATTATTGGTTTTCGAAGCAAAAAAAATGATTTTTCTGCATTCTGTCAGCAGGACTCGCCGAGTCCACTGGGTGACTCGACGAGTTGCTTGAAGATACTCTTGGACTCGATGAGTTTGCTATCCTCAGTGCAGATTTTCGAGTTTTTTGGCCTGTTTGGGATTAGGATCATTACCACAAAATGTTTTTGTTCATAAAATTTGATTTTGATGCTATGGTAATTATTATCCTCGTCCAAATAAAGGATAATTGTCAAAGTTTTAAGATTTGTATTAGTTTATGTGATTAGCTAATTTCTTGAAAATTGTTGATGTGAATTATCTTTACTTGTGAGTTTGATATAGATCATAGAAAAATTATTTGATTATTGTGTTAATTGGAATAATTGATCTTAATGGTTTTTATGAACTCCATAACTTGTCCTCAAGTTATGGAAAATGAAGAGCTTTTCTTTTTAAAAGATTCATTTAAAGTGCATAGGTTATGAAAAATGAAAGGTCTTGTTTTAAATGTCATCATAAAATAGTTTTATGTCTTCCATAACTTGTCCTCAGGTTATGGAACTTGAAAAGTCTTCCATAAAAACCATTTTAAACTCATAAGTTATGGAAACCAAAAGTTTTTGAATTGTTCAAAACTTGCCCTCAAGTTTTGGAATTTTTAAAGTTAACCCCCCATGTATACTTTAATTCCAACCCTTAGAATTTTAAAAGCTTAAAATTCAACCCTTGTACTATTATAATATTATAGGTTTAATGTCTATATATATGTATAAGAGTAAGTCAGTCTTACCGTTAGTAGGCCTCATTCACGAAGCCGGTCTATAAGGGGGTATAAGGTTACTGCCTATAAAATGACAGTTTAATGGGTGTCCACTCTCACCTACCGCTTCCTTGACTGGTGGAGGGTCGTTAGCTAAACGGTTAGGACAGAACATTAATTCTCCCTTCATTAAAAGTATAATGATAAATATAAAGTAACTAAACTTTATTAAATTCCCAATCTTAGTTACTTTAGGAAAATGTGAATTTGGTGCTAACCCATGAAATTGCACTTTGCACCTTGTCAAGTTGTTAGTGGAGCGTGTGTGGTTAACTGACACACTAATCTGGGACTGATAATGCATGGTAAAGGGTAGCTTGATGTTAATCACAGATCAATGGAGCGTGTGTGGTTAATCGACACGTTGATTAAGTGGTTGTAACATTAAGTGTACCAAGCTAATTTGCATGGTTATTCACTCCTTGTTTGTGATCCTCGGCATCCCAATCACAAACTTGAAGGTCGCAATCGAGATTTAAACATGTCATTGAATAGTTCAATGAATCTCAAAGGATCTAGGAATTTCAATTCATTTAAAACATAATATTAAATTTCGTTTTTCATGGTGGAAATTGGTAAATCATCATTTAGCTACCGTCAAATATTTTGCAAATTGAATTACGGCATCGCTCTTCCAATTTGTTAAATATTGTGTTGGGTCCTAGCCTTAATAATTCATATTGGGTGTTATATTAAGGACTTAAATCAACTTGCTTGAATTTCTCCCTCATAGATGTCTAGTTCAGACAACTATGGTCTTCCTTATCCTTTTGGATAAAGCTTTCCCAATGAAGATGATATCTCACATGGCGATCAAGGTGAAAGATTAACCCCTTTATCGTGCATTAATGGGACTGGAAATCATACTTCACTTACTTCACCTCCTTCAATTATTCTCCCTAACCCACAAGTTCAAAGACTTGAAAAGTTCAAGGTCACTTAAGCCTTTTTGGCAAGCAAACAGAAAGATGGATAGTCTGTGTGCACTCACATTTTGGAGATGAAGTCACATATTGACAGGCTGTGAGAGTTGGGTGTCGAAGTGTCGAGGAATTTGGTTGTTGACTGGGTTCTTTAGTCACTCCCTGATGACCGATCACGACATGACCCTTGTTGATTTTACCTATTTGCTTGTTGCTGCTGAATCATCAATGATTTGGAGCACTGGTAAAGCAACTTTGAGTAGAAGATCTACTTCCCAAACTTCCATGGACATTGACAATGGTAACATTAGAAGTCCAGAAAAGCTTTATCTTCCCAATGGAAAGGGATCGACCATGGTCAAGTCATTTGACCCAATGGTAAAGAGAAAGGCTAAATCTGAGATAGTCCCGTGTACCATTACCAAAGAGTCCATATGTTTCTATTGCCAAAAGAATGAGCATTGGTTGCGAAGCTGCCATATTTACCTGGAAGTTCACTAGGATGGTTAAAGTCAAAGAATTTGACTATGCTTCAGGTAGCGTCAACTATCTAACTCTATTAAGTTCCTAGTTGGAGATTCTAATTACATGATGTGACTAGGTCGCATTTTGATGTTTTGTAGAATCGAAAAAGGAGAGGAAGCTTAGAAGAAGAATAAGCTCATTCTGATTGCGAAGAGATTGATTTCGATCGCATGGTTCGAAGATCAGAATTTTGAGTTGCTACTTAAGAGTTATGATAGATTGCTTAGGAATAGATAACAACATAGTTTTCATATGTATTTGCATTGTAAGGATAAGTTTTTCCGTAATTTTAAAATAAAAAGTAAATTTTTTGATTTTATTTTATTTTAAGTATCCTTACAATGGGATTTGTGAAAATTGTTGTTTATATGATTCCATTGACAGCAATATTGGAAAATGGATTTGATTCTTTCACTTGTGGTAGTGTCATAATTTACCAAACAAGAAAAGATTCTCATCACCAAAGTTTCAGTTGGATAGAAACTTGGAATCATGCAACTTGTATTGTATGATGAATGAAAATTTTCATCTTTGGGAAATTAAGACTAATTCCTTGTTCACATGTATATGTGAGTCAAGTGAAGGACTAGGAGATCGGGTACACTTCGTTGTGCGCTGATCAGGTCCACCACTAAGAACGATAAGGCTATTCGTCATGATTTACCAAAGTTTAGTAAATATGGTTGTGCTTACAAGTTTAAGTATAATTCAAAAACATTGGAAATGTTTCAATGTATGGCAGGACGAATGAGAAGAATCAAATTAGGCAGAAAAATAAAAGTTTCTCCAATCTGAAAAGATGGGAGAGTACTTTAGTATCATGTTTTATGATCATCTTAATGATTAGGAAAAACCATATCACAATTGATCCTCTAAGGACATCTTAGTGCATTTGTTTGACTAAGAAGAAGAATCGTGAATTGTTGAAATGGTTAAATCAAAAGATGAATCATACTCCGTTCCAAAATGAGTCTTAGAGTCGTACTTCAAGGTTGTAACTCGAGTGACGTAATCTTAATAAAGGTTTATAACACTTGTCAAATGTAGAGTAAAATGCTTCCTACTCTTGTACAATTGAAATTGGTAAGTTGTGATGTTTTGGATAAAACGAAGACCAAATAAGGCCAATTGTGTGAAGTGTTTGTCTTGATAAGAATCTGCACTAACTCTTGAATATTTTCTTTGTCAAGGAATGGTTATTGACAAGAGAATCTTATATGTCAAGAGGTCAGTGGGAGTCTTAAAGATCTTGAAAAGTTTCAAGAACTAATCAAGGGAATTGTTTATCACTAGCACACGAATTGAGGTTTATAACCTATCGTGTTGATATATTCTTGTTTTTATGCCCATTCCAGTTAAAGTTGACTATGCATGTGAATTCTATGAGTTATCAGTTGTTTGCATAACTACTTGGAAGCAATGGTAGGCCCTTGTGCTGCCGAGTAGCAAGAAATTAAGATTGAACAAGTTCAGTCCATATGAGCTTGGATTTGTCACTAACCTTGCCTTGTGATTATGTTCTTGACAAATTCATATGGATAGGAACACATACACTATACAAAATCTAAGTTTAATAAGTTTTTTCTCCGAATCATGAAAATGATGGTGAGGAAACGTTTTCACTAAGTAGATTTTAAGCAGATAGAAATTGTGATATTTGCATTCTCAAATTCAATTATGATTACAACATCCCTTTTCATAATTCGAATTGTGAGAAATTGCAAAGGTCTAAACATTTGAGACTATGATTAAGGCCCCCCTTTTCATATTTCTAAAATTGTTTAAACACATGTGAGTTATATAAGGAAATGTGTATGATTTTGGAAAGCTTAGATAAAGTCTTATCGAAGCATCTCGTATCAAAAACATGAACTTTAGTAATGAAAGTCAATAAAATATTGATTTCTAGAAGTCCAGTTGATTTCTGGATATATGTCAAAGGTAATGGGAGCATAAGTGTTATGATGATAAGAAGATAATTATCATGTTAGTGGGAGCATGATTATTATGTTAAGTGTCGCAAGTTAGCAATGTTAATTATAGAAAACAAAATTTTCAATTTGCAAAGTTGTAGGGTTTGAAAAGTTGTTTTGCTATAATTAAGGGAGAGGAAATTATACTTCATTCCAATTCTAAAAGCTTAAATTGAGATTTTAATCGAATTTAGTCAAGTATATATATGAATGTTATGTTGGAATGGTTCAACATAAGGAAATTCAATGTATGGAAATATTAATTGTGTTCCCAATATTCGATTATGATTACGACATCCCACTTTATAGTTCGAATTTTGAGAACATGACTAATAAAAAAAATTATAGCAAAAGACTGGTCTAGGATCATGTCTTTATGTGAGACATTATGAATCGTATCCCATATGTTTCGGGTATAGGATCGATTGCATATTGTAACATCCATAAAATTCCAACCAATTTAAATTTTTCAAAAACAACCCGATTTCATAAAATTATTACAAAAAGGTTTTCAATACAATTATTTCAGAGTCTTCCCAAAACCACATCGTAAAACATAAACATGAGGAGCGGTACGATCACGCCTTTGCCTTGTCACGGTCTCCTGAAGAACCTGAAAAACATTAAACCACAACTGTAAGCCCGAAAGCTTAGTGAGATACCCCCAAAATACCAACCGCATATACCATACCCACATAACATGCCATATCATAACAGAACACAGAACAACCATGCACTTCGGGTCTACTGTGTGACTGGTCCGCCGCACCGGCGAACAGTCCACCTGGTCCACCCTCCGAGTCTAGCCATATACATCGAGTCTACAATGTGATTGGTCCGCCCGCACCGTGCCTTCAATCCACCTGGTCCACTCTCTGAGTCTATAGTATGAATGGTCCGCCCGCACCGGGCCTTCAGTCGGTCTGGTCCACTCTCCGAGCCTCGACACGTCTGGTCCGCCCTCTTGGGGCCTACAACCTATCCGGACTGCTCGCTGGGCCTTCGGGATAACCGGTCCGCCCTGGGTATGTTGGCCTACAGCACAAAGCAGGTCCCGCCTCAACCCAACCCCAGTCCAACAACCATGTGCACATAAACATTTAATCATATAACATATCACATCCAATCAAACCGGTCTAACAGATCACATAGCATAACATTATCCTAACTAGGATACCGACCTAACCGGTCACTAGCATAGCATCATCCTATATACCAGGGCACCGACCTTAACCAGGTCTCTAACATATATACCATCCTAACTACTAGGATGCAACATAGCAAAGCAATAACATAACAACGATAGCCGGATCACAATCCGATAAAGGGCCGACCTTGGTGTCATAGACCCTGTGGATATAGTGAGGATAACTCACCTCGCAACTGCCGACTGAACAAATAACCCAAGCTTCTCCGACCACTGATACGATCTCCACCACTGGCCAACCACCAAAACACTGAACTCAAACAAATGCCAACAATTACCAAAATACCCCTGGAAATCAACTGGTCAACCCTTGGTCAAAGTCAAAGTCAAAGTCAACCCCTGACTGACTCTACTCGCCGAGTCAACCCGATGACTCGCTGAGTCCCCATGCACAGAACTTTCCCAATCCGTGACTCAACTCGCCGAGACTCGCAAAGTCCAACAACTCTGAGTCCTTTCACACTCGACTCACCGAGTCATCCCTTGACTCACCGATTCACAGCTCAACCAGAAGAAAGGTTAGGACCTCACGACCAGACTCGCCGAGTCCAAGGCTATCTGCAACCAACTCGCCAAGTTGTTCTTCCAACTCACCGAGTTCCTGACCATATTCATCTAACTCGCTGAGTTGTTCTTCCAACTCGTCGAGTTCCAGCCTATCTTCAAGCAACTCGCCGAGTACACCCTTGTGACTCGTCGAGTACCCCTAGATCTAAAACCATACAGAGGCTTTCCAAGCCATGCAGAAGCTCTAAACCATAGATCTACTCTTTTACAAGTCATCCATCACGTAAAGTGGCAAACTTTACGTGGATCCAAGGAGATCTAGGCATTTTACACTCTAGGGCTAGGGTTTGGGACAAAAGGGCTTCACCAATCACTCAAAAATCGGGACTCTATGACATATAGGACCATCACAAGCTTAGATCTGAAGTGGCATCCTCAGATCCAAGCTTCTAGCTCAATTTAGATGTCATATCCACCACCACACATGAACCCCATGAAGAAAGAACTTAAGGAAATGGTTCCTTACCCCTGGAATGAGCCCAACCAACTGTAGATTCCTAATCTACCAAGCTTTCTGATACAAGCCTCCAAATCTTCAAACTTAAAGCACCAAAGAGCCTTCTTCAAACTCTAATTCACTTAATAATGGAGTCTCCTCATGAATTTAGGGTTTCTGGAACTCAAGGAATGGTAAAGAGGCTGGGAAAGAAGTGTTATGTTCTTTATATAGGGCTCATCCCCCGGAATTAGGGTTTTCTCCACTCTGCACCAACTCGCCGAGTCCATCCATGCTACTCGCTGAATTGGTCACTTAACACGCGACTAGATTCGCGACCCTACTCGCCGAGTCCACTCGTGGACTCGCCGAGTTGCCCTCTCACACTTACACTTTTAGCCCTTCAACTCTACTCTTGATATTCCGAGATGTTACACATATGCTATAATATTTCTATGTGTTTTGAATTTTCCAAATGCCTAGGGCATTAAGATGGAAAAAGGACCAGAATTGAATATGACAAAAATGATTAAGCAATTGTCGAGGACAATCTGAGGCTTACCAAATATTGGTTACTCATGGACAGTTGGAAGTATAGTGTTAATTTTGGAAGGACCATATTGACATATTATGAAAAGAGGCAACTCTTGTTCAGAAGTGATAGTCAAAATGGGAATATGGAAATGTTTCCATAAGTGGAAGTTATTCTTTAAATCTGTGTAAGATTAGAAAACTTAATGCAAGAAAGATGTTCAAATGAATGTAATTTGAATATGAGACTTCGTTTCCATGGAATTGCTCTCCATTGGAATACTTTGTAATGTATGTAGCCAATTCTTTGTGACTTTTTGTGCATAGTCATTACAAGAGGATCATTGCATATAAGTCTAGAATCTAACAGATTGGTAAAGTATCTTGTATTCTTACATTTGTCATAAGGACTTGGAATTGTGAAATGAGAATCATTGAAATGTTTTCAATTGATTTGTTCCACAAATAAAGGACCATAGGTAAACATAGTGTGCATGCTTGTAGCATGGGACAACTATTGTTTTAGTATTAAGTTGATTATTTGAAACATTATACAATGAATAATGAGTAATCAATATGACTCAAAAGTTTTGGGGCCATACATGATTAGTATTATTCTTGTGTTTC
This sequence comes from Lactuca sativa, assembly GCF_002870075.4. Taxonomy (NCBI): domain Eukaryota; kingdom Viridiplantae; phylum Streptophyta; class Magnoliopsida; order Asterales; family Asteraceae; genus Lactuca; species Lactuca sativa. The sequence goes on from NC_056631.2 coordinate 4,696,627, forward strand.
ACTTTGCATGTTTTGAATTCCTGAATAACTAGGTTATTCAAACCGTCCACAGTCGATCATACTTTGGAAGTAGGTATTGAGGCAAAACTGTCATGAATGGGTCTGTAGTTTGCCGAGGTGTTTTAGACATAGTTGCAGTATTCATGAGTGCTCCTGGAATAACATTCGAGTATTGGATTAAACCCAAGCTCATTTGAATCACTTCATGGATTTTGTCACGAGTGATCATGAGACGATAATATCTTATATTCTTCAAATGGAGACGTGTGAGTTGTAGTTGCGATTCGGTTGCACATTAACATATGTAAGCGCACCAGTAACTTGGATGTTATAAAACATATCGTTGTGTGTAATTTGATGAGTGACTACAAGTGAGCATATGGGTCAAAGTTTATCCATTCCTTTTACCCTTGTAGGGATAAAAGTGATATATGTGGGCCCCTTGATGATTTAGTGATGACAACCCTAAGCGCTCAGCCGGGCTGGGCCTGGACTGATTTGATTTGTTAAATTTGTCGGTCATCATAAATCGGAAATCAGGAAACAACAAATAGACAGAGAGAATTATTTAAATCCATGTCTCAGTCCATATGATATCTAGAATGGAGGAATATATGATCCCTTATCTAATGGACACGTCGTTGACTAGGTCAGAGTTCGACAACGGCTTTTAAGAGCTATGATTGCTAGTCAGGATTTTGGAGTCATATTTGCAATAATAGTTTTAGACTTATCCAAGTGGGAGACTATTGGATTAGATGTCTAAGCCCATAAATATTATTGGTATGTACTCGACCCGAGAGTAGCATGGTCTATTTGGGTTGCATAACATCAGGACAATTTGTTAGGATGGACTTTTGAGAAGAGGTTATATATGATTTATTAATATATTATAAGTTCTAATATATTAATAGGAAATCATATGGTTTAATTAGTATTGATCAAGAATTAGTTTGGAATTAATTTAGTGATCAAAAGAGACTAATTAAATCTATGGGGACTAATTATGGTAATTTGTTATATTTATATGTGTTGGGCTTATGATCCATATTAGACTAAGTTTATGTATGGATACATAAAAAGTTGGGTCACATGAACCATGGATCATAAAACCTGTAACACCCTGTTCTTGAAATATCTATTTTTGGGTTCCCGAGATCAAGAGTAAGGGCATTTCGGTCTTTCATGAGCAATGGGTTATTATTCGGGAAGGTTTCGGATCGGGGTGTGTTAATAGAAGCGTAGATCTTCTCGCCACCTTTTCGTGCATATAAAGTTCGTCGGAAACGGATCTAGAATGAAGGAGTTATGATATTTTAAAGATATTGACATTTATGACCCATAATGGAGGAAAATGATGAAAAAGACTGTGACATCCCCAAAATCTCGGCCAGAAAAGACCGATTTTCATTTATGCTTTTAAATGTTTTCAGAGTAAATCCTTTTGATTTGAAAGAGTTGCGGAATTTGTTCCCAAAACAAAACATGATAAAATAGTATTTATCAAAGCATTTCATCAAGAGATGCATTTCATTATATAATCAAAACTCGGGATGTCATGTTCCGATACAGACCATAAAGCATAAACGATAAACATTACAAGTCATTCAACAAATATATACATATACAGACTTGTAAACAAAACAACAAGATGATCCATCCATCTTACGCCCTTGTGCCACTTCCTGTAATACAAATAAAACTGAGTGGGTCAGGCTTGGGAGCCTGGTGAGCATATAGGGTTTTCAACCCACAATAAATAAGTTATATTTAATTTCACCAACCAAACACTATCCCGATTACCCGTTCCCGTTATCCTCACTTTACGTCCCTAAAACAACTATCTCAAGGGACCTAATCTAGGATTTTCATCGGGACGGACATCACTGCGAAGGGGTTTCCTCAACAATAGATATCCTAAAGGCAACCATGAGGGGGATAGAGTACACCGGTGAACACATCGTTCACAACACCTACAGGTTATGAACCTGCTAGCGTTCCACTGGACTGTCTAGAAAGAGTCCGTGGTCGTTATCCATACTCCGCTGAATAACTAGATCAACAACAACAACAACAACAACAACAACGAGGCCTCTCATCTGTTTATTACACACCAACTATCTACCCATGTTCTACCCAACATATTAGTAGATAAAAATATACATTTGTATACATAGTTTAAAGAAAACCTGTATAGCATGCTTGAATCAACACATATATCACATAACAGATGAGGCACACACACACATAACACATATCTCATAAAGAAATAAGCAGATCTATAAGATAGAAGAGAGTGAATACTCATTCACACATAACACAACCAAATATATACACATAGCACGTATTTTTATATAAAATACTTCGTATTATTGTATTAGAAGAAATAACTACACACTCACTTGATCAGAAGACGATCCGACAGCACTACGGCTTATAGAAGTAGTAATCCACAGCAGATCTGGAAGATCTCCTCGAAAATCGAACTTCTCGCGGGCAGAGCTTCGACTCGGGAACCGCACTTCTCGGGATCTTCGGGATCTCGGGACTTGCCTCGGGGCTAGAGTATGATACCGGGGCTTCGGGGTAGCTTCGGGGGTAAAAATGCAGAGCTTCGACACGAAAATGAGAGGGAATTGGCAAAAATACCCGGAACCCTCGCATCCTATTTATAGGAGGCTGGAGCCTCGGAGTACGCGGGGCGTACTGCGTTACGCGGGGCGTACTGCCCAAAACGTCATTGCTTACGTATCCGAAGTGCTCGAGTGCGAGTGTCGACATCCCTCGGAGTACGCAGGGCGTACTCGAGTACGCGGGGCGTACCTCGGATCAGATCGGTGACTCCTTCGGATAATGCTTCCGAATTTCCAATTAAATTTAAATACAAAATATTAAATAAACTTCGGAAACTCATATCTTCTTCATACGAACTCCGTTTTCGACGTTCTTTATATCCACGGAAAGGTGAGACCACGCTCTACGACTTTCGTTTAGACTCCGTCGGCTAATTTTGACTTTATTTTTTATTAATTATTTTTAATAGGCCGCGACAGAAACTTTCGTTATAAATTCATAACTTCTTCGTTTGATGTCCGTTCTCGCCTAACTTTTTATCGCTTCGATACCAACAACGAGACCTTCGATCCTCGTTTAGATTGCTTCGGCTAAAAACCGCTCGATCTCAAATCGAGTATTTCAGGTTGTATACCGCTAAGCCGGAACTTCGATAAATCATAACTTCCTCATACGAAGTCAGATTTGGGCGTTCTATATATATTCGGAAACCTCGTTTCAACTACTACAACATAGATCAAAGATATTAAGTTTATTTTACACTTAAATTTTGACGCTTATTTTTATTCTTAATTAATCAAACCACATAATTAAGCAATTAAGCACAAAACACATAATACTCAAATAATACAATCTTATTATTTCAAAACGGGTTACAAAGGTTAACCTAGACTATTATATTGCTAAATATGGCAAGCCCGGAAACACAGGCGTTACAATTCTCTCCACCTTAGAATGATTCCGTCCCCGGAATCACACATCAACAAACAAATGCGGATAGCGACTCAACATGTCACTCTCCGTCTCCCAGGTGAGATTCGGCCCATTCGTGTGTTTCCATCGGACAAGCACTAACCCAACCATTTTGCGTCGCAATTTCTTAGTCTTTCGGTCAACAATTGCCTCTGGTTCTTCAATCAACCTTTTGTTCTCATCAATTCTCAATTCAGAAATTGGAATTATGTCGGGAACTTCTCCCGTGAACTTCCTCAAATAACACACATGAAAAGTGTTATGAATTCCATTCAGTTCTTCTGGTAGTTCGAGCTTGTAAGCTTGGTTCCCAATCCTCTGAAGAACTTTAAACGGTCCAATAAACCTTGGACTCAACTTTCCCCTTTTACCAAATCTTATAAGTCCCTTCCACGGCGAGACTTTAAGCAAAACCGAATCCCCAACCTCAAAAGTTATCGGTCTCCGCTTCTTGTCAGCATAGCTCTTTTGACGATCCTGAGCCGCTAACATTCTTTCCCTAATTATTTTCAACTTTTCAGCAGTTTGATGAACCAACTCCGGTCCCATAAACTGCTTTTCCCCAGCCTCAAGCCAACAAGACGGCGTACGACACTTCTGTCCATACAAAGCTTGGTAAGGTGCCATCTTAATGCTCGAGTGGAAACTATTATTATAGGAAAATTCTACCAACGGTAAATGTTCATCCCAATTACCTAGGAATTCCAGAGTACATGCTCTCAGCATATCTTCAAGTGTTTGTATCGTTCTTTCACTCTGACCATCAGTCTGCGGATGGTAAGCTGTACTTAAACACAACTTGGTACCCAATTCCTCTTGTAGACTTTTCCAAAACCTCGATGTGAAACGGCTATCACGATCCGACACAATCGTTAACGGAACACCGTGAAGCCTCACAATTTCCTTCACGTAAGAATTCGCAAGCTTCTCCATAGACCATTTCTCCCTGGCCGCTATGAAATGCGCACTCTTAGTGAATCGATCAACGACCACCCAAATCATGTCGTGACCATTCTTTGTTCTGGGCAGTTTAGTGACAAAATCCATAGCAATGTCTTCCCACTTACCCATAGGCACAGGCAAAGGTTCTAAACTCCCGTACGGTTTCTGATGTTGTGTCTTGACTCTCGCACAAGTCACACACTCGGCCACATACTTTGCAACATCAAGCTTCATCGTCGGCCACCAGTAGTAGGGTTTCAGGTCCCTATACATTTTAGTGCTACCCGGATGAATCGAGTACATGGTCTTGTGAGCTTCTTCCATCAGAAGATCTCTGACTCCTCCTGTCTTAGGTATCCAAATCCGATCTTGGAACACCTTCAGTCCATGACTGTTTACACCAAACACCAACGTTTTGCCCAAACGTTCCTCCTTTCTGTCATTCTTCTCAGAAGCTTCGCTCTGAGCTTTCTTTATACTTTCCAAAATAGTTGAGACAACTTCAATTCTCAACGCTCTTGGCCTTTTCCTTTCGGGATTGACTTTCCGACTGAGAGCATCAGCAACAACATTAGCTTTACCGGGGTGGTAAAGTATCTCGCAGTCATAGTCTTTAAGTAGTTCTAGCCAGCGTCGTTGCCTCATATTCAATTCTTTCTGATTAAAGAGGTATTGGAGACTCTTATGATCAGTGAAAAGTTTGCACTTCGTGCCATAGAGGTAATGCCTCCATATTTTCAGAGCGAAAACTACCGCTGCCAACTCTAAATCATGAGTCGGGTAGTTCTTTTCATGCTCTTTCAGCTGTCGAGACGCATATGCTATCACCTTTTCTCTTTGGGTCAAAACACAACCCAAACCAACACCAGACGCATCGCTATAGACAGCGAAGTCTTCAACTCCATCGGGTAGAGAAAGTATCGGTGCCTCGCATAGCTTCTTCTTTAGCTTCTCAAATGCTTCCTGATGCTTCTCACCCCAAGCATAAGTAGCTCCTTTGTGGGTCAAAGCTGACAATGGACTAGCGATCGAAGAAAAGCCTTGGATAAACCTTCGGTAATATCCAGCTAATCCTAAAAAGCTTCGAATCTCCGTGGGACTTTTCGGTTGTTCCCACTTCGTCACAGCTTCGATCTTCGCTGGATCAACCATTATCCCTTCTTGGTTGACCACGTGACCCAAGAATTGGACTTCACGAATCCAAAAATCACATTTGGAGAACTTAGCATACAGCTTCTCCTTCTTCAGAACTTCCAACACTTCTCGCAAGTGTCTGCCATGCTCCTCCTGGCTTTTCGAGTAAATCAGAATGTCGTCTATGAACACTATCACGGATTTATCAAGGAACGGGTTACAAACCCTATTCATCAAATCCATGAACGCTGCTGGAGCATTGGTTAGTCCAAACGACATAACCAAGAACTCGTAGTGTCCATATCTTGTTCTGAATGCAGTCTTCTCGATATCTTGCTCTCTTACTTTCAGCTGATGATATCCTGCCCTAAGATCGATCTTCGAGAAATAGCTCGAACCTTGCAATTGATCAAACAGGTCATCAATCCTCGGCAACGGATATCTATTCTTTATTGTTGCTTTGTTCAGCTCTCTGTAATCGATGCACATTCTCATACTTCCATCTTTCTTCTTTACAAATAACACCGGAGCTCCCCAGGGCGATGAACTAGGTCTAATGAAACCGTTGTCCAATAACTCCTGAAGTTGCATCATTAGCTCCTTCATCTCCGTCGGTGCTAATCGATAAGGTGCTTTCGCAATTGGCGTTGTTCCTGGCAACAAGTCAATACGAAATTCCACTTGTCTATCAGGCGGTAATCCAGGAAGATCTTCGGGAAATACTTCCGGATAATCACACACCACTGGAATATTCTGCATCACCTTCTTTTCCTTCTTAGCATCAATCACGAATGCTAAAAACGATGTACACCCCTTGGTCAAACATTTTCTGGCTTTCATCAATGAAATGATTCCAGAATTCACTCTGCGTTTATCTCCATACACCATAAACGAATCTTTCCCAGGCGGGTTTACTTTGACTATCTTCTTCTTGCATAAAATTTCGGCGTCGTTGGCGCTAAGCCAATCCATTCCCAATACGATGTCGAAACCATTAAGTTCGATAGGCAATAATTCCTCGTGGAACTTATTCCCATTCAGATCAATTAAGATGTTTTTCATGCGATAGCTAACAGGTACAAACTTGCCACTAGCAACTTCGACTAATAAAGCATTATCTAGTCTAACAACAGGCAAAGCTAGCTTTCTACCAAATTCATGCGATATAAAGGAGTAGTTGGCTCCAGAATCAAATAAAATTTGGGCAGGCAATTCGTTAACGAGAAAGGTACCTGAAGCGACATCAGCTTCATCTTTAGCAGCTTCCAGTGTCATCTGGAATGCTCTTGCCTTTGGCTTTGGCGGAATGCTGGGTCTAGCTGTCTCCTTTTTCTTCGGGCAGTCTCTCGACATATGACCCTCCTCACCACAACCATAGCAAACTTTCTTTGTGAGGGTACACTCATTGGCATAGTGCCCTGGCTTTCCACACTTGTAGCACGTGTTCGCCACCTCACATCTTCCATGATGCTTCTTCTTACATTTGTCGCACCATTTCGCCTCACCTCCACCTCCCCTCGAACCAGACTTCGAGAACTTGTTTTTCTTGTTGGACCCTGAAGTTCCATCGAACTTCCTCTTTTCTCCAACATCTATTCTTTCCAGACCCTTTTCCTTCTGCTGGGCCTCCACATTCTTAGCTGCACGAACAGCCGTTTTCAGAGTGGTTGCCATTTTGACCGTCGGACCAAAGTCAGCAGGCAGTCCGTTAGCAAACCTCTCAATCTTGGAGAGTTCCGTTGGCACTAGGTACGGAAACAACTTCATCTTCTCAGTAAATGCAGTAGCATAGTCATCTATGCTCATCTTCCCCTTCTTTAAGTTTTGAAACTCATTGTTCAGATCAATCAGATCTATCTCCGAACAATACTGCACCCTTAACTGTTCCAAGAACTCCTCCCATGACATTTTCAGGGCTTCTCCTCGTGGCATAGTATCTGCCAACAACTTCCACCAACTCAAGACTCCAGTCTTCAGTTGTCTAACCGCAAATACGGTCTTCTGTTTGTTGCTACAGTCGCAACTTTCAAATACCATCTCCATTTCGGAGATCCAATCCATTATCTCAACAGGCTTTGGGCTCCCAGAAAGACTTGGCGGTTTGGCGCCCAAGAAATTCTTGTACATACGCCCATCCTTGTTGTTTCTCCTTTCCGGATCGTTCCTTCGTTCCTCTTGAGTCCCAACTTGACTCACCATGCGACTATTGTTCCCTTCCTCCGATTGCTCGGGAATCAATTCCGGTTCCTCAATAGGTATGATAGGTTCATCCCTATTATTATGCAACATTTGTCGCATCTCCTCCCTTTGTTCGGCTAGCATAGCCCGAATCATGGCTTGCACCGCAGCCATTGTTATTGGTTCCGGTGCTGCTGCTACAACAGGTATTTGCTCAATCACTGGCGGTTGATTCCTGTTTTCATCTGCGTTTCCAACGCCACTCCTTGTTCTCACCATTTTTGATCTACACACCGAATAATTTCACCTTATTACTCCAAACGATTACATGCTAGTTCTAATATCGTATACATACGCTTAGAATCCTAAACACATAAACCTTCAGATCCGGTTGGCAACAAACCGTAGATCCGAACAAATAATATCATATATGGCAACATATAACATTTAGCACATAAAAGCATTTTAGGCAACTTTCCTAAAATAAACTAGTGCTCGTGTCTAAAATCCAACAGACACACATCTCATCATTCCATTTAGCATTCTAAGTTTAAGTCTAGCAATCCTACAAATTCCTAGTTCGCTTAAACTAATGCTCTGATACCAACTGTGACATCCCCAAAATCTCGGCCAGAAAAGACCGATTTTCATTTATGCTTTTAAATGTTTTCAGAGTAAATCCTTTTGATTTGAAAGAGTTGCGGAATTTGTTCCCAAAACAAAACATGATAAAATAGTATTTATCAAAGCATTTCATCAAGAGATGCATTTCATTATATAATCAAAACTCGGGATGTCATGTTCCGATACAGACCATAAAGCATAAACGATAAACATTACAAGTCATTCAACAAATATATACATATACAGACTTGTAAACAAAACAACAAGATGATCCATCCATCTTACGCCCTTGTGCCACTTCCTGTAATACAAATAAAACTGAGTGGGTCAGGCTTGGGAGCCTGGTGAGCATATAGGGTTTTCAACCCACAATAAATAAGTTATATTTAATTTCACCAACCAAACACTATCCCGATTACCCGTTCCCGTTATCCTCACTTTACGTCCCTAAAACAACTATCTCAAGGGACCTAATCTAGGATTTTCATCGGGACGGACATCACTGCGAAGGGGTTTCCTCAACAATAGATATCCTAAAGGCAACCATGAGGGGGATAGAGTACACCGGTGAACACATCGTTCACAACACCTACAGGTTATGAACCTGCTAGCGTTCCACTGGACTGTCTAGAAAGAGTCCGTGGTCGTTATCCATACTCCGCTGAATAACTAGATCAACAACAACAACAACAACAACAACAACGAGGCCTCTCATCTGTTTATTACACACCAACTATCTACCCATGTTCTACCCAACATATTAGTAGATAAAAATATACATTTGTATACATAGTTTAAAGAAAACCTGTATAGCATGCTTGAATCAACACATATATCACATAACAGATGAGGCACACACACACATAACACATATCTCATAAAGAAATAAGCAGATCTATAAGATAGAAGAGAGTGAATACTCATTCACACATAACACAACCAAATATATACACATAGCACGTATTTTTATATAAAATACTTCGTATTATTGTATTAGAAGAAATAACTACACACTCACTTGATCAGAAGACGATCCGACAGCACTACGGCTTATAGAAGTAGTAATCCACAGCAGATCTGGAAGATCTCCTCGAAAATCGAACTTCTCGCGGGCAGAGCTTCGACTCGGGAACCGCACTTCTCGGGATCTTCGGGATCTCGGGACTTGCCTCGGGGCTAGAGTATGATACCGGGGCTTCGGGGTAGCTTCGGGGGTAAAAATGCAGAGCTTCGACACGAAAATGAGAGGGAATTGGCAAAAATACCCGGAACCCTCGCATCCTATTTATAGGAGGCTGGAGCCTCGGAGTACGCGGGGCGTACTGCGTTACGCGGGGCGTACTGCCCAAAACGTCATTGCTTACGTATCCGAAGTGCTCGAGTGCGAGTGTCGACATCCCTCGGAGTACGCAGGGCGTACTCGAGTACGCGGGGCGTACCTCGGATCAGATCGGTGACTCCTTCGGATAATGCTTCCGAATTTCCAATTAAATTTAAATACAAAATATTAAATAAACTTCGGAAACTCATATCTTCTTCATACGAACTCCGTTTTCGACGTTCTTTATATCCACGGAAAGGTGAGACCACGCTTTACGACTTTCGTTTAGACTCCGTCGGCTAATTTTGACTTTATTTTTTATTAATTATTTTTAATAGGCCGCGACAGAAACTTTCGTTATAAATTCATAACTTCTTCGTTTGATGTCCGTTCTCGCCTAACTTTTTATCGCTTCGATACCAACAACGAGACCTTCGATCCTCGTTTAGATTGCTTCGGCTAAAAACCGCTCGATCTCAAATCGAGTATTTCAGGCTGTATACCGCTAAGCCGGAACTTCGATAAATCATAACTTCCTCATACGAAGTCAGATTTGGGCGTTCTATATATATTCGGAAACCTCGTTTCAACTACTACAACATAGATCAAAGATATTAAGTTTATTTTACACTTAAATTTTGACGCTTATTTTTATTCTTAATTAATCAAACCACATAATTAAGCAATTAAGCACAAAACACATAATACTCAAATAATACAATCTTATTATTTCAAAACGGGTTACAAAGGTTAACCTAGACTATTATATTGCTAAATATGGCAAGCCCGGAAACACAGGCGTTACAAAGACCATGCTTGCGTTTGGGGACACGCGTGGGTACGCCCAGCGTAGTAGGGTGAGTGATCGCGGGTACCAGGACGCATACGCCCAGAGTCATTAAACCCTAATTTTTGGTACATCCACTATAAAATGAACATTATGGTTCCAACCCTAGCCTCCATACACACTATCTTATCCTCAGAAACCCTAGATAGCCGTCCCACCTCCATTGTTGGGTGTGTTTGACCTTGGAAAGCTTGTTTTGGCAAAGAAGAGCATAGAAGAAAGATAAAGTTGTCAAAGAAGGAGTTGAGTGGCTGGAGCTTGTAGATCTGGAAAGACATCATCTTCTGAGGCTCTTTTGAGGTATAAAGTTCTGATCTTGATGTCTAATCTCTTAGATCTCCTCTAGTACAAGTTTATGGACCTTTTGGTCCTAAGATTGGGTCTTGGTGAGTTAAGCTCGTTTCTAAGACCAGGGTTGCCTCCCTTAGAGTCATATAAGTCCCATAAGCAGTAAAGTTCCAACCTTTGGGGGTTCTATTAAGCCCATGCATGAGATCTAGTTCTCTTGTGGGATGAAGAAGATCACTTTGGAAGGTTGAGTTGGTTTGAGCCATATTAAGTCACCAAGTCAGTGACTTTATGGTTTAAGTCGTGAAATAAGACCTGGATCTGAGTTTGTAGCCCTTGGAATGGAGTATTAAGCACTTAATGAGGAAGTGACTTCACAGAGCACTACGCTAAGCGTACGTGCAGGTACGCCCAACGTACTCGTCATGGAGCTGGTACGCTAAGCGTATATTGAGTTACGCCCCACGTAACGCTGCCAGTTGGGCCTTGAGTATTTGGGCCTCAGTGTGGGATGCGCTTTGGACTTTGAGTCTTTGGGCCTTAGTGGGCCATCAGGAGTCAGGGAAGATGGTCCAAGTATGGGTGTTGGGCTTAGGGTAAGGCCCAATAAGGAGAATGGGCCCAATGTAACAAATTGGTCCATTAATGGGCTCGAGAGCTTACATAGTGTTGGGCCTTTCATATTTTGATTATGGGCCTTAGTCGTGGACCAGTTTGGGTTAAGGTTAAAATGGTCAATTTACCCTTGGAAGGATATTGTGCTTGGGCTAATAGTTATTTTGCTAGTATGGATAGTTCGGGATTCTTGGGGAGGTGGTGGTTCGGGCATCTGCTTCTTCAGTTCAGAGTTTCGGCAGTTGCGAGGTGAGTTATCCTCACTATATCGACAGGGTCTACGGCACCAAGGTCGGCCCTTTATCGGATGGAAATCCGGGTAGTTGTCTGCTATGTTATTGCTTTGTTATACTTGCATCCTGGTAGTTAGGATGGTATATGTTAGAGACCCGGTTAGGGTCGGTATCCTGGTTTATAGGATGATGCTATGCTAGTGACCGGTTAGGTCGGAATCTTGGTAGGGATGTGCTATGTATGTGATCTGCTAGATTGGTTGATTTGTTGTGAATTGTTATATGATTATATGTTTATGTACACATGGTTGTTTGACCGGGGTTGGGTTAAGGTGGGTCCTGCTTTGTGTTTTAGGCCAACATACCTAGGGCGGACCGGTTATGGCCGAAGGCCCAGCGAGCGGTCCGGATAGGCTATAGGCCCCAAGAGGGCGGACCAGACGTGACGAGGCTCGGAGAGTGGACCAGGCCGACTGAAGGCCCGGTGTGGGTGGACCAGTCATACTATAGACTCAGAGAGAGTGGACCAGGTGGATTGAAGGCCCGGTGTGGGCGGACCAATTACACTGTAGATTCGAGATATATGGTTAGACTTGGAGGGTGGACTAGGTGGACTGTAGGCCCGGTGCGGCGGACCAGTCACACAGTAGACCCGAAGTGCATGGTTGTTCTGCGTTCTGTTGCGATATGGCATGTTATGTGTATGGTATATGTGGTTGGTATTTTGGGGGTATCTCACTAAGCTTTCGGGCTTACAGTTGTGGTTTAAATGTTTCAGGTACTTCAGGAGACCGTGGCAAGGCAAAGGCATGATCGTACCGCTCCTCATGTTTTATGTATTTATGATGTGGTTCTGGGAAATACTCTGATAATAAATGTATTAAAAACCTTTTTGTAATAACTTTATGAAATTGGGTTGTTTTTGAAAAGTTTAAATTGGTTGGAATTTTTAGAGCGTTACAAAACCTATGGGTATGGATTTGGGTTATACCCATGAATCTTGGAATCCTACATATAAATATAAGCTCCATAACCTAAAAACGCATACTTCTAGTTCTTGGAGTTCATGGAGGTGTTTTTGGTGCATGGAAATTCTCTCTCAAGAGTCACCTTTGTCCTAGGTGAGTTGTGATTCCATTTGAGGTGCAACACTTGGGGCACTAAGTTCTTAAAGGCCAAAGTTTTCCTAGCAACATCAACAACATCAAGAGGTATGTCTAAAACTTGTCTTCTTACACATATGCTATTTGTATGCTAGTTGTAGGCTTAAAGCTTTGGAAACCATATGTATGTATGATTAGAGAAAACATAGATCCAGAGCTTTTAGGGTTGTATGTGCACCATAGGATGTTGTAGTATATAAAACCCAATACCTACACGGGTCGTGTTTTTCCTTTCTCATCTTATATTTGAGCAACACGACTCGTGGTGAAGCTATACCGAAGAAGGACCCAACATCAAAGACTTATTGGAGTTTTAGCAAAAAGCATGGGCCATGCTAAAAACACATGGTCAAGACACATGGGCATCGCAAAAATACATGGGCGAAAGGCATGACCATGCTAAAAACGCATGGTCTTATGGAAAACATGTGAGCACTTAATAAAACAAGGGAGGCCGCCATTTTTCAGAACATACAATTTTTGGAGCTTTATATGGCGATTTTGGGAGATTTTTTGGGAATTCTTGAAGGCTTCTAAGTATTGCAAACACTTTTGATTTCATTTTGTAAGCATTAAACATTTCCAATTCCATCTTTCTTTTTGATTGATTTGTTCTTTAGCCATGTGTGGCTACGAAACCCTGATTTATGGTTCTTGTTCAAAACATGTTGATTGCTTGACTTGAAGCATATGATTTGATGTTTGATTTATGATTCTGTTCTAGTGATTATGTTTTTGTTTAAACTAGAATCCTTGAATTTGATTTGTGTTTGATTGGCCACTTTCATGAATTGAATTTTTGTGTAGTTAATTAACTTTTAAGGCACCTAATCATTCTATTAAGTTAATAATTGGTAACAAACAATAAGTTTTCTCATTGTAAAACATATATCACATGTTTTCACACTTCCAAGCATATGATCAGAAATGAACATTGTTGGGAACTTGTACAAAAATTAATGCAGTTTTTCAATACAATCTAAGAGCGTGTTTAGGTTGAATTAATAAAGTTAGGTCTAGTCAAAGAGTGTGTTTTGGTTAGATAATTTGGCAAGTGAGAGGTATTAGAGCATGTTAATATCTTTTAAGTATTAACTTAGAATAGCAATAATGGATTACATCAATTCATAATCAAGTTGAACAACAACATTGAGAACTAGAACTAGAACCATTTAATCAAACTGTTTACAAATTTATTTCATTTTCTGCATGTTTTTAAAGTAAATTGTTATTTTATTATTTTACTTTTGCAAAAAAAAACTTTTCTGATCAAAGTACCTTGCACAAAGAGGTATAGAATTTTATCACGTGTCTCTATGGTTCGACCCTTCTTGCCTTGTGCTACTTTTTAGTGCATTAAAACAGTGTATTTTGAGTTTATTTTACCCTTATTATTTGTTGGGTTTGACACACCTAACAAATTGGCGTCGTTTCCGGGGACACTGTGTTACTAATTGTGTATGCCAAGATCTTTTCATACAGGTACACCATTGCCAATTGACACAAAGATATAGAAGACTGCAAAGAGGTTATGTAAGCAAGCCAATCTTCGTAAGAGGCAACTGGGTTCCGGGACTTCTTCATCATCTACCCCTCCGGTCATTAACATTTAGGAGGACATACTCCTCTCAAGTGTGTCAGAAACTGAAATAGAAACCCTCTCATTCTCACCTCAACCATCCTCATCCAGAAGTACCACTCCACTTACTCATAACATCCCAAACTCCACACCCACATAAACCTCAATTCCTACTCATAACATGGGAGAAAATCATGGATGGAATTAATGTCCTCCCAATCCACCACCCAAACAAACCCTTCGCCAATGGGCGGGGCAAGAGGTTACTCAATAACCTCTTTGCATAACATATCTGGCAGCCACAAGCCTTGAACTAAAATCCAGACCCATCCACTTACTCCCAACCTTTAGAGGCCTAGAAAATGAAGATCCCCACAAATTCCTCACAAAGTTCCATGTTGTGTGTGTTGGCATGAAACCACACAATGTCACAGAATACCAAAACAAGCTTAGGGCATTCCCCTTTGTAGTGAAAGACTCAACAAAAGATTGGTTTTATGACTTTCCACCATGGACGGTCAACACATAGGTAGACCTTGCATGCCTCTTCTTAGAGAAATACTTCCCAGAAATGAAAGCCTTAGCCCTAAAAAGAGAGATAATTGGAATCAAACAACACAAGAAAGAATCCTTTCATACATATTGGGAGAAGTTCAAAAAGCTTTATGCCAGTTGCCTAAAGCATGGTATTAGTGAGTATCAAATCCTCTAATACTTCATTGAAGGCATGAGTCCTTGTGAAAGAAGACTTCTTAATGCTTCAAGTGGTGGATCTTTGACCGATAAGACCCCAACTGAGATTTGGGATCTCATAAAATACATGGTGGAGGATTCAAAGCATACGAGTCAAGATGAAGATTGGTACACGGATGCATCCTGAGGTGTAAAAGAGGTGCACACTCCTCAAATTGAAGCTTAACTATCCGAGTTAACTAAGGTGGTGATGATGCTTGCTAAGTACAAAGGTGTTCAATCCACACCCCGTCCCTATGGTATTTGCACTCAAGTGGGACACCCATCCGATATGTGTCTTCAATTGCAAAAAGAAGAATATGAAGAAGCAAATGCAATGGGAGGCTACTACAGGAATAATCAAAGAGCTTATGATCAGCCCCAAGACAATCAAGGCTGGAACCATAATCAAGGCATGAGTTATCGACCAAGACAACCACCTCCATACCAACAAAGACCATCATTTCAACCTCAAAATTTCTAGCCAAGGCAGCCACAACATCCACCTCAACAAGCGGGTTTGTCATGTATGTCCTTAGAGGACATAGTGAAGAGTTTGGCCACTAGCACCCAAACCTTTCAAACAGAGATAAAAGCAAGAATCAAGAACCTAGAGAAAAAAATTTCACAACTTGCCACTTCGGTTAGTAGGTTGGAATCTTAAGGAAAGTTACATGCCAAAACTGAGACAAAACCAAGGTACAACGTATGTGCTATCACATTGAGAGGTGGAAAGAGTTATGATGGCCCATCAATATCAGCTGATCAAGAAAAAAAAGAGGAGATAATGGAGAAGAAGTTGAGTAATAAGTAGGAAAATAAAAAAAAATCTAACAAAAATAATCATTCCACCACTGAAGTCAAATATACTCCAGTTGCTCCATTTCCCGAAATATTGGTGAGCACAAAGAAAGAACGAGAGGAGAGTGAGATCATGCAAATGTTTCGGAAAGCTCATGTCAATATCACACTCCTTGATGTCATCAAACAAGTACCTAGATATGCTAAGTTCTTAAAAGACCTTTGCATATCTAAAAATAAACTTAAAGGTAATGAAACAGTAAAATTTGATGAGGACATTTCAGCGGTTTTGCAAACCCTTGAGTGCAAGGATCCCGACGTCTTTATTGTGCCTTGCAAATTATGGAATCTTCATGTACCTAGAGCTATGCTTGACTTGGGTGTATCTATAAATGTCCTACCATACTCTGTTTACAAATCAATTGGTGTATGAACACTGAGCTAAACCGGTGTAATCATTCAACTTGCTGACCGGTCGATAGTACAGCCAAAAGGTGTACTAGAGGACGTGTAAGTTCAAGTCAGTGAACTTGTTTTCCTAGTTGATTATTATGTTCTAGATATCAGAGATGATGACTCTCCAAATTCAAGTTCCATACTTTTGGGTAGACCTTTTCTTAAAATAGCAAAAACCAAAATCGATGTCTACAATGGAACTTTATCAATGGAATTTGATGGGGAGGTCATTAACATCAATATTTTTGAAGATAAGAGGTACCCAAGTGATGTTTACTCTTTGAATTTTGTGGATATTGTTCAGCCCTTGACTGAAGAATGCTTTGAGTTGACTAACCATGATTTTCTATAGTAAGTCTTGAATAGGAAATTTGATAAAAATTCAGTCAAGGAAGTTGCAGGAAAATTCAAGCTTGATGATGAGTTGTTGGGAATTGTGGAGTTTATGAACGATAGGAAGAACATCGGGTTCAATGAAATGGGTATTCTTCGAAAGGTAAAGTTTCAAGAGTTGGAGGAATTCCAAAATAAAACCTTCGAGAACTCATACATCTACAAGAACAAGACCAAAGCATTTCATGAAAAGTACCTTTCCTGTAAGAGCTTTGAGACAAGTCAAAAGGTATTACTCTATGACTCTCATATTAAATGGTTTTTTGGTAAGTTACGGTCCCGGTGGGTGGGATCGTTCATTGTTACTAATGTATTTGATCATGGTGCAGCCGAGATTAAAAGTAACAAAACTGGAAAAGTGTTAAAAGTTAGTGGTCACAAGTTAAAGGTCTTTTATGAAGGTCTCCAAGAGAAGGACATGGAGGTTGACAGCTTGGAACGCCAGGACTACATTGAGTGAATCTAAAGGGAAAAGTCGAGCTAAAGACTTGAAACAAGGATGGCTAACCGAGAGGCAACTCGGGAGTATTTCTTTCTATTATTCTTTCTTTTACTTTGTTTCATCCACGTTGCAATGTTTTTGAGTCTTTTCTAGAGTTCAGTACAAAACACTTTTCTTATCTAAGGGTCGAGAGAAAACTAGTTTTGAAAAAAAAACGTAATTTTTAGGGTTACAAAAGAAAACGCATGGGCACGTACAAAAATTGCATGGGCTAGGCATGAAACGCATGGTCCACTTTTCACCCCACACAAGGGACTTCAAGTTTTTTTAATATTTTTTTTGGCACGGTCAAACTTTCAAAATGCACGGGCTAAAGACAAAACACATGGTATCGTCCATGCCCTGTGTGTCGGTGATGCAAGTTTCAAACAATTTTTTTCGCACAACCTCAACTCCGAAAACTCACGGGAACGCACTCAAACTCACGGCCTAATGCCAAAACTCAAGGGCCATGCTAAAAACGCATGGGCTAGACCGAAAACACATGGCCTAGCCTTAGACCATGTGTAGGAGATGCATTCTCAATTGTCTCTAAAAAACACACGGCCTACTAGAAAAATGCACAGGCCAACATGTGACCATGTGTTTTTAACCCTTGACCATGCGTTTTAGTCTCTAAGTCGCGAATTCAATTTTTGTTTAAGAAAAACTCACGAGTTGGAAAGGGTCGTGCGTATGGAAGAATGTGCATGCGTTTTGTCAACTTCTTTGTTTTATTAAAAAACGATTTTTTGGTCACTCTTCCCCCTCACGTTTCGTGCATTCTGATATGTGCATATTTAGTTCATAGTAAGTGTGGATTTTTATTCATTTATTAGCTAAATTATTGCATTTCATGGACAAAAGGTACTTAAAAGTGTTTGAATTATGTTTTTAGTCCAAAAGTGAAGCTCGGAAGCAAAAGGAAGCAGGAGAAGCGGTTGAGAGCTCGGGAATTGAACAAAGAAGAAAAACACTAAAAACAACACCTACTCGGCGAGTCCAAGCGAATATTCGAGAAGATAAAGACTCGGAGACCCAGAGACTTATAGCATACGGGGACTGAGAGATGGACTCGACGAGTCGGCACCTGACTCGATGAGTCGTTTCGCATATATAAAGATAACTTCTCAGAACGATGGAAAAAAAAATTCTGGAACCATTCTGGAGAGGTTAGTTGCGATTGAGGAGTCAGAAAAACCCTAGAGGACGAAGATACAAGCTAGAATCCAATTCCGAAGGAGATTTGAGGCAAATTTCATCATTCTACTTAATCTTTTGTTTTTCATTATGGTTAAACAATTAGAATCTGTTTGCTTGCTGTTATTTACTTCAATCATGAGCTAAAACTCTTAAACTTCTGTTTGGGGATACAAAATTGATACTATGGTTTGATTATTGGTAGGATTAATTTAAAGTTGGTGATTTTTGTTATTTTAGCTTGCTAAAGAACCTTGTGTGTGAATGATAATTAATTTTCTGTTAATAGGAAGGTAATTGAATAGCATGAACATCTATTGATTATCAACCTCATATGCTATGTGACCACTTTGTCATATGTCTTGGATTAATGAACATGAAACTAGAATTAATAAGAAAATTGAGTAAATTCATGTGTGAGCTTGTGTGATGACCATCAACAAGAAGTTAATTAGAGGACCAAATTAGTTAACTATTGCAAGTCTAAATTAACCCGAATAAATAACCTAGTGAATTGAATTAAATTAGACAACTGGCCACTGTTTAAGTTAGTTTATTTGCTAAGGATTAGTGTAGTGAACGCGAATCTAATCACTTGAATCGGTAACCAACAAAAGAGTTAATCCATTGCACCATTACCTTGAAATCAACCATAGGATCAATTGAGTTGAACTAAACAGAAGTTCCTTCCCATTATTGAATATAGTTAATTCTTTGTTTTTCTAAGTTTTAGATTAACTAATAGTTAGTAAGTTTCTAGTCTTGTAAAACTAGAGAAAACCCCCTACTTATTAATTAATTTAGATACAATTAGTTTTTAGTTTTAATTTACCGTTCCCTGTGTTCGATACCCTACTTATTTAACTATACCACAATTGATAGGTCCACTGCCTTTGTGTGTTTATTTTATAATTAAAAGTAGGTTTAAAACTAAGTGAGTTTGCACACATCAAGTTTTTGGCGTCGTTGCCGGGGAACGATTCTAAAATTAACGTTAAATTCTAATTTAATCGATCCTTTGTGTGGGATTTATCTTACACAAAGTTATTTAAAAGGTAATTTAGTAAGTAGTATAAGTTTTGATAAAAATCCGTTTTTAAAGTAACTAGAAATTTTTTCTGTGTTTTGCCTTGAACTCGCCGAGTGCACTCGTGCCGACTCGGCGAGTACATCGCTGTTTACAGTTTTAATTTTTTATTTTATTTTGGTTCTTTTTACGCGTTTTTTGTCTTGTTTACAGTTGTTTCATGACCCGAGGATCTGATACACCTCTGGTCCCTCCTCTTGAAGACTCGGAATCCGCACTAAGGAGGAGCAAAGGCAAAACCGTTGGAGAATCCGCTTCTTCAAAGAACTCACCACTCAAAAACCTCAAGTCCGTTTTCAGCAAGAAGAGGAGTAGCAAATCAGGAGCATCCAGTGCTTCTTTGACAATCGGCGACCCAATTCAAGAAGACACCGAGTACGAGACCGAGGAAGAAGAAGTACCCACATACGAACACGAATCCGAGTTTGAAGACGATTTAGCTATCGCTATGGCTAATATTGATGAAGTCCCCATGGGGGAATGGAAGAAGAGGATGCGCGATGACACCGGCCCGGGACTTGTGCAACCCGCAATTCCCGCAACCGCTACGTTCGAGCTAAAGGGTCATATTCTCGCTCAACTCAAGGAGATTCCTTTTTATGGGAAAGACCACGAAGACGCCTACAAGCACTTGGATGAAGTAAATGATGTGGCTGACTACTTCAATATACCAAATGTGCCTGGCGAGACCCAGCTACTTCACATGCTTCCAGTCACGTTCAAGGGTGCTGCAAAGGATCGGCTCAAGTCACTTCCTCCCGGATCGGTTACCACATGGGCCAAGATGAAAGAAGAATTCATAGACCACTTTTGCCCACCTTCCAAAATAGCTAAGCTAAAGAAAGCCATTGTCCTTCAAGCAACAACCCAGAGAATCTCTTTACAAAGCTTGGGAAAGGTACAAAGGTCTTCTTAGAAATTGCCCACACCATGTCCTTAATAGCGAACAAGAGGTCTCCATTTTCTATTATGGAGTCAATGTCACCACAAGGCAATTGCTCGATTCACAAGGCCCACTCACGAAGAAGGCACCCCCGATAATCAAGGAGTTAATTGAAGAATTCTCCAAGCATTCTAGAGAATACCACAATCCAAGAAATGAAGTAAGTCAGGGGGTGGTAAACTCGGCAAATGATAGCATGGCGACGGTAATAGCCAAGCTCGATAGTCTAGATAGAAGGATGACAAAAATGGATCAAACAGTTCATGCTATTCGAGTTGGATGTGAGAATTGTAGAGGGCCCCATCTCACAAAAGATTGTGATTTGGAAGAAAATGGAAACAAGAAAGCTCATGTGTTCTACTCAAGCGGCGATCGATACGACGAGAATTGGCGGAAACCGAAGAAGGAATGGCTCTCATACGAAGAATACAAGAAGGCTAAGGAGGAGAAATACAAGCAGAAAGAAAGGGGATTTTATCAAAAGGAAGAACCGGTAATGGAAAAGAAAGCTGATTTAGAAGAATTGTTCACTAGATTCATAGCCGCGTCCGAAAAGAGACACAATGATCACGATGCTGCAATACACGAGACCAGAAATATGCTAAGGAATCAGCAGGCATCCATTCTCAACATTGAGAAATAGCTGGGACAACTTGCACATCAAGTGAACGAAAGAAGACCGGGTCAACTTCCAAGTAACACCGAAAACAATCCGAGAATGGAGAATGTAAGTGCAGTGACTTCCAGCAATGAAGAAATTTTCACACATGCACAAAGGATCTCCAATAGGAAGACAGAAAAGGCAAAAGAGTCGGCTCCAGCTAATCCCGACCAGACTCGTCGAGTCCCTCTAATGGACTCGACGAGTCCATGCGTTAATGACAAAACTGTCATTCCCTTAAAGCCATATAATCCCCCTTTGCCATTCCCAATCAAAGCCATGCCTATTGAAAAATTTGAAGCTTATAGAGCTTTTATGGAGCATGTTAAAGCCCTACAAGTCAACGTGCCATTTGTAGAAACGATGCTTCAAACGCTCAAGTATTTTAACTTACTAAAGGGTCTCTTTGCTGCTAGGAAAAATTTACCTGAAGTCACGGAAATAATATTGAGTGAATTACCCGAAAAGAAGGGCGATCCGGGGAGTATCATAATTCCGTGCCAATTTGGAAATGCACTTCTCACTCAAGCGTTGACCGACTCGGGTGCAAGCATCAACCTGATGCCTTTTTCTTTCTTCAAGAAACTGAATTTACTGGAGCCAAGGCCGGTAAACATGAAGATCCATTTGGCAGACAAGACAACAATTCATCCAAGAGGCGTTTGTGAGGATCTTCTTATTAAGTCGACAAGTTCAACTTTCCAGTAGACTTTGTGGTGCTTGATATGGAAGAAGACCTCGAAATTCCGATTATTTTGGGGAGGTCATTTTTAAACACCGCATGTGCTTTAATTGATGTATGTGAGTCTACACTAACGTTAAGGGTAGGAGACGAGTCCGC
The DNA here is from genome assembly GCF_002870075.4 of Lactuca sativa. Lineage (NCBI taxonomy): Eukaryota > Viridiplantae > Streptophyta > Magnoliopsida > Asterales > Asteraceae > Lactuca > Lactuca sativa. The sequence continues at coordinate 4,718,692 of NC_056631.2, forward strand.
AATATTTAGAGCTTTACCAGAGATCAAGCAAGAAGAGGAAGGAAAAGAAGAGATCTCATTTATCGATTTAGATGATGAGATACTACAAAAAGAACTTGCACTTTTGCAAGAAGAAGATCCAAGCAAGTTTTTGCTACTTTCTGGAGGTAATGGAGATTTTGACAAAGACTTGGAGGAGATAGAAAAGCTGCTGAAAGGAGCCGACTCAGAAAATACAGTGGAAATGGTGAAATGCGATACGACTCGCCAAGTCACTTTACTAGACTCGACGAGTCCAGTCGAAATTGCCAACAACTTGGACGACTTAGATCTGCTTGTTGCTAGTTCTCTGCATATGCTGGACTTGAATATTTTTCCTCATTTTTAGGAAAACAAACAGCAGAAGGAGAAATGGACACGGAAGTTCAACACGTTCATATAGCATGTCTTGATGCAATTCCGCTTGAAAATGAGGTAAGCACAGAAAAAGAGGAGAAGGCAATGGATAGGAGAGTTGATGTTGATCAACCTTTCATTACCAAACCTAGAGCACGAACTTTCACAAAATATGAAGTAATTAAGTTTGAGGAAAAGGAGGTGCAAGAGAAGGTGAAAAAGAATAGGGTGAAGAAGGAAAAGAGGAAAAGAGAAACCCAAGCAGCTAAGGATGATGCTGTAAGAAAGAAGAGAGAGGAATTAAAACGGGCTTACAAAAAGAAGATTCACGCTTACAAGACAAAGTACAAACCACAAAAGATTAGGCGTGCGTTCCCGATGTTGGAAGATGACGAGACGTAGATGGGAAGGAGTCCAGCTAACGACTCCTTAAAAAGAAGCGCTTGGCGGGAGGCAACCTGTTATTTAGAGTTTGCTTTCTTTTATCTTTTTAGTTTTGTTTGATTTTTTTTTTTGTTTTTAGGAATTTAATCTTCCAATTCGTCGGACATGTCTGCTTGAGAGTGCATATGGACTAAGTGTGGGGTGGAATAAATTTTCTTTTCTAAATAAATGGCAAAATTTTATAATTTTTGAATTGTTTGCAAGAGACTTGCCAAGTCTAACCATGACTCGACGAGTCCGTTTAGATTTCAGAAAAGGATAAAATCGCGACCAGACTCACCGAGTCTGAACCTGACTCGACGAGTCTATTTTATTTACAGAAAAAAAAAATTAAAATTATTTTTACAACCGATAACTAGGGTTTTAACCCTAATGAAATCAGTTTTTTTCCCCTTCACTCGTCGTGCGCCTCCATTCTTGCTCTCTCTCAAGCATTCATCAACTTCTTCAATTTTTCTTCAAGATTATCGATTTCTATCACGAAAGGTAACTAATTTCCTCCTTTATTCTGTTAAAACAATGATTTTTAGATGATCTAGGTTGCCAATTTCATAGAATACCCGATTTTGAGTTATAGTGAATTTTTAGGGTTTTGCTTTTTCATTAATTATGTTGTTTTGGATGATTATTCTTGCCCTAATACATTTTAGACATGTCCCTGGACAAAACCCTTGAAGTAATTTTGAGATTTCGTGGTTGAATTTTGACAGACTCGCCGACTGACTCGCACAGTTCTTGCGACTCGCCGAGTCGTTTATGGACTCGACGAGTCCAGTCGGGGAACCAAGTGTGACCTATTTTGATGATTTTATGTGTTTTCTGGGTTTTGTGTTCTTTGTGTTGCAGGGACAATGTTTCACAGAGGTCAAGGTTCCAGTGGACGCCAAGGAGATTTTCCTTGGTTGAATTTTCCTCAAATCGAATCAGCTTCAACCATGATGAGATGGAAGAAGAAGTTAGCTGAAGTCAGAAAGAAAGAGATTTACATGCCCAACAAGATTGATTGGGATTGGTTGCGAAGTGTACGGTATGAAGAGGAGTTGGCTCCTTATCTTTTAAAGGAGTTTACTTACGAGGGGGAGATGATGGTTTGCGATGGGTGGAGTCGGGTCTTTCGTATTCAAGAGCCGGTGTACCGGGAGCTTTGCCTGGAATTTTTCTCCACGGTATCTTTTCGTGGAGGAGATGATTGCTATCACCCGACGAGTGTCAGTTTCTGCCTTGGGGGCGAGTTTCATCAGTGCTCCGTTGTTGATCTTGCTTGTCGGATGGGTATTTATGACCGGCCAGTGGTCTTGACTGCTATTTTCCGCCCCCTTATGGAACGCTCTCACAAGGTGTTTCCTGATGGTGTGGCGAGTATGGGTTAGTGGAACACGATCACCAACAAAGTGTACATTCCAAAGTCGGCCCAAGAGGGAAGTATTCGGTCGCCCACGCACCGTCTTATTCATCGCCTTATTTCCACCACCATCAACCAACGAAAGGATGATGACAAGGTTTCTAACTTTGATGTCTTTTACTTATGGAGCATTATCACACCATACACTTTTTGCAACATTCTGTGGTGTTTGGCTTCGTATTTGGCGGAGGGTGCGGTCAAGGATCGCAAGACATCAAAGATTAATGGTGGTATGTTTGTCACCCGGCTAGCCAACTCGTTTGGGTTGATGACCCGCGGTGCATGGAATTTGATGACGGTGATTCCTACCCCTCCATTCAATCCCATTCTCTTTAGGAGGGATAGGATTATTGAGGACTACGGTGGTGGTCATTATGCTATCCCGCATGATGATCCTGTTGTTGGTCCCGAGGCGCCGGGAAGGAGGGTCCGATCGAGGCGAGAGCGAGATGTAGAGGAGGAACCGCCGGTGATTCCGGTAGACAATGATGAAGTACCAATGTATTGGTACAATGTTGAGATGAGGCGGTTGCAAGATCAAATGGCGCGGGGTATCAACTTTAGCAACCAATCCCACATTCGACTTTTTGACCACTTCCATATTCCGCATATCGATGGTGGTAACTTCCCATATATTCCATCTTGGGATGAGGTGATAAATGCAAGAAGGAGTGGCGCTAGTGGAAGTGGAGCTGCGCATGATCATGATGATGAGGAGAAGGATTAGTTCTTTATGTTTTTATTGAACAATTTTTTTTTGTTTTTTTTGTTCTTACTTGGTGTGTTTTGGGATTTGTTAAGACTGTTACTTTTATGCTTGATGTTTGATTGCCTTGATGATTTTCAGAATTGGATTAGGAATGCTTGCATAGAAGGGTTTAGAGTTGTAGAGACAGGAGAGTTATAAAGAGTGAAAGAGAGAGTCAAGAAAGGGCGGCGGTAGAGTCAAGGTGTCGAGTCCGGTCCTAAGGGACACGAGCGAATGAGTCTAGAATTTGTGAGAGGTTTTGAAGATTTATCAGAAGCTGGAACGAATGCAGAATGCGATTTTTTTTCACCCAGCAGTCTACTCGTCGAGTGCACTAAACTGACTCGAAGAGTCGCCTTGTATTCTCGCATATTCGAACCTGTCCGCGCTTTTACTCGACGAGTCATTCATTTTTATACCAAGAGGACTGCTGATTTGATGTTGCTGAGTGTACCACTAGACCATTTATTCCTCGATATCGATTCTTGAAGATCTTACACTGTTTTCCCCTGCCTATTTAGAGCTGCCACACGAGATTTGATGCCCAAGACATGGATGAGATGTTCCCATGTCTAAAGTCAAGTGAAGATGGAGCTGAAAAGGAGAGTTATCAACCTATCGACTGCTATCCCAGGGGAGTTTGTTCCAATTCTCTCTATATTTTGCATTTTTATTTTTGCATAATATGCAATGAGGGCATTGCATAAAATAAGTGTGGGTAGGGGGTTGGTCACATATTAGAAAATTTAGAATCTTAATTTAGGCTAATTTAAAAAAAAAATTGTTGCATACCAAAAATGTTACTTAGGACTTAATTTAGAAATTTTTTGGTAAAAGCAAATTAGGATTCCATGTTAGAATTGTGTTGTTAATTGCATGAAAACCCAAATGTTTAGTTGAGCCTATACACGTTCTAGTACATTTGTGGCTTCCTTATTCCAGTGAAATCATGGGACAAAAACACGACCTCGCTCAGCCTGAGGGATGCAATATGTTTAGCAGCCTAAACCTGAAATGTATCCAGGAAAACTAGTAGCGTTAACCAATAAAGGTTGAGGTTGAGCGCCCCTGCTTAAGCATGTAGGTTTTTGAGTGAAAAAAGAGAGGTACATGTAAAAAAAGAGGGGATTACAAGAAAAGTTGAAGAATTTTGGAGCAAATAAAGTGAAGATCAAAAGATCAAAATTCCAAGAAATTCAAAAAAGTTGAAGATACCAAAAGTCAAACAACAAAGGTGGTGAATTCAAAGAAATCAAAGATCAAATTATCAAGGAAGTGAAGAATTCAAAAGAGCTCTATAATGGTATCATAAATTGTAATTCTAGATTATGTATGCTTGGGTTGCTCAACTAAAAATACCTTGAGGGTAAGAGGTTTTCTGCGGATGGATTCGGAGGGATGCATAAAATGAGCATAGTTCGGGGTGAGTGGACAAATGTTTATGAGGATTGTGAGTATTTGGAGTATGGGGGTTATTAGGAAAAATTCAGACACAAATGTATGCGTTGCGGTCTTGGCATAATGGTTGGGTTAGATTGGAGTTGTCATATGTGATTCTAATGTTTTAAAATTTAGTTTTGCTTGGGGGCAAGCAAAAGTCAAGTGTGGGGTATTTTGATATGTGCATATTTAGTTCATATTAAGTGTAGATTTTTATTCATTTATTAGCTAAATTATTGCATTTCATGGACAAAAGGTACTTAAAAGTGTTTGAATTATGTTTTTAGTCCAAAAGTGAAGCTCGGAAGCAAAAGGAAGCAGGAGAAGCGGTTGAGAGCTCGGGAATTGAACAAAGAAGAAAAACACTAAAAACAACACCTACTCGGCGAGTCCAAGCGAATATTCGAGAAGATAAAGACTCGGAGACCCATAGACTTATAGCATACGGGGACTGAGAGATGGACTCGACGAGTCGGCACCTGACTCGATGAGTCGTTTCGCATATATAAAGATAACTTCTCAGAACGATGGAAAAAAAATTTCTGGAACCATTCTGGAGAGGTTAGTTGCGATTGAAGAGTCAGAAAAACCCTAGAGGACGAAGATACAAGCTAGAATCCAATTCCGAAGGAGATTTGAGGCAAATTTCATCATTCTACTTAATATTTTGTTTTTCATTATGGTTAAACAATTAGAATTTGTTTGCTTGCTGTTATTTACTTCAATCATGAGCTAAAACTCTTAAACTTCTGTTTGGGGATACAAAATTGATACTATGGTTTGATTATTGGTAGGATTAATTTAAAGTTGGTGATTTTTGTTATTTTAGCTTGCTAAAGAACCTTGTGTGTGAATGATAATTAATTTTCTGTTAATAGGAAGGTAATTGAATAGCATGAACATCTATTGATTATCAACCTCATATGCTATGTGACCACTTTGTCATATGTCTTGGATTAATGAACATGAAACTAGAATTAATAAGAAAATTGAGTAAATTCATGTGTGAGCTTGTGTGATGACCATCAACAAGAAGTTAATTAAAGGACCAAATTAGTTAACTATTGCAAGTCTAAATTAACCCGAATAAATAACCTAGTGAATTGAATTAAATTAGACAACTGGCCACTGTTTAAGTTAGTTTATTTGCTAAGGATTAGTGTAGTGAACGCGAATCTAATCACTTGAATCGGTAACCAACAAAAGAGTTAATCCATTGCACCATTACCTTGAAATCAACCATAGGATCAATTGAGTTGAACTAAACAGAAGTTCCTTCCCATTATTGAATATAGTTAATTCTTTGTTTTTCTAAGTTCTAGATTAACTAATAGTTAGTAAGTTTCTAGTCTTGTAAAACTAGAGAAAACCCCCTACTTATTAATTAATTTAGATACAATTAGTTTTTAGTTTTAATTTACCGTTCCCTGTGTTCGATACCCTACTTATTTAACTATACCACAATTGATAGGTCCACTGCCTTTGTGTGTTTATTTTATAATTAAAAGTAGGTTTAAAACTAAGTGAGTTTGCACACATCACATTCCTTCCACCCTCTAAACATCGGTCGGTGTACCTACATAATCCTCTCTAAACCCATCGTTAATTCATCCTAAATCCACATAAAAGCTCCAAGGTATGTTGTTTTAAGTCCCTAACTCCTTCTCCTTCATCCTCTAGGTCGAATTCTCCCCATGAAGTTGTAAAAATCGGATCTTGCATAAAACCCTAGTTTTTATTTACTTGATTCTTGTATTATGTTTCAAAATTCTTGTGTAGGGTTTCAAGAGCAAGCTTGGGGAGGTATTTTGTAAAGAACAAGGGAAGCTTTTACCTCCATTTGTGTATTCCACCCTTGAAGATCTCAACTTTTCTTGAGGTTAAAGATAAAGTGAAAAAGTCGAGCACACATCACAAATTCAAGCATTTGAACGATACATTCATTCCATATCTCAAGTTTGATGCATGAATCCTAAGATTGTTTGACTAGAATTGTTGAGAATTCGTTCATATGCTCTATATAGTTATACATTTGTGGTCAGTAGGTTGCCCTACCCTCTCCGAGCATTAATGATGATGCTTAATCTTAAGCTTAGGGTCTTTGTACATTAGGTTCTTGTTTCCATATTCATCAAAAACATTTCAAAAATAAATAAATCCAAAAAGATTTTACTTTTCTTATTTTCATTTTTTTCATGCATTCATTTCAAAAAAATTACAAAAAATTACAAAAATATTTTGTTTTCAACTATTTCTTAGTTTGCATTTAAAAAAATCCAAAAAGATTTTATGTTTTTAGCATTTTGATCTTTTTGCATATTAAAAAAAATCAATCTAAAGGAACCTGATCTTCTTGAATCAGTTGAAGTGGTAAATGAGTCGTGGCTTGAGATTAGAACTTGTTCGTTTTTCATTTAAAGAAAATTTAAAGCAATTTAATCACACACAAACACGTTTCCCGAAGCTACTCGTGAAAAACAGAAAATGATGAGGTTATTAACACCGAAGAATAACAACAGGTATAGGTTAGACCTTGGAACACATGACCGGTCTTATGAGTAGTAAGTGCTTAATCATACCCAAACTCCAAATTCAAAAGAATCATAAAATGAATATAAATTTCCAGTGACCCGAATCTTCCAACGCTCTAAAAAGTATTTTCCACCTATTCCATTCTAAGTATCATGCTTGGGGACATTGTCTCCTACTATACTTATAGGTCTTTGCGCGTTTACACCAGTCGCCCGAAAAATGTCTTAGAAGTCTCTCACAGTAATAGACTGTGAGATGTCCCACCAATAGAAAGAATCAATGACGAAAATATAAAGAATTAGGTCGAGCAAATAACTTAAACATGTAGATGTGTACTCTTCCCTCACAATTGTACTCCTCTATTTAGGCCATAGTAGCGCCCTCCTTGTGAACACCATCTTAGTATGTCGCGTCAAGCCAACATTTAAGCATGAGTGCATCTTCGGATACTTTGAAAGTGCGCCCTTGCAAACAAAACTTCAAAGGACTTGTGGATAGACAAAATATAAAAGAGTTATGAAAAAAGAGTAAAAAAGTTAAAAAAAAAAGAGTAAAAAAAAGAGTTGCATGAATAATTACAACTAGGAAATAAGCTTAGCTGTCAAAAGACCCCTTGGACTTGAACTTGAACTTATGACATCAGGACTGACTGTGAACTACTTTGACTGGCGTAAGTGGTTTGAAACATGTAACCAATTTGGGTAAATATTAGGGAATTTTTAGAACATATTTTTTAGAAAAGATTATTGTTAGTTAACAAATAGTTGGAGGTGGTAATTGCCATGCTTTGTAAACTAAAAATGGTTGAGCATGTTTTTCATCACATGTTTTCACGAGAGTAAGACCATAATTTGTTCCATGTGCTAACCGTATACCTGTAAAAGTGAACAAGTGTTGCAACTTTTGATTTTGTTAAGTTATGTTACGGAGTGGGTAAAAAAATCTTGTTTTAAATGTTATATATCTTTGTGGGGTTACTGCCAAGTTATCTCAAGGCACGTGTAACATCCCAAAAATTTCAGTAAAATTTAAACTTTTCAAAAGAACCCTTTTTCTATAAAACTGTTTTCAAAACCTTTGTTCCCAACACATTATTCAAAAATCAGAATCTCTTTCAACATAGTTTTCAAAACATTTGCATTATCAGAGTTTCCCAGAAATCATAAGTCCAAAATGAGAGGATGTGTACGATCACGCCTTCAACTTGCCACGATCCACTGAAGTACCTGAAACATAATAAAAAACTGTAAGCCCAGAGCTTAGTGAGTCTTCCCCAAAATACCACCACAAAACATAACAGACAACATCATGCATAAATGAGCCTTCAGCCTAACTGGACCACCTCGCACGGCCTTCAGCCTATCTTGACCGCTCCCGAGCCTTCGACATGACTGGACCGCTTCGCAGGGCCTACAGCCTATCCGGATCGTTCGTCGAGCCTTCGGCCTGACTGGACTGCCTCGCAAGCCTTCAGTTTATCCGGACTGCCTTGGGTCTGTTGGCCTTCAACACAAAGTAGGACCGCCTCAACCCAACCATACACACATATGTCGACATATACATAACTCATAAACACGTAATCAATCAACAGGCAAGCACATATTATACAGATCAACAAGCTTATCATCATCATATCTACCATGATGCCGATCTAACATATCATAACAACATAACAACGTCCTATATACCAGGATACCGATCTAATAGATCATAATAACATAGCAACATCCTATCTACCAGGATAACAATCCAAAAGGGTCGGCCTTGGTGCCTTCGACCCTTAAGTATAATGAGGAAAACTCACCTCGAATGCAGAAGCTCCTCGAAAGAAATCCCTAGCTACAGCCCCGCCAGCTTCCCCAGCTATCAATACCAACAACACACCCAATTAGTAATTGGGTTCCATGCCATAAACCAATATCCAGACTTGGGTTAAAATGACCATTTTACCCCTGGCCCAGCATATACCAAAACTAAGGTCCAAAACCAAAAGATCCTCAATGGCCTACTAATGGCCCAATTTTCCAAATTGGGCCTAACCCTATATGGATCTTATTCTAAGCCCATAATTTCCTTAAATACAAATCAGATTACCACAAGCACCCCTTGAGACAAACTTGGTCAAAGACATAAGTCAAAAGTTAAAGTCAACGGTCCAAGTTGACCTAAATCGTAAAGTTGTCCTTCAACTCATCGAGTTTCTCCATCAATCTGCACAGATCGAGAAAACACAAGTCAACTCACCGAGTTTACCCACCAACTCGTCGAGATCCTTTATTCAACTGGAAATGTTGGGGAAAACCGAGCCAACTTGTCAAGTTTATCCATAAACTCGCCGAGTTCGCTCAAAGTCTAGCAGCTTAATTCATTAAGCACCTAATCCATAAAGGCATGGCCACAAAGCATAGATCTGACATCCTAGGGCTGGAAAACCATGTAAAGTTGCTAACTTTACGTCCATGCATGCCTAGATGAAGCTCTTAGACATAACCTGAGTCCTTGTTGCATTATCATCATAGAAAAGGACTACGTTTTGAAACACGGTTCATGTCACACGGACACGGGTCGTGTTTGTCCTTTCTCATCTTATATTTGAGCAACACGACTCGTGGTGAAGCTATACCGAAGAAGGACCCAACATCAAAGACTTATTGGAGTTGTAGCAAAAAGCATGGGCCATGCTAAAAACACATGGTCAAGACACATGGCCATGCCAAAAATACATGGGCGAAAGGCATGACCATGCTAAAAACGCATGGTCTTATGGAAAACATGTGAGCACTTAATAAAACAAGGGAGGCCGCCATTTTTCAGAACATACAATTTTTGGAGCTTTCTATGGCGATTTTTGGAGATTTTTTGGGAATTCTTGAAGGCTTCTAAGTATTGCAAACACTTTTGGTTTCATTTTGTAAGCATTAAACATTTCCAATTCTATCTTTCTTTTTGATTGATTTGTTCTTTAGCCATGTGTGGCTACGAAACCCTGATTTATGGTTCTTGTTCAAAACATGTTGATTGCTTGACTTGAAGCATATGATTTGATGTTTGATTTATGATTCTGTTCTAGTGATTATGTTTTTGTTTAAACTAGAATCCTTGAATTTGATTTGTGTTTGATTGGCCACTTTCATGAATTGAATTTTCGTGTGGTTAATTAACTTTTAAGGCACCTAATCATTCTATTAAATTAATAATTGGTAACAAACAATAATTTTTCTCATTGTAAAACATATATCACATGTATTCACACTTCCGAGCGTATGATCAGAAATGAACATTGTTGGGAAACTTGTACAAAAATTAATGTTGTTTTTCAATACAATCTAAGAGCGTGTTTAGGTTGAATTAATAAAGTTAGGTCTAGTCAAAGAGCGTGTTTTGGTTAGATAATTTGGCAAGTGAGAGGTATTAGAGCATGTTAATATCTTTTAAGTATCAACTTAGAATAGCAATCATGGATTACATCAATTCATAATCAAGTTGAACAACAACATTGAGAACTAGAACTAGAACCATTTAATCAAACTGTTTACAAATTTATTTCATTTTCTGCATGTTTTTAAAGTAAATTGTTATTTTATTATTTTACTTTTGCAAAAAAAAACTTTTCTGATCAAAGTACCTTGCACAAAAAGGTATAGACTTTTATCATGTGTCTCTGTGGTTCGACCCTTCTTGCCTTGTACTACTTTTTAGTGCATTAAAGTAGTGTATTTGGAGTCTATTGTACCCCTATTATTTGTTGGGTTTGACACACCTAACAAGTACCAACACAACAAATAACACATATACAATAACATCATACTGTGGGTCCAATTAACCGTTGGGTTGGAATACCCAGTCCCTTCAACCATCAGGTTGGAATGCCAACATACTATGGGTCCAATCAAGCATCGGGGTGGAATACCCTAGGCCCCTCAACCATCAAGTTGGAATGCCAACTTACTATGGGTCCAATCATCCCCAGGGTGGAATACCCTAGCCCCTCAGCCATCAGGTTGGATTACCCCGACCTGTTGGCTTACACACAAAGCAGTGAAGCCTCAACCATCGACCAAACATGTACACATAATACTGATAAGCATACCATTAACCATCCAACAAACAAATAAACATATCTTACAGATCACCAGGCATAACATCATCCATTCATCCTATCTACCAGGATACCAATATAACAGATCACTGTAGCATAACATCATCCTATTTACCAAGATACCGATCTAACAGATCTCAACAGTACAAATACATACATAATATGATATCAATACAAGGTTCGGCATTGGTGTCTTCGACCCGCAAGTACTCACCTCACACTGCTGACTCACTAAAACCCTCGCACTAACAGAACAAAATAATCATCCAATTAATAATTGGATTAAAATCCTTGACTAATAATCCGTACTTAGGGTAAACGGCCACTTTACCCTTTCCCTAGATGGGCTAAGACCCAGACCCAACTCTTGATCCAAAAAGGCCCAACAATAAATGGTAACTCAAGTCCCATAATTGGCCCAATTTTCCAAGGTCCAACACTTTAATTGGCCCAAAATACTCATAATCACATGGTCCAATAAGGGCCTACGCATCCAAGCCCAAAAGGTGCCCCAAAGCATGAAGATCAACTCGAAAACTGAACAGGAAGAGTACGCAGGGCGTACCCAGTTGTACGCCCAGTGTACTCTGCATTGACCAGAATCGCACCATTTACCACCTACGCCCAACGTACGCCTTGGTATGCCCAACGTACGTAGTGGCCATGCAAGACTTTGGTTAAGAACTTATCTCATTCAGTCCAACGTCCAACTTTCAGATCTAGGTCCAAAGAGGTGTTCCAAGCCATAAAGTTTCCAACTTTATAGTCATGCATGTCTTAATAAGGCCAACATCAAGAGTCTAGCTTGTCTTAGGAACCCATTAAGAATCAGATCTGATGTTTTAGCTTTGTTCTTTATGAATTAAGCTCTTTTTGAAGAAAAGCCTTTTAGACTAAGGACCACGACGTGGCCAAGGAAGGCCACGATGTAATGGAGGGAATTATCGCGTTTGTTTTGTATGAACGTGCCCATGGTGTGGTGGCATGTCTGCCACAACTTGGTAGCGGATTCTGGTCGGGACTGGATTGAGTGGTCACATTGTGGCCATGTGTTGGTCACAACATGGGTGCAAACCGGATTGACTTTGACCGTTGAATTTTTGACTAGTTGACTTTTGGTCAACCTTGGGTAGTATGGAGTATTTGACTAAGGTCTGATACCTGTTTAGATTTAGGAAGCTTGGATTGGCTGATATGTTGTTGAGGTAGTTGTGAGCTTCTGTTGAGTAGTTCAGGTAAGTCTCCTCACTGTAGTTATGGGTCGAAGGCATCAATGTCGGCCCACTGGATTATGTGTGTAGGATGATATTTGTCTTTGTGACACTTACTGTTATGCATGTATATGCTTGTTGTCTTTGTGACTCTTGCTGATATGATTTTATGCTTAGTTGTAGGGGTGAAATAGACCTGATACCGGTTGAAAGAGACTGAAGGGGGTGAAATAGATGCAATACCGGTTGAAAGAGACTGAAAGGGGGTGAAATAGACCCAGTACCTATTGGAAGAGACTGAAGGGGTGAAATAGACCCAATTATGTTTTGACTGTTATGATATGTATGGTATGTGGCATTTTGGGGAACTCACTAAGCTTTGTGCTTATAGTTTATGTTATTGTTTCAGGTACTTCCAGCTTGAAAGTGAAAGGCCTGACATGATCGCACCGCATCCGCCCATGTTTTCTGCATTATGTGATTTTGGGATTTTGTACGCTTGTGTTATTTTCACTATGATATACTTTTGGTTGATTTGATATGACTATTGAATGCTTTGGAATAAATTCAAAACAAAATTTTTTTCTGAAATTTTTGGGATGTTACAAGTTGGTATTAGAGCCTTGGTTTGAGGGATTGAGACACACTCTTGGGTGTGTCTGAAATCAAACTGAGGGTTTCTAAAATCTTTTAAAAGAAAATAATTTTCTTAAAAATTTTTTTCTAAGAAAAAGGGGTACGGTGCATGCAATCAGCCGAGCTCAAGAAAGTATTTCCTAAAATACCCATACATGTGTTATGCTTATTATTTTGGTATGAGTATATGAGAATTGCATGCTAGACTAGAGCTAAAGATTTGCTCATGATTTGCATGATAAAATGCTAGGATAGATGCCTTTACATGCATGTTGATTGAGGTTTTGGAACTGCATGCTAGTATTGTAACGCCCGTAGATCAGGGCTAGTCAATTTAGAAACAATAAGCGTCAAAAATGACTTTTTGATGGAAGATTATCTAGAAGGATTAATCTTAACCAAGTTGTAGTATATGTCACAAGGTTTCCGTGCATATAAAGAACGCCAAAATCCGAGTTATAACGAAGAAGTTATGGCCCGTCGAAGTTTCGCGACAGAACCGGCACGACGCAATGCAACGTAAAAAGTGAATTTATGTTAGAGCGGTATTTAGCCGAAGCAATCTAAATGAGAATCGAAGATCTCATTGTTGGTATCGAAGCGATAAAAAGTTAGGCGAGAACGGACGTCAAACGAAGAAGTTATGAATTTATAACGAAAGTTTATGTCGCGGCCTATTAAAAATAATTAATAAAAATAAAGTCAAAATTAGCCGACGGAGTCTAAACGAAAGTTGTAGAGCGTAGTCTCACCTTCGCATGGATATAAAGAACGTCGAAAACGGAGTTCGTATGAAGAAGATATGAATTTCCGAAGATTATTAAATAATTTGTATTTATTTTTAATCTTTAATTCGGAAGCATTATCCGAAGGAGTCACCGGTCTGATCCGAGGTACGCGCCGCGTACTCGAGTACGCCCCGCGTACTCCGAAAGTGTCGACATCGCAGCAAGTGGCTTCGGATGACGAACGCAGTGACGTTTTTCGGACCAGTACGCCCCGCGTACTGGCGTACGCCCCGCGTACGTGCGAGGCTCAGCCTCTATAAAAGGAATCCGAAGGCAGCCGATAGTTTTGCCAATTTCTCCTCTTCTTTCTCCCATTTTGCATCGGTTTGTGTGCTAGAAATACCCCGAAGCCCCGGTATTGTTCTCAAGCCCCGAAGCAAGTCCCGAGATCCCGAAGATCCCGAGAAGTGCGGTTCCCGAGCCGAAGCTCTGCCCGCGAGAAGTTCGATTTTTGAAGAGATCTTCCAGATCTGCTGAGGATTACTACTTCTGCAAGTCGTAGTGTTGTCCGATCATCTTCTGATCAAGTGAGTGTATACTACCTTTCATAAACACAATAATAATACGAGTTTGGTTTGAGTGTATTAAGAGTATTATTGTTTATAAGTGTGAATGTGTAGTTATTTTCTTCTAACGCATAATTATGAAGTATTTGGTATAAAATACGTGCTACGTGTTTATATATTGTTGTTTATTTGAGATGGGTATGGCATGAATGTTTTATATAGTTTTAAAATGAGATAAACTGTATGTGTATTCTAGATCTACAAATATGTTGGGTAGAACATGGGTAGATGAGATAGTTGGTATGTGATGAAATGATGAGGTATGAAAGATGATTAAGAATGATATTGGTAGATGCACCAATTAAAGAATGTCATAAGACTAGCAGATGTGCTGTAGAATAATATCGGTAGATGCACCAAGTAGTGAATGTCGTAATCCTAGCAGATGCGCTTATAGGATAATGTCGGCAGATGCGCCAAATAGAGATTGTCATAATAAAAGCAGATGCGCTTATAGAGTGATCCTAGCAGATGCGCTTATAGGATATTGTTGGCAGATGCGCCAAATAAAGATTGTCATAATAATAGCGGATGCGTTTATAGGGTAATCTTGGCAGATGCGCTTATAAGATAATGTCGGCGGATGCGCCTAAAAGAGAATGTCATAAACCTGGCAATCGCGCCTCATAGTGTATGACGTAATCCTGGCAGAGGCGCTTAAAGGATAATGTTGGCAGATGCGCCTTATGTAGCAATGGAAGTTTGTGTAAATCCCTTAGGTCAATCCTTAGGAATGAAGGAATGACGAGTAGTTGAATTCCTAGGGTAAAATCCTAAGAAACATAATAGGGATGAATAATTGAGTTGATTGTTTGATGGTTGAATATAATAATTGTATTATTGTGGGTTGAAAACCCTATATGCTCACCAGGCTCCCAAGCCTGACCCACTCAGTTTTCTTTGCATTACAGGTAATGGCACAAGAGTATAAGTTGGTGGACTTGACGAGAGATTTTGGATTATAGGCCAGTAGTTATGAATAACTGTTGTAAGGTCTATTTATTATTGTTTATGCTTTTGGTCTGTATCGGAACATGACATCCCGAGGTTTTATTATTTAATGAAAATACATTCTCTATGAGAAACGTTTTGATAAATGGTTATCATATTTTATTTTGGGAACAAATTCCGCAACCGTTTTCTTTAAACGATCACTCTGATTTATAAAACAAAGCATAAACAAATCGGTCTTTTCTGGCCGTGAAAATGGGGATGTCACAGTTGGTATCAGAGCATTAGTTTAAGCGAACTAGGAATTTGTAGGAAATTTCTAGACTTAAACTTAGAATGCTAAGTAATGATTGTGAGGAGTGTGTCTAAAATATGTTAGGTAGTACACCTAAATTGACACAAGCACTAGTTCATTTTAGGAATGATGCCTAAAATGCTTTTATGTGCTAAATGTTTTGTGTGATAGCTAAATTGATGCTATTATTTGTTCGGATCTATGGTCTGTTGCCGACCGGATCTGGAAACCTTATGTGTTTAGGATTCTAAGCGTACGTCTACGATATTAGAACTAGCATGTAAACGTTTCGGAGTGATAAGGGCGATGTGAATATCTATCGTGATTGAGGATATAATTTCACCTTATTTGGTGTGTAGAACAAAAATGGTGAGAACAAGAAGTGGAGTTGGAAATGCTGATGAAAACAGGAATCAACCACCAGTGATTGAGCAAATACCTGTCGTAGCAGCAGCACCTGAGCCAATAACCATGGCTGGTGTGCAAATGATGATTCAGACGATGTTGGATCGTCAGATGGATGAAACTAGACGGTTGCTTCAGCAGAATCGTGAAGAACTGTCAATTCGAGTGGAAGAGCCTGAATTAAATGAAGGGCACTCGGAAGGTGGAAACTTCAGTGGGTCTGTTGGTCAAGCCAACCCACCGATAGTTAGGCAAAACAACCAGAATGGAAGGAACGATGGAATGGGATGCAAGTATAAGGATTTTCTGACTTGCAAACCATCGACCTTCACTGGAAAGGAAGATCCGATCGGAGTTATGGATTGGATATCGGAAATGGAGCTAGCCTTCATGACTTGTGGCTGCAGAGGCAAGTTGCAGACTACCTATGCAGTGCGTCAGTTCAGGGGTGGGGTTGTTCGTTGGTGGAACACTTTGGGGAAGATCCTAAGTCCTAATGAGCCACTGCAACTGACCTGGGCAGAGTTCTTGGTGCAATTCAAGCGCAAGTTCTGCTCTGCTCAAAATCTATTGGAGTTGGAGAATAAGTTTCTGATATTGAAGAAAGGCAGCATGTCAGTGGATGAATACACTAATGCTTTCACAGACAAGATGGAGTTTGCTTTACGCATCGTTCCAGACGAACTGACAAAAGTCGATCGGTATGCCAAGGGACTCCCTTGGGAGTATGCGGTGCCAGTGCGTCAGGCACCTACTCTAGAGGCATCTATTTGGGCTGCCAAGTCTGTTGAGAATATGATCAAGGGGAGGACTGACAGTAAGGTTGAAGTTGGTGAGAAGAGAAAGTTAGAAGGAACTTCAGGTTCTAATGAGAAAAGAAAATCCTCGAAGTCTGGAGGAGGAGGAAGGGATGAGGCACGGTGGTGCGATAAGTGCAAGAAGACGCACTCAGGAAAATGTGGCGTGGAAGTGACATGTTTCAAGTGTGGAAAGCATGGGCATTACGCCGATGAATGTATTTTCAATAAAAAGGTGTGTTACGAATGTAACGAAGAGGGGCACTTCAAGCAAGACTGCCCAAGGAAAAATCAAACAGCAAGGCTAGAGGCGCCGCCAAAGCTAAAGGCAAGAGCATTTCAAATGATCCTTGATGAAGCAGATGGCAATGCAAGGAATCAGGAATAAGGATCTTATATCTAAAGATCAAGTTATAAAGTAGCGTTATGAAAAGTAACATGTGGTGTAGCCTATTAGAGGCATAGTATAGGGTGAACTTGAACTTTTGTGTAACCGTTTCAAGGAATTAATATAAACCCTAGTTTTGTTAACTGATGTGTTGAATGATTGTCTGATTTTCTTGCATGGTGACTTGGTCGACTACGAGGCAATACTTGGGACGAGTATGAGTAGGTGTGAAAGGTAGTAGATGCATATACTACCGGAAGCACAGGACTCGCACTTGGATCAGGGAAAGTCGCAAGGTTACCAAGAAACTAGTGATTGATTCCATTTTATTCTGGTATGTCATTACCATTGTTTCGGTGATGACTAGTAAGATGGTTCTTGTTCCGACCCTAGTGGTCATGTTTAATTTGAGTTCGACGGCGAGGAGTATGTACGTGGTCTAGAGGACCGAGTTAGATGTAACATCTGACTTAAGTCAGAAGGTTGAAGTTAATGCGATTGATAGTGTCGCTCTCGTTGTTAAAAGAAGTTTGTAGGCAAAAATGCTACATGCTGAAATGTGATTATATCGCATTAGAATATGAAGGAAGGTATATTCCATTCTGGAATTTAACTTTATTAAAGACCGAGTCTAAGCGTCGCATCGTGCGATGAGAGGTCAATAGAGCACGACCCATCGGTTTGTTACATTGGATAAAGGAATATATTTATCCTAAGAAGAAGAAAGAGTTCGCAATAAGGACTTATTTTGTAACTCGGAGGTTATGATTGAAAGTCCAAGATAGTACGAAGAGCAGATGCAGGATTGAGCATCAAGGTTATTACTTAGAATGGAAAGATAACTTATGGAGTCAGTATGCGAATCCTATTTCGTTGATGATTCCGGGACGTAATCATCCTAAGGGGGAGATAATTGTAACGCCCGTAGATCAGGGCTAGTCAATTTAGAAACAATAAGCGTCAAAAATGACTTTTTGATGGAAGATTATCCAGAAGGATTAATCTTAACCAAGTTGTAGTATATGTCACAAGGTTTCCGTGCATATAAAGAACGCCAAAATCCGAGTTATAACGAAGAAGTTATGGCCCGTCGAAGTTTCGCGACAGAACCGGCACGACGCAATGCAACGTAAAAAGTGAATTTATGTTAGAGCGGTATTTAGCCGAAGCAATCTAAATGAGAATCGAAGATCTCATTGTTGGTATCGAAGCGATAAAAAGTTAGGCGAGAACGGACGTCAAACGAAGAAGTTATGAATTTATAACGAAAGTTTATGTCGCGGCCTATTAAAAATAATTAATAAAAATAAAGTCAAAATTAGCCGACGGAGTCTAAACGAAAGTTGTAGAGCGTAGTCTCACCTTCGCATGGATATAAAGAACGTCGAAAACGGAGTTCGTATGAAGAAGATATGAATTTCCGAAGATTATTAAATAATTTGTATTTATTTTTAATCTTTAATTCGGAAGCATTATCCGAAGGAGTCACCGGTCTGATCCGAGGTACGCGCCGCGTACTCGAGTACGCCCCGCGTACTCCGAAAGTGTCGACATCGCAGCAAGTGGCTTCGGATGACGAACGCAGTGACGTTTTTCGGACCAGTACGCCCCGCGTACTGGCGTACGCCCCGCGTACGTGCGAGGCTCAGCCTCTATAAAAGGAATCCGAAGGCAGCCGATAGTTTTGCCAATTTCTCCTCTTCTTTCTCCCATTTTGCATCGGTTTGCGTGCTAGAAATACCCCGAAGCCCCGGTATTGTTCTCAAGCCCCGAAGCAAGTCCCGAGATCCCGAAGATCCCGAGAAGTGCGGTTCCCGAGCCGAAGCTCTGCCCGCGAGAAGTTCGATTTTTGAAGAGATCTTCCAGATCTGCTGAGGATTACTACTTCTGCAAGTCGTAGTGTTGTCCGATCATCTTCTGATCAAGTGAGTGTATACTACCTTTCATAAACACAATAATAATACGAGTTTGGTTTGAGTGTATTAAGAGTATTGTTGTTTATAAGTGTGAATGTGTAGTTATTTTCTTGTAACGCATAATTATGAAGTATTTGGTATAAAATACGTGCTACGTGTTTATATATTGTTGTTTATTTGAGATGGGTATGGCATGAATGTTTTATATAGTTTTAAAATGAGATAAACTGTATGTGTATTCTAGATCTACAAATATGTTGGGTAGAACATGGGTAGATGAGATAGTTGGTATGTGATGAAATGATGAGGTATGAAAGATGATTAAGAATGATATTGGTAGATGCACCAATTAAAGAATGTCATAAGACTAGCAGATGTGCTGTAGAATAATATCGGTAGATGCACCAAGTAGTGAATGTCGTAATCCTAGCAGATGCGCTTATAGGATAATGTCGGCAGATGCGCCAAATAGAGATTGTCATAATAAAAGCAGATGCGCTTATAGAGTGATCCTAGCAGATGCGCTTATAGGATATTGTTGGCAGATGCGCCAAATAAAGATTGTCATAATAATAGCGGATGCGTTTATAGGGTAATCTTGGCAGATGCGCTTATAAGATAATGTCGGCGGATGCGCCTAAAAGAGAATGTCATAAACCTGGCAATCGCGCCTCATAGTGTATGACGTAATCCTGGCAGAGGCGCTTAAAGGATAATGTTGGCAGATGCGCCTTATGTAGCAATGGAAGTTTGTGTAAATCCCTTAGGTCAATCCTTAGGAATGAAGGAATGACGAGTAGTTGAATTCCTAGGGTAAAATCCTAAGAAACATAATAGGGATGAATAATTGAGTTGATTGTTTGATGGTTGAATATAATAATTGTATTATTGTGGGTTGAAAACCCTATATGCTCACCAGGCTCCCAAGCCTGACCCACTCAGTTTTCTTTGCATTACAGGTAATGGCACAAGAGTATAAGTTGGTGGACTTGACGAGAGATTTTGGATTATAGGCCAGTAGTTATGAATAACTGTTGTAAGGTCTATTTATTATTGTTTATGCTTTTGGTCTGTATCGGAACATGACATCCCGAGGTTTTATTATTTAATGAAAATACATTCTCTATGAGAAACGTTTTGATAAATGGTTATCATATTTTATTTTGGGAACAAATTCCGCAACCGTTTTCTTTAAACGATCACTCTGATTTATAAAACAAAGCATAAACAAATCGGTCTTTTCTGGCCGTGAAAATGGGGATGTCACAAGTATGGATTCATATTGTGGATAGAATGGCCTGTTATGTTATGCTCTGGTTTGGAAAACACAATGCTCGAATGTTGCTTGCTTTGTTCTTTTAGAGACATCCATTAATATCATCTAACTATTAAGCGAATACATAGGGTTACATGTTATAGGGATTAGATAATTTTATAAGGTCAGGTTTAACTCTATTGGATTAGGTGTCTAAGCCCATAACTATAATTGGTATGTACTTGAATTGATAGCAGCACAATCCTTTTGGGTTGCCCTCAAACCTAGCAATCAGACAAGGAAATTATGAAAGGAGAGATATTAATTTATTATAAGATTAATAAATTAATATAAATGAATTTATTAATATGTTAAAAGATTAATATATTAATAAGAAATCATTTTGTTTAATTAATTGTTAGCCATAAATTAATTAGAATTAATTTTGGGGTTAAAAGAATTGATTATAAGGTGCAGGGACTAGTTTGCAATTATATAATAGTTGAGTGGAAGGCTCTAGAAACCCCTTGGATAAGGGTGGACGAAATCTTTAGGGTAAACCCTAATAATTTCGTCCATAGGGGCTTGGATAAGGCCCTTGGGTTTGCTTAGGCCCTAAGCAAAGGATAACTAGGGTTTCCCCTAAACCCTAGATCCCTCAGCTATATAAGGAGCCTCCTGGTTCATGTTTTGGTCACTCTTTTCTTTTGAAGAAACCCTAAGGGCCGAAATTTTGAAGAAACCCTAAGGGCCGAAATTTTGCATACTCCCTCTCCCCTCTCTCCTCTACTTTCCTTCTTGCTAGTTTGGGTGTGATTCCATTAGAGGCATTACACTTGTGGTGCTAAGCTTCCAAGAAGATCAAGATCAAGATCAAGGGAATTATCAATTGTTTACTATAACAATTGAAAGGTATGTAATTACTAAACCCTAGGTTGTAAATTTCGATTATAGCCTCTCTCCTCTAGGGTTCTTGTTTTGCAATTCAAAGTTGTATGTTCAATAGATAAAACATAGATCCAAAGTAGGTTGCATGTGAACTTAGGAATTGTTTTATAGTTTATTTGTTTTACCAAAACCCATCAGTGGTATCAGAGCCATTGTTTGTTTTAAATTGAATTGTTATAATTGTTGAATTGCAAATTAGGGTTTATAGCTATTAAACCCTAAAGGCCATTTTTTTCGATTTTTAGGGTTGTGGATCAAAGGGTTTTTGAAAACCCTAGCCTCCAAAGAACCCTAATCGAAATTAGGGTTAGGGTTTTGAAAACTATAGCCTCCTCCCTTGAAAATTTCGAAATATGCTATAAAGATTAGGGTTTCTTTGTTTTGGATAATAGTTGCCTTATTGGATTATTAAGAAAAATAAGGAAATTATCCTATCCCCATATTTTCGAAATCTAGAAGGGATATGGATTAGGATTAAATTAATTGTTTAATTTAATTAGATAATCCTTACAAGATTTAATAAATTAATTAAAAGTTAATTAATAGATAAATATTAAATCTAATTAATTGGTTTATTTAAATTTAAAATTTAATAGTTTAAATTTCGAAAACTTTTTATATAAACCCTTGAAGTTTTAAAATGTTATTAAAACACACCTTATATATATATATATATATATATATATATATATATATATATATATATATATATTATAATTAAAAGTTAAATATTATATATGTATAAGAATATGGTCAGTCAAATCGCTAGTATGCCTCATTCACGAAGCTAGTCTATAAGGGGTATAAGGAAACTGCCTATAAAATGGTAGTTGAATGGGT
This sequence comes from Lactuca sativa, assembly GCF_002870075.4. NCBI lineage: Eukaryota > Viridiplantae > Streptophyta > Magnoliopsida > Asterales > Asteraceae > Lactuca > Lactuca sativa. The sequence continues at coordinate 4,740,728 of NC_056631.2, forward strand.
GTCCACTCTCATCCACCGCTTCCTTGATTAGTGGAGGGTCGTTAGCAGAACGGATTTGATAGTTCAACTACTTCCCATTAAAAGTATAATGCTATTAAAGAAAGTACTAGAACACTATTTTTCAAAATCCCAACTCTAGTTACTTTAGGAAAAATGTGAAAAGTATGCTAATCCATGAAATTGCACATTATGCTTTATTGGTCGTTAGTGGAGCATGTGTGGTTAACCGGCACACTAAAAGGCACTAATAAAGAGTAGTAATGGGTATCTTATAATTATCATTTTGATGGAGCGTGTGTGGTTTACCGGCACATCAATAGTTAATGATAAAGACAATAAGGTTACCAAGCACATTTGCATGGTTATTCACATCTAGTTTGTGATCCTCGGTATCACAGTCACAAATAGTAGAGCATAATCCGAGATTAAAACATGTCATTAAATAGTTATAATGTATCTCAAAAGAATTAGGAATTTCACTTCGTTTACTTTGTCTAATGGTGGAATTGGTGAATCGTCATTCACCTACCTTTATGAGATTTGAACTTGGATCTCGACATCCCATTTCTAAGTTGTAAATCGTCATAGTTGGGTCCTAACCTTGATATGATATCTTTGGGTTATTATATTGAGGTGTCTTGGAATCTAACTAAAACTATCTTTCTTTTCAGATGTCTACTCCTGGAAACACTTCTGCTCCATCATCCTCCAGCCACAACTTCTCTCTACTAAACATCTGCTCCAAAGTCGTTATGGATGGCTCCAACTATAACGATTGGATGCGTAACATCAAGATGGCGCTTAGATTCGAGGACAAAGAGTATGTCCTTGAAAAGGAGCTCAAAGAACTTGATGAGTCAAAAGCCATTCCCGAAGAGTATGCTGCCTACAAGAAACACTATGATGATGCTACCAAAGTGGCATGCATCATGGTTGCAACCATGTCCCCAGAATTGCAGAGATACTATGAGGACTACTGGCCTTTTGAGATGAACAAGGACCTTATGGAAAAGTCCCATAAGCGAGCTCGTCAAGAAAAGTTTGAGGTAGTCAAGTCACTCATGGCTTGCAAGATGAAAGAGGGGGAATCGGTTGTATCTCATGTGCAAAGAATGCAACGCTACATAGAGCGTTTGGTCAAGCTCAACATTCACTTTGATGAGGAATTGGCCATTGACATGGTCTTGAACTCGTTGCCTGATTGTTATGGTCAGTTTATCTTAACTTACCATTTGAACAACACTGAGCAGACTTTGGCCCAATTGCACAACTTGTTGCAGACAGCTGAGGCAGGGATGAAGGGTAAAAGTATACCCTCCACACCTACAAGTGCCCCTGTCTTGGCCATTGGACAGGGAAAGGGGAAGAAGAGGAAAGGTCCTCCCAAGCAAAACTGGAAGAGCAAGGCTCAAGCTGTGTCATCTAGTAATGGCCCGAAGGCTAAGCCCAATGGTTCCACTCCCCATGTTTCTGATCCAAAAGAGGCCATTTGCTTTTACGGCAATCAAAAGGGGCATTGGAAGAGATCTTGCCCACAATATCTGCAAGATATCAAGGATGGCAAAGTGAAGCCATCCTCGGCAGGTATTTACACTATTTCTGCTAATAACTCATTATCTTCTCGTTCATGGGTCCTTGATACAGGATGTGGATTTCATATCTGTTCTGATTTGCAGGGGCTAAGGGAAAGTGAGGAAATAGAGCATGGGAGAATAAACTTGATCATGGGGAACAGAAAGTCTTCACCAGTTACCAAGATCGGAGTTTATCAACTTTTGCTCAGTAATGATGTTAGATTAGATTTAATAAATTGTTGCTATTCGTCTGAGATGACGAGAAACATTATTTCATTTCATGCATTGTTCAGACAAGGTTTTAAATATTCTTTTAATGGTTTGAATGGTTCAATTTCTGTTTATAAGAATGGTGTTTTTGTGTTTGAAGCTTTACCTTGTGATGGTGTGTATGAAACAGTGACTTGTGTTGATAGCTTAGGAAATAGTGTACTTAATATTGACTTGTCTAATAGTGTAGACAAGGCATGCTTGTGGCATTGTCGTCTTGGACACATTAACAAGAAACACATAGCCCAACTCCAAAAGGATGGAGTGTTGGAATCATTTGACCTAAAATCAGATGATATGTGTGAATCATGTCTTTTGGGAAAGATGACAAAATCACCATTCACAGGGTCTTGTGAAAGAGGTGAAGGTCTGTTGGATCTCATACACACAGATGTGTGTGGGCCCTTCAGATCAACCACAAGGGATGCTAATCGATTCTATGTGACTTTCACTGACGATTATAGCAGATATGGTTACATCTACTTGATCAAACATAAGTCAGAAACCTTTGAAAAGTTCAAAGAGTTTAAGCATGAAGTCGAAAATCAATTGGGCAGAAAGATCAAGATACTTAGATCCGATAGAGGCGGGGAGTATCTTAGTACCGAGTTCAACGACTATCTGAAAGAATATGGGATAGTCTCACAATTGACTCCTCCTAGGGCACCACAGTTGAATGGTGTAGCTGAGAGGCGTAATCGAACCTTGTTAGACATGGTTCGTTCTATGATGAGTCGTGCCTCGCTTCCTATTCACTTCTGGGGGTATGCCTTAGAGACAACCGCCCACATCCTCAATCTTGTCCCTACAAAGAAGGTTGCCAAAACACCTCACGAAATGTGGACAGGGAAAGTTCCCTTGTTAGCACATATTAAAGTCTGGGATTGTGAAGCTTTCGTAAGACGAGAGACTCACGACAAGCTAGCAGCTAGAAGTGAGAAATGTGTTTTCATTGGTTACCCAAAGCAGTCTTTTGGATATTTGTTCTACAGACCTAGTGAAAACGTGGTGTTTGTAGCTCGAAGAGGAGTCTTTCTAGAAAGAGAGCTCATATTCAAAGAGGACAGTGGGAGTACCATTGACCTTGAAGAGATTCAAGAGTCAACCAATGAAGGAACCTTATATGACACTAGCACTCAACCAGAGGAAACAATTCCTGTTGAACCGGTTGATAAATCATTACCTCTTCGAAGATCCACTAGGGTGAGTGTGCCACCTGAGTTGTATGGTTTTCATATTACTTCAGATGGTGACACATTCATAAGTGACAGAACACTGGTAAACTTAGATGAACCAGTCACTTATAAGGAAGCAATGGCAGGCCGAAAGTCTTCCAAGTGGAAAGAGGCAATGGACAGCGAGATTAAGTCCATGTATGACAACCAAGTTTGGAATTTGGTTGATAGTGCACCAGGTCGGAAGACAGTTGGGTGCAAATGGATCTTCAAGAAGAAGACAGACATGGATGGGAATGTGCATACGTTCAAGGCTCGACTGGTTGCAAAAGGTTTCACTCAAACCCCAGGGGTTGACTATGATGAGACTTTTTCGCCGGTGGCTAAGATTAAATCTACTAGGATATTGCTCGCCATAGCTGCTTTTCATGACTATGAAATCTGGCAGATGGATGTCAAGACTGCCTTCCTTAATGGGAAGTTGGCTGAGGATGTTACATGAGTCAGCCAGAGGGTTTTGTTGATGCAAAGTTTCCCAATAGAGTATGCAAGCTTGAGAAATCCATTTATGGATTGAAACAAGCATCTCGCAGCTGGAATCTTTGCTTCCATGAGAAAGTCAAAGAGTTTGGTTTCTCTAGAAGTGAAGATGAGTTTTGTGTGTATATCAAGGCTAGTGGGAGTATAGTAACTTTTCTGGTGTTATATTTCGATGACATATTACTCATTGGTAACGACGTTCCAACCTTGAATGAAGTTAAGTCTTGGCTTGGAAAGTGTTTTGCCATGAAAGACCTAGGAGAAGCCGCCTATATTCTTGGGATTAGAATATTGAGAGATAGAAAGAAGAGACTAATTGGACTTAGTCAAAGCACATACTTGGATAAGGTACTAAAGAGGTTTAGTATGGAAAATTCCAAGAAGGGAGAGCTACCTATCCAGAGCAATACCAAATTGAGTAAGACTCAATGTCCGAGTACAGATGAGGAAATAGATGACATGAGTCGTGTACCTTATGCTTCCGCTGTTGGATCGATCATGTACGCTATGACATGTACTCGCCCTGACGTGGCATTTGCTTTGAGCATGGTCAGTCGCTATCAGGGAAACCCAGGTAGAGCTCATTGGATAGCCGTGAAAAATATACTCAAGTATTTGCGAAGAACAAAGGACTGGGTCCTTGTACTTAGTGGCAATGATACTTTGAGAGTAGATGGTTACAGTGATGTCAGCTTTCAGGCGGATAGAGATAACTTCCGTTCTCAGTCAGGTTGGGTATTCTTATTAAATGGAGGAGCAGTTACTTGGAAGAGTTCCAAGCAAGATACGGTGGCTGATTCTACTTGTGAATCAGAGTACATAGCAGCAAGTGAAGCGTCGAAAGAAGCAGCTTGGTTGAGGAACTTCATCGGGGATCTCGGAGTTGTTCCAACCATCCAGGAGCCTATGGAACTATTCTGCGATAATGAAGGAGCGGTTGCCTTGACAAAGGAACCAAGAGATCATGGTAAAACCAGACATATCAACAGAAAGTACCATTTCATCAGACATAGAGTAGAAGAAGGCCATCTTATAGTGAAAAGGGTGTCATCTGAAGATAACCCAGCAGATCCCCTCACAAAGGGTCTGAGTAGGGCTAAGCATATTCAGCATGCTCGGAGCATAGGACTGAAAGATGATATTAGTTTTAGTAGTTAGATTAGTGTTCTGAAACTTGTAACAAAGTAAATGTAATTGACTTTTGGTGATTAAATAATAAAGTATTGTTTATAAGTTTGGGTTCTACCTTTTGTCAATTGTTTATTATCGTGTTTCATTTTTGCATGTTTTACTTCCCGAATAATAAGATTATTCAAACTCCACAGTCGCTCGTACTTTTGGAAGTAAGTAGTGAATCAAGACTGTCATGAACTGGATTGTAGATTGTCTAAGGATAGACATGGCAATGTATTTGCTACAACGTTCATGAGTACTCAGAAATTGAGATTTGAGTATTGGATAAACCCTCGCTCAGAGTATTACTTCAGGGAATTCATCACGAGTAATACTGAGACGATAATATCTTATAATCTTGAAACAGAGATATATGAGTTGTGATTTACAAGTTGGCTATGCATTGGTGATACGAAAACGCATCAGTAACTTGGTGTTATAAAACGTATTATCATGTATGGTTTGATGAGTAAAAGATACAAGCATATGAGTCGATGTTTATTCGTTCCTTTTGCCCTAACGGGAAAAGCGATATCTGTGGGCCCCTCGATGATTTGGTGTTGACTTGTGTTGTGACATCCCCAAAATCTCGGCCAGAAAAGACCGATTTCATTTATGCTTTTTAAACATTTTCAGAGTAAATCTGTTTGATTTTAAAAGAGATGCGGAATTTGTTCCCAAAAACAAAACATGATAAAATAGATATTTATCAAAACATTTCATATAGAAATATGATTTCATTTCATAATCAAAAGTCGGGATGTCATGTTCCGATATAGATCATAAAGCATAAACGATAACATTACAAGTCGTTCAAAAAATATATACATATACAGACTTGTAAACAAAACAACTTGATGATTCACCCATCTTAAGCTCTTGTGCCACTTCCTGTAATACAAATCAACTAAGTGGGTCAGGCTTGGGAGCCTGGTGAGCATATAGGGTTTTCAAACCCACAATAATTATATTTAATTACAATAATCAACAATAAACCCGATTACCCATTCCCGTTATCCTCACCTTACGTTCCTAAAAATAACGTCTATTATGAGGAACTTATTTCAGGATTTTCATCGGGACGGACATTACTGCAGAGGGGCTTCCTCAACAATAAGTGTCCTAAAGGCAACCATGTGGGGGATAGAGTACACCGGTGAACACGTCGTTCACAACACCTACAGGTAATGAGCCTGCTAGTGTTCCACAAGACAGTCTAGAATAGTTCGTGGTCGTCATCCATACTCTGCTGAATGACTAGAATAACACCAATAACACCGAGGCCTCTCATCTGTTTATTTCACACCAATTATCTACCCATGTTCTACCCAACATATTAGTAGATAAAAATATACATTTTTATACATTGTTTAAAAACCTGTATAGCATGCTTTAATCAATATATATTCCACATAACAGATGAGGCATACACACATAACACGTATTTCATAGAGAATATATCAGATCTATGAGATAGAAGAGAGTGGATATACATTCACACATATAACCACAAAATATATACACGTAGCACGTATTTTATATTAAATACTTCATAATATTGCGTTGGAAAGAAAATAACTACACACTCACTTCCCGTATTCTTAAATACGTTTAACGATTACTTATTTAATATCGCGTATTGAAAAGGGACTATACACTCACCTGATCGGAAGACGATCGGGCAGCACTACGGCTTGCAGAAGTAGTGTCTCTCCGTAGATCTGGAAGATCTTCACAAAAACCGGGCTCCTCGCGGGCAGGGCTTCGGCTCGGGAATAACGCTCTTCGGGATCCTCGGGGCTTCGGATCTTGCTTCGGGGCTCGGGAATGATACCGGGGCTTTGGGATATGATTGGTACGCAAATCGAGGCAAAACTTAGAGAGAGGGAAGAGTTTGAACAAGAGAAAATGGCTGATTTCGAGTTCTATTTATAGGCTGAGGTGGGATTACGCGGGGCGTAATCTCAAATTACGCAGGGTGTACTCAGTACGCGGGGCGTACTCGGTTACACGGAGCGTACTTTGATGTCACTGCATGCGTCGATCTGTGGCACTCGAGTATTGGTCAGGCAACTTGCATCCGACTGAGTACGCGGGGCGTACTCAAATTACGCGGGGCGTAATTGACTCGTCGAACTTCTAAATTGCGTAACTTTCGCATACGAGCTCTGTTTTCGACGTTCTTTATATCCACGCGAAGGTCAGACCATACTCTACAACTTTCATTTAGACTCCGTCGGCTAATTTTGACTTTTATTTTTATTATTTATTTTTAGAAGGCCGGGACAGAAAAACTTCGTTATAAATTCATAACTTCTTCGTCTGACGTCCGTTCTTGCCTAACTTTTCATCGTTTCGCTACTAAAAACGAGATCTTCGATTCTCATTTAGATTGTTTCGGCTAAAAACCACTTGATCTCAAATCGAGTATTCGGGCTGCATACTGCCCAGTCGAAACTTCAGAAAAATCATAACTTCCTCATACGAAGTCAGATTTGGGCGTTCCTTTTATGCACGCTCTCGGTTTAACGAAATCTACGACTTTCATATAGATCGCTAAGGATAAATATCGCTCTATCTTAAATTCATATTTTATGTCACTCGGCGTCGTGCCGGTTCTGTCGCGAAACTTCGACAGGTCATAACTTCTTCGTTATAACTCGGATTTTGGCATTCCTTATATCTCCGGAATCCTTGTTTCAACCACTAAAACTTTATGCAAAGATATCGGGCTTATCTCACACTTTAATTTTGACGCTTATTTTATTCTTAATTTAATTATATCACATAATTAAGCAAATAAACATATAATTCACAAATAATACATTTTATTATTTCAAATTGAGGTTACAAAGGTTAACGTAGACTATTACATTGCTAAAAATGGCAAGCCCAGAAACACGGGCGTTACAATTCTCTCTACCTTAGAATGATTCCGTCCCCGAAATCACACACCAGCAAACAAATGCGGATAGCGACTCATCATGTCACTCTCCGTCTCCCAGGTGAGATTCGGCCCATTCGTGTGTTTCCATCGGACAAGCACTAACTCAACCATCTTTCGTCACAATTTCTTAGTCTTTCGGTCAACGATTGCCTCCGGTTCCTCAATCAACCTTTTGTTATCATCGATCCTCAACTCCGAAAGTGGAATTATGTCGGGAACTTCTCCCGTGAACTTCCTCAAGTAGCACACATGAAAAGTGTTATGAATTCCATTCAGTTCTTCTGGTAGTTCGAGCTTGTAAGCTTGGTTCCCAATCCTCTGAAGAACTTTAAACGGTCCAATAAACCTTGGACTTAACTTTCCCCTTTTACCAAATCTTATAAGTCCCTTCCACGGCGAGACTTTAAGCAAAACCGAATCCCCAACTTCAAAAGTCATCAGTCTTCGCTTTTTGTCAGCATAGCTATTTTGACGATCTTGAGCGGCTAACATTCTTTCCCTAATTATTTTCAACTTTTCAGCCGTTTGATGGACTATCTCCGGTCCCATAAACTGCTTTTCCCCAGCCTCAAGCCAACAAGACGGCGTACGAAACTTCTGTCCATACAATGCTTGATAAGGTGCCATCTTTATGCTCGAGTGAAAACTATTATTATAGGAAAATTCTACCAAAGGTAAATGTTCATCCCAATTACCTAGGAATTCCAAGGTACACGCTCTCAACATATCTTCAAGTGTTTGTATCGTCCGTTCGCTCTGACCATCAGTCTGCGGATGGTAAGCTGTACTTAAACACAACTTGGTACCCAATTCCTCTTGTAGACTTTTCCAAAATCGCGAGGTGAAACGGCTATCACGATCCGACACAATCGTTAACGGAACACCGTGAAGCCTCACAATTTCCTTCACGTAATAATTCGCAAGCTTTTCAGTAGACCATTTCTCGTTGGCTGCTATGAAATGCGCACTCTTAGTGAATCGATCAACGACCACCCAAATCATGTCGTGACCACTTTTTGTTCTGGGTAGTTTAGTGACAAAATCCATAGCAATGTCTTCCCACTTACCCATAGGGCACAGGTAATGGTTCTAAACTCCCGTATGGTTTCTGATGTTGTGCCTTGACTCTTGCACAAATCACACACTCGGCCACATACTTCGTAATGTCGAGCTTCATCGTCGGCCACCAACAATAGGGTTTCAGGTCCCTATACATTTTTGTGCTGTGACATCCCCAATTTTACGGCCAGAAAAGACCGACTTTGTTTATGCTTAATAAAAATCAGAGTACTTCTTTAATAAAAGTGTTGCGGAATTTGTCCCCAGAAAAACATGATAAATACGTTATTAAAACATTTTCGAAGAAACGTATTTTATTCATTTTAAAACGTTTGGGATGTCATCGTCAATACAGGAACATAAGCATAAACAGAACTTACATTCATTTACACTAATGATTTATATCTCCTTTATTCTCTCAGTGAATTATGTCTTCGTATTGATACCTGTGATACAAAGAAAACTGAGTGGGTCAGGCTTGGGAGCCTGGTGAGCATATAGGGTTTTCAACCCACAATAATACATTTATTATATTCAATTATCAACAATCAACCCAAATACCCATCCCCATTATCTTCTTTAAGGTTTTACCCTAAGAATCGATTATACTTTCTTCATTCATTCCTAAGGGTTTACCTGAGGAACTGGCACACAGTCCATTTGCTACCACGGTTTATACAATAAGTACTACGTCGCATAGTCACCAGGGTTCATACAATTGGCACTACGTCTCATAGTCACCAGGGCTTACACAATAGGCACTACGTCTCATAGTCACCTGGGTTCATACAATTTGCACTACGTCTCATAGTCACCTGGGTTCATACAATTGGCACTACGTCTCATAGTCACCAGGTCTTACACAATAGGCACTACGTCTCATAGTCACCTGGGTTCATACAATTGGCACTACGTCTCATAGTCACCAGGTCTTACACAATAGGCACTACGTCTCATAGTCACCTGGGTTCATACAATTGGCACTACGTCTCATAGTCACCAGGGCTTACTCAATAGGCACGAAGTCGCATCGTCACCAACTATTCCATCTACCCATGTTCTACCCAACATTTTCGTAGATATAAATACGAACACAATTTAAATCTTTTAACACCCGTACAAAAAACATCAATTCCAATCCACCTCAAATAGATAATTAATATCTAACACATATCACGTATTTCATAGCTAATACTTTATATTTATGTATTAGAAGAAAGTAACTATGCACTTGCGCATATAAACAACAATATATATATAAATATACACATAACACGTATTTTATAAAATACTTCATATTTATGTGTAAGATGAAAGTGACTATACACTCACTTGATCAGAAGATGATCTGACAGCACTACGTCTTGCAGAAGTAGTGTCTCTTCGTAGATCTGGAAGATCTTCACAAAAACCGGCTCCTCGCGGGCAGGGCTTCGGCTCGGGAAATAACGCTCTTCGGGATTCTCGGGGCTTCAAACCTCGCTTCGGGGCTCGGGAATAATACCGGGGCTTCGGGGCATAATCGGTACGCAAATCGAGGCGAAAAGGCTAGAGAGAATGAGGATTTTGCAAAAGAAAAGAAGCTGCTTCGGACCTCCTTTTATAGCCTGATCCTCGGGGTTACGCGGGGCGTAACTTCGGGGTACGCGGGGCGTAATGCTTCGCAGATCGTCAGCGCTTACGTCACTGGTCCACCTTCGTCATCGCTTACGACTCACTACTCCGTAGAACTCGAGTGCCCTACGCTATACGCGGGGCGTACCGCAGTACGCGCTGCGTACTTCGGATAGACCGCCTCGCTTCTCTTCGGATAATATCGGGGGTTAAATAAAAATAAATATTAAATATTTATTAATCTTCAAAAATTCATATCTCCTTCATATGAACTCCGTTTTCGTCGTTCTTTATATCCACGCGAAGGTCAGACCATACTCTACAACTTTCGTTTAGACTCCGTTGGCTAATTTTGACTTTTATTTTTATTAATTATTTTTAGAAGGCTCGGACAGGAAAACTTCGTTATTAAATCATAACTTCTTCGTCCGATGTCCGTTCTCGCCTATCTTTTCATCGTTTCGCTACTAACAACGAGATCTTCGATTCTCATTTAGATTGTTTCGGCTAGAAATTGCTCGATCTCGAATCGAGTATTCGGGCTGCATACTGCCAAGTTGAAACTTCAGAAAATCATAACTTCCTCATACGAAGTCAGATTTGGGCGTTCCTTTTATGCACACTCTCGGTTTAACGAAATCTACGACTTTCGTTTAGATCGCTAAGGCTAAATATCGCTCTAACATAAATTCACATTTTACGTCACTCGGTGTCGTGCCGGTTCTGTCGCGAAACTTCGACAGGTCATAACTTCTTCGTTATAACTCAGATTTTGGCGTTCTTTATATGTACGGAATCCTTGTAACATATACTATAACCTAGTTAAGATTATTCATTCTAAATAATCTTCTATCAGAAACTCATTTTTGACGCTTATCGTCTTTAAATTGACTAGCCCTGATCTACGGGCGTTACAATTATCTCCCCCTTAGGATGATTACGTCCCGGAATCATCAACGAAATAGGGCTTGTATAATGATTCCATATGTCATCCTTCCATCCTAAGTAATCACCGTGATGCTCAATCTTGCACCTGCTCTTCGTACTATGTTGGGCTTTCAATCGTAACCTTTGAGTTACAAAATAGGTCCTTATTGAGGACTCCTTTTTCTTCTCAGGATAAATACTTTCCTTTATCTGTTGTAACAGACCGATGGGTCGTGCTCTACTGACCTCTCATCGCATGATGTAATGCTTAGACTTTGGTCTCTTAGAGTTAAATTCCAAAATGGAATATACCTTCCTTCATATTCTAATGTGATATAATCACATTTCAGCACGTAGCATTTCTGCCTACAAACTTCTTTTAACAATGAGCGCGACACTATCAATCGCATTAGCTTCAACCTTCTGACTTAAGTCAGATGTTACATCTAACTTGGTCCTCTAGACCACGTAACATACTCCTCGTAGTCGAACTCAAATTTAAACATGACCACTAGGGTCGGAACAAGAACCATCTTACTAGTCATTACCGAAACAATGGTAATGACATACCAGAATAAAGTGGAATCAATCACTAGCTTCTTGGTAACCTTGTGACTTTCCCTGATCCAAGTGTGAGTCCTGTGCTTCCGGTAGTATATGCATCTACTACCTTTCACACCTACTCATACTCGTCCCAAGTATTGTCCCGCAGTCGACCAAGTCACCATCCAAGAAAATCACAAAACAATTTAACACATACGAATGTGTCCAAATAATCATAAACAATTTCCCTAGACTCTACTAGGACTTCTTCATTGCTCAATCTTCAATCATCAACTCTAATTCAACTCGATTGGTGATGGAAATACCAGGCGATGAGACAACTTCAAGAATTTCACCAATCGTTCCATCATCCCGCCAATCAAATGTGTACTTCAGACGTACCATACTCCTCTAAACGTACTGTTATTTCATAAGACATACTCTAAAGGCAGGATACCACTCTTATGATATCTTCCGATAGGTGTCATTCACTATCATAAGCCTTCTTTATTTCTTCCATTTACTCAATTCTCTACAAGTCTTCACCATGACCTTTTGTACATCCAAGCAGACATTCGGTGTACCAAGCGAGAATTTTAAGATAAGAAAGCTTTAATTACGATAAACGTATAAGTCTCCTTATCACCCCGAAACGTTTACATGCTAGTTCTAATATCGTAGTCGTACGCTTAGAATCCTAAACACATAAGGTTTCCAGATCCGGTCGGCAACAGACCATAGATCCGAACAAATAATAGCATCAATATAGCTATCACTCAAAACATTTAGCACATAAAAGCATTTTAGGCATCACTCCTAAAATAAACTAGTGCTTGTGTCACTTTAGGTGTACTACCTAACATATTTTAGACACACTCCTCACAATCATTACTTAGCATTCTAAGTTTAAGTCTAGAAATTTCCTACAAATTCCTAGTTCGCTTAAACTAATGCTCTGATACCAACTGTGACATCCCCAATTTTACGGCCAGAAAAGACCGACTTTGTTTATGCTTAATAAAAATCAGAGTACTTCTTTAATAAAAGTGTTGCGGAATTTGTCCCCAGAAAAACATGATAAATACGTTATTAAAACATTTTCGAAGAAACGTATTTTATTCATTTTAAAACGTTTGGGATGTCATCGTCAATACAGGAACATAAGCATAAACAGAACTTACATTCATTTACACTAATGATTTATATCTCCTTTATTCTCTCAGTGAATTATGTCTTCGTATTGATACCTGTGATACAAAGAAAACTGAGTGGGTCAGGCTTGGGAGCCTGGTGAGCATATAGGGTTTTCAACCCACAATAATACATTTATTATATTCAATTATCAACAATCAACCCAAATACCCATCCCCATTATCTTCTTTAAGGTTTTACCCTAAGAATCGATTATACTTTCTTCATTCATTCCTAAGGGTTTACCTGAGGAACTGGCACACAGTCCATTTGCTACCACGGTTTATACAATAAGTACTACGTCGCATAGTCACCAGGGTTCATACAATTGGCACTACGTCTCATAGTCACCAGGGCTTACACAATAGGCACTACGTCTCATAGTCACCTGGGTTCATACAATTTGCACTACGTCTCATAGTCACCTGGGTTCATACAATTGGCACTACGTCTCATAGTCACCAGGTCTTACACAATAGGCACTACGTCTCATAGTCACCTGGGTTCATACAATTGGCACTACGTCTCATAGTCACCAGGTCTTACACAATAGGCACTACGTCTCATAGTCACCTGGGTTCATACAATTGGCACTACGTCTCATAGTCACCAGGGCTTACTCAATAGGCACGAAGTCGCATCGTCACCAACTATTCCATCTACCCATGTTCTACCCAACATTTTCGTAGATATAAATACGAACACAATTTAAATCTTTTAACACCCGTACAAAAAACATCAATTCCAATCCACCTCAAATAGATAATTAATATCTAACACATATCACGTATTTCATAGCTAATACTTTATATTTATGTATTAGAAGAAAGTAACTATGCACTTGCGCATATAAACAACAATATATATATATAAATATACACATAACACGTATTTTATAAAATACTTCATATTTATGTGTAAGATGAAAGTGACTATACACTCACTTGATCAGAAGATGATCTGACAGCACTACGTCTTGCAGAAGTAGTGTCTCTTCGTAGATCTGGAAGATCTTCACAAAAACCGGCTCCTCGCGGGCAGGGCTTCGGCTCGGGAAATAACGCTCTTCGGGATTCTCGGGGCTTCAAACCTCGCTTCGGGGCTCGGGAATAATACCGGGGCTTCGGGGCATAATCGGTACGCAAATCGAGGCGAAAAGGCTAGAGAGAATGAGGATTTTGCAAAAGAAAAGAAGCTGCTTCGGACCTCCTTTTATAGCCTGATCCTCGGGGTTACGCGGGGCGTAACTTCGGGGTACGCGGGGCGTAATGCTTCGCAGATCGTCAGCGCTTACGTCACTGGTCCACCTTCGTCATCGCTTACGACTCACTACTCCGTAGAACTCGAGTGCCCTACGCTATACGCGGGGCGTACCGCAGTACGCGCTGCGTACTTCGGATAGACCGCCTCGCTTCTCTTCGGATAATATCGGGGGTTAAATAAAAATAAATATTAAATATTTATTAATCTTCAAAAATTCATATCTCCTTCATATGAACTCCGTTTTCGTCGTTCTTTATATCCACGCGAAGGTCAGACCATACTCTACAACTTTCGTTTAGACTCCGTTGGCTAATTTTGACTTTTATTTTTATTAATTATTTTTAGAAGGCTCGGACAGGAAAACTTCGTTATTAAATCATAACTTCTTCGTCCGATGTCCGTTCTCGCCTATCTTTTCATCGTTTCGCTACTAACAACGAGATCTTCGATTCTCATTTAGATTGTTTCGGCTAGAAATTGCTCGATCTCGAATCGAGTATTCGGGCTGCATACTGCCAAGTTGAAACTTCAGAAAATCATAACTTCCTCATACGAAGTCAGATTTGGGCGTTCCTTTTATGCACACTCTCGGTTTAACGAAATCTACGACTTTCGTTTAGATCGCTAAGGCTAAATATCGCTCTAACATAAATTCACATTTTACGTCACTCGGCGTCGTGCCGGTTCTGTCGCGAAACTTCGACAGGTCATAACTTCTTCGTTATAACTCAGATTTTGGCGTTCTTTATATGTACGGAATCCTTGTAACATATACTATAACCTAGTTAAGATTATTCATTCTAAATAATCTTCTATCAGAAACTCATTTTTGACGCTTATCGTCTTTAAATTGACTAGCCCTGATCTACGGGCGTTACAATTATCTCCCCCTTAGGATGATTACGTCCCGGAATCATCAACGAAATAGGGCTTGTATAATGATTCCATATGTCATCCTTCCATCCTAAGTAATCACCGTGATGCTCAATCTTGCACCTGCTCTTCGTACTATGTTGGGCTTTCAATCGTAACCTTTGAGTTACAAAATAGGTCCTTATTGAGGACTCCTTTTTCTTCTCAGGATAAATACTTTCCTTTATCTGTTGTAACAGACCGATGGGTCGTGCTCTACTGACCTCTCATCGCATGATGTAATGCTTAGACTTTGGTCTCTTAGAGTTAAATTCCAAAATGGAATATACCTTCCTTCATATTCTAATGTGATATAATCACATTTCAGCACGTAGCATTTCTGCCTACAAACTTCTTTTAACAATGAGCGCGACACTATCAATCGCATTAGCTTCAACCTTCTGACTTAAGTCAGATGTTACATCTAACTTGGTCCTCTAGACCACGTAACATACTCCTCGTAGTCGAACTCAAATTTAAACATGACCACTAGGGTCGGAACAAGAACCATCTTACTAGTCATTACCGAAACAATGGTAATGACATACCAGAATAAAGTGGAATCAATCACTAGCTTCTTGGTAACCTTGTGACTTTCCCTGATCCAAGTGTGAGTCCTGTGCTTCCGGTAGTATATGCATCTACTACCTTTCACACCTACTCATACTCGTCCCAAGTATTGTCCCGCAGTCGACCAAGTCACCATCCAAGAAAATCACAAAACAATTTAACACATACGAATGTGTCCAAATAATCATAAACAATTTCCCTAGACTCTACTAGGACTTCTTCATTGCTCAATCTTCAATCATCAACTCTAATTCAACTCGATTGGTGATGGAAATACCAGGCGATGAGACAACTTCAAGAATTTCACCAATCGTTCCATCATCCCGCCAATCAAATGTGTACTTCAGACGTACCATACTCCTCTAAACGTACTGTTATTTCATAAGACATACTCTAAAGGCAGGATACCACTCTTATGATATCTTCCGATAGGTGTCATTCACTATCATAAGCCTTCTTTATTTCTTCCATTTACTCAATTCTCTACAAGTCTTCACCATGACCTTTTGTACATCCAAGCAGACATTCGGTGTACCAAGCGAGAATTTTAAGATAAGAAAGCTTTAATTACGATAAACGTATAAGTCTCCTTATCACCCCGAAACGTTTACATGCTAGTTCTAATATCGTAGTCGTACGCTTAGAATCCTAAACACATAAGGTTTCCAGATCCGGTCGGCAACAGACCATAGATCCGAACAAATAATAGCATCAATATAGCTATCACTCAAAACATTTAGCACATAAAAGCATTTTAGGCATCACTCCTAAAATAAACTAGTGCTTGTGTCACTTTAGGTGTACTACCTAACATATTTTAGACACACTCCTCACAATCATTACTTAGCATTCTAAGTTTAAGTCTAGAAATTTCCTACAAATTCCTAGTTCGCTTAAACTAATGCTCTGATACCAACTGTGACATCCCCAATTTTACGGCCAGAAAAGACCGACTTTGTTTATGCTTAATAAAAATCAGAGTACTTCTTTAATAAAAGTGTTGCGGAATTTGTCCCCAGAAAAACATGATAAATACGTTATTAAAACATTTTCGAAGAAACGTATTTTATTCATTTTAAAACGTTTGGGATGTCATCGTCAATACAGGAACATAAGCATAAACAGAACTTACATTCATTTACACTAATGATTTATATCTCCTTTATTCTCTCAGTGAATTATGTCTTCGTATTGATACCTGTGATACAAAGAAAACTGAGTGGGTCAGGCTTGGGAGCCTGGTGAGCATATAGGGTTTTCAACCCACAATAATACATTTATTATATTCAATTATCAACAATCAACCCAAATACCCATCCCCATTATCTTCTTTAAGGTTTTACCCTAAGAATCGATTATACTTTCTTCATTCATTCCTAAGGGTTTACCTGAGGAACTGGCACACAGTCCATTTGCTACCACGGTTTATACAATAAGTACTACGTCGCATAGTCACCAGGGTTCATACAATTGGCACTACGTCTCATAGTCACCAGGGCTTACACAATAGGCACTACGTCTCATAGTCACCTGGGTTCATACAATTTGCACTACGTCTCATAGTCACCTGGGTTCATACAATTGGCACTACGTCTCATAGTCACCAGGTCTTACACAATAGGCACTACGTCTCATAGTCACCTGGGTTCATACAATTGGCACTACGTCTCATAGTCACCAGGTCTTACACAATAGGCACTACGTCTCATAGTCACCTGGGTTCATACAATTGGCACTACGTCTCATAGTCACCAGGGCTTACTCAATAGGCACGAAGTCGCATCGTCACCAACTATTCCATCTACCCATGTTCTACCCAACATTTTCGTAGATATAAATACGAACACAATTTAAATCTTTTAACACCCGTACAAAAAACATCAATTCCAATCCACCTCAAATAGATAATTAATATCTAACACATATCACGTATTTCATAGCTAATACTTTATATTTATGTATTAGAAGAAAGTAACTATGCACTTGCGCATATAAACAACAATATATATATATAAATATACACATAACACGTATTTTATAAAATACTTCATATTTATGTGTAAGATGAAAGTGACTATACACTCACTTGATCAGAAGATGATCTGACAGCACTACGTCTTGCAGAAGTAGTGTCTCTTCGTAGATCTGGAAGATCTTCACAAAAACCGGCTCCTCGCGGGCAGGGCTTCGGCTCGGGAAATAACGCTCTTCGGGATTCTCGGGGCTTCAAACCTCGCTTCGGGGCTCGGGAATAATACCGGGGCTTCGGGGCATAATCGGTACGCAAATCGAGGCGAAAAGGCTAGAGAGAATGAGGATTTTGCAAAAGAAAAGAAGCTGCTTCGGACCTCCTTTTATAGCCTGATCCTCGGGGTTACGCGGGGCGTAACTTCGGGGTACGCGGGGCGTAATGCTTCGCAGATCGTCAGCGCTTACGTCACTGGTCCACCTTCGTCATCGCTTACGACTCACTACTCCGTAGAACTCGAGTGCCCTACGCTATACGCGGGGCGTACCGCAGTACGCGCTGCGTACTTCGGATAGACCGCCTCGCTTCTCTTCGGATAATATCGGGGGTTAAATAAAAATAAATATTAAATATTTATTAATCTTCAAAAATTCATATCTCCTTCATATGAACTCCGTTTTCGTCGTTCTTTATATCCACGCGAAGGTCAGACCATACTCTACAACTTTCGTTTAGACTCCGTTGGCTAATTTTGACTTTTATTTTTATTAATTATTTTTAGAAGGCTCGGACAGGAAAACTTCGTTATTAAATCATAACTTCTTCGTCCGATGTCCGTTCTCGCCTATCTTTTCATCGTTTCGCTACTAACAACGAGATCTTCGATTCTCATTTAGATTGTTTCGGCTAGAAATTGCTCGATCTCGAATCGAGTATTCGGGCTGCATACTGCCAAGTTGAAACTTCAGAAAATCATAACTTCCTCATACGAAGTCAGATTTGGGCGTTCCTTTTATGCACACTCTCGGTTTAACGAAATCTACGACTTTCGTTTAGATCGCTAAGGCTAAATATCGCTCTAACATAAATTCACATTTTACGTCACTCGGCGTCGTGCCGGTTCTGTCGCGAAACTTCGACAGGTCATAACTTCTTCGTTATAACTCAGATTTTGGCGTTCTTTATATGTACGGAATCCTTGTAACATATACTATAACCTAGTTAAGATTATTCATTCTAAATAATCTTCTATCAGAAACTCATTTTTGACGCTTATCGTCTTTAAATTGACTAGCCCTGATCTACGGGCGTTACATGTGCTACCGGGATGAATCGAGTACATGGTTTTGTGAGCTTCTTCCATCAGAAGATCTCTGACTCCTCCTGTCTTAGGTATCCAAATCCGATCTTGGAACACCTTTAGTCCGTGACTGTTTATACCGAACACCAACGTTTTGCCCAAACGTTCCTCCTTTCGGTCATTCTTCTCAGAAGCTTCGCTTTGAGCTTTCTTGATACTTTCCAAAATAGTCGAGACAACTTCAATTCTCAACGCACTTGGCCTTCTCCTTTCAAGATTGACTTTCCGACTGAGAGCATCAGCAACAACATTGGCCTTACTGGGGTGGTAAAGTATCTCACAGTCGTAGTCCTTAAGTAATTCCAGCCAGCGTCATTGCCTCATATTTAATTCTTTCTGACCAAATAGATATTGGAGACTCTTATGATCAGTGAAAAGTTTGCACTTCGTGTCATAGAGGTAATGCCTCCATATTTTCAGTGCGAAAACTACCGCTGCCAACTCTAAATCATGAGTCGGGTAGTTCTTTTCATGCTCTTTCAATAGTCGAGACACATATGCGATCACCTATCTCTTTGGGTTAACACACAACCCAATCCAACTCCAGATGCATCACTATAAACAGCGAAGTCTTCAACCCCATCGGGTAGAGAAAGTATCGGTGCCTCGCATAGTTTCTTCTTTAGTCTCTCGAATGCTTCTTTATGCTTATCACTCCAAGCATAAGTAGCTCCTTTGTGGGTCAAAGCTGTTAATGGACTAGTGATCGAAGAAAAGCCTTGGATAAATCTTCGGTAATATCCGGCTAATCCTAAAAAGCTTCGGATCTCCGTGGGACTTTTCGGTTGTTCCCACTTCATCACAGCTTCGATCTTTGCTGGATCAACCATTATCCCTTCTTGGTTGACCACGTGACCCAAGAATTGGACTTCCGGATAATCACACACAACTGGAATATTCTGCATCACCTTCTTTTCCTTCTTAGCATCAATCACGAATGCTAGATATGATGTACACCCCTTGGTCAAACATTTTCTGGCTTTCATCAATGAAATGATTCCATAATTCACTCTGCGTTTGTCTCCATACACCATAAACGAATCTTTCTCAGGCGGGTTTACTTTGACTATTTTCTTCTTGCATAAAATTTCAGCGTCGTTGGCGCTAAGCCAATCCATTCCCAAAACGATGTCGAAACGGTTAAGTTCGATAGGCAATAATTCCTCGTGGAACTTATTCCCATTCAAGTCAATTAAGATATTTTTCATGTGATAGCTAACAGGTACAAACTTGCCACTAGCAACTTCGACTAATAAGGCATTATCTAGTCTATCAACAGGCAAAGCTAGTTTTCTACCAAATTCATGCGATATAAAGGAGTAGTTGGCTCCAGAATCAAATAAAATTTGGGCAGACAATTTGTTAACGAGAAAGGTACCTGAAGCGACATCAGCTTCATCTTTAGCAGCTTCCAGTGTCATCTGGAACGCTCTCGCCTTTGGCTTTGGCGGAATGTTGGGTCTTGTTGCTTCCTTCTTTTTCGGACAATCCCTTGAGATGTGCCCCTCCTCACCACAACCATAACAAACATTCTTGGTAAAGGTGCAGTCGTTGGCATAATGCCCTAGCTTTCCACATTTGAAGCATGTGGTTTCCCCACCACACTTCCCATGATGCTTCTTCTTGCACTTGTCGCACCATTTCGCCTCTACCTTTCCTCCACTTCCTCTCGAACTAGACTTCGAGAATTTACTTTTCTTGCTGGACCCTGAAAATCCATCGATTTTCCTCTTCTCACCAACCTCTGACCTTTCCAGACCTTTTTCCCTGATCTGGGTTTCAACATTTCTAGTAGCCCAGATGGCGGCTTTCAATGTGGTTGCTTGCTTAACCATTGGACCATAGTCCGCTGGTAGTCCAAGGGCAAACTTGTTGACCTTAGAGAGTTCTGTAGGCACCAAATATGGGATAAACTTCATCTTTTCTGTGAAACTTGCAGCGTATTCAGTAACGCTCAATTTCCCTTTCTTCAGATTCTGAAACTCATTACTGATTTCCAGAAGGTCCTGCTCGGAGCAGTATTGCAGTTTTAGTTGTTCCACAAAGTCTTCCCAAGACATTTTGCTTGCTTCTCCCTTGGGCATAGAGTCAGCTAACAACTTACACCAACTCAACACGCCAAATTTTAGCAGAGGGATCGCAAGAGCGGTCTTCTGCCTGTTGCTGCATTCGCAACTTTCAAACATAGTCTCCATTTCGGAGACCCAGTCCATAACTTGCACCGGCGTCGGGCTTCCGGATAGACATGGTGGTTTGGATGCCATGAAATCCTTATACTTGCACCCACGACCATCATTTCCTCTATACTGGTTATTGCGTCTAACCACTGGTTGTTCGTCTTGACCAATGATTCCACTAAAGTTTTCTCCTTCAGACTGCCCTCCATTCTCCTCGGGCACTTCCGCTTGAATTGACGGTTCTTCACGATTCTGCCTAAGCAGGTGTCTTGTTTCTTCCATCTGACGATCCAACATCATTTGAATCATCATTTGTACACCATCCATTGTTATCGGCTTAGGTGCATCAGCTACGACAGGTACTTGTTGAATTACAGGCGGTTGATTCCTGTTTTCATCAGCATTTCCAACTCCGCTTCTTGTTCTCACCATTTTTGATCTACACACCGAATAATTTCACCTTATTACTCCAAACGATTACATGCTAGTTCTAATATTGTATACATACGCTTAGAATCCTAAACACATAAACCTTCAGATCCGGTTGGCAACAAACCATAGATCCGAACAAATAATATCATGTATGGCAACATAAAACATTTAGCACATAAAAGCATTTTAGGCAACTCTCCTAAAATAAACTAGTGCTTGTGTCTAAATTTATCAGACACACATCTCCCAATCTCCATTTAGCATCTTAAGTTTAAGTCTAGAAATCCTACAAATTCCTAGTTCGCTTAAACTAATGCTCTGATACCAACTGTGACATCCCCAAAATCTCGGCCAGAAAAGACCGATTTCATTTATGCTTTTTAAACATTTTCAGAGTAAATCCGATTGATTTTAAAAGAGATGCGGAATTTGTTCCCAAAAACAAAACATGATAAAATAGATATTTATCAAAACATTTCATATAGAAATATGATTTCATTTCATAATCAAAAGTCGGGATGTCATGTTCCGATATAGATCATAAAGCATAAACGATAACATTACAAGTCGTTCAACAAATATATACATATACAGACTTGTAAACAAAACAACTTGATGATTCGCCCATCTTAAGCTCTTGTGCCACTTCCTGTAATACAAATCAACTAAGTGGGTCAGACTTGGGAGCCTGGTGAGCATATAGGGTTTTCAAACCCACAATAATTATATTTAATTACAACAATCAACAATAAACCCGATTACCCATTCCCGTTATCCTCACCTTACGTTCCTAAAAATAACGTCTATTATGAGGAACTTATTTCAGGATTTTCATCGGGACGGACATTACTGCAGAGGGGCTTCCTCAACAATAAGTGTCCTAAAGGCAACCATGTGGGGGATAGAGTACACCGGTGAACACGTCGTTCACAACACCTACAGGTAATGAGCCTGCTAGTGTTCCACAAGACAGTCTAGAATAGTTCGTGGTCGTCATCCATACTCTGCTGAATGACTAGAATAACACCAATAACACCGAGGCCTCTCATCTGTTTATTTCACACCAATTATCTACCCATGTTCTACCCAACATATTAGTAGATAAAAATATACATTTTTATACATTGTTTAAAAACCTGTATAGCATGCTTTAATCAATATATATTCCACATAACAGATGAGGCATACACACATAACACGTATTTCATAGAGAATATATCAGATCTATGAGATAGAAGAGAGTGGATATACATTCACACATATAACCACAAAATATATACACGTAGCACGTATTTTATATTAAATACTTCATAATATTGCGTTGGAAAGAAAATAACTACACACTCACTTCCCGTATTCTTAAATACGTTTAACGATTACTTATTTAATATCGCGTATTGAAAAGGGACTATACACTCACCTGATCGGAAGACGATCGGGCAGCACTACGGCTTGCAGAAGTAGTGTCTCTCCGTAGATCTGGAAGATCTTCACAAAAACCGGGCTCCTCGCGGGCAGGGCTTCGGCTCGGGAATAACGCTCTTCGGGATCCTCGGGGCTTCGGATCTTGCTTCGGGGCTCGGGAATGATACCGGGGCTTTGGGATATGATTGGTACGCAAATCGAGGCAAAACTTAGAGAGAGGGAAGAGTTTGAACAAGAGAAAATGGCTGATTTCGAGTTCTATTTATAGGCTGAGGTGGGATTACGCGGGGCGTAATCTCAAATTACGCAGGGTGTACTCAGTACGCAGGGCGTACTCGGTTACACGGAGCATACTTTGACATCACTGCATGCGTCGATCTGTGGCACTCGAGTATTGGTCAGGCAACTTGCATCCGACTGAGTACGCGGGGCGTAATTGACTCGTCGAACTTCTAAATTGCGTAACTTTCGCATACGAGCTCCGTTTTCGATGTTCTTTATATCCACGCGAAGGTCAAACCATACTCTACAACTTTCATTTAGACTCTGTCGGCTAATTTTGACTTTTATTTTTATTATTTATTTTTAGAAGACCGGGACAGAAAAACTTCGTTATAAATTCATAACTTCTTCGTCTGACGTCCGTTCTCGCCTAACTTTTCATCGTTTCGCTACTAACAACGAGATCTTCTATTCTCATTTAGATTGTTTCGGCTAAAGACCACTCGATCTCAAATCGAGTATTCGGGCTGCATACTGCCCAGTCGAAACTTCAGAAAAATCATAACTTCCTCATACGAAGTCAGATTTGGGCGTTCCTTTTATGCACGCTCTCGGTTTAACGAAATCTACGACTTTCATATAGATCGCTAAGGCTAAATATCGCTCTATCTTAAATTCATATTTTATGTCACTCGGCGTCATGCCGGTTCTATCGCGAAACTTCGAAATGTCATAACTTCTTCGTTATAACTCGGATTTTGGCATTCCTTATATCTCCGGAATCCTTGTTTCAACCACTACAACTTTATGCAAAGATATCGGGCTTATCTCACACTTTAATTTTGACGCTTATTTTATTCTTAATTTAATTATATCACATAATTAAGCAAATAAACACATAATTCACAAATAATACATTTTATTATTTCAAATTGAGGTTACAAAGGTTAACCTAGACTATTACATTGCTAAAAATGGCAAACCCAGAAACACAGGCGTTACATGTGTGCTGGGCCCAGCCAGGACTAAATTGATGTGTTCAATTAGAAGTCCTACATCATCACAAATCAGGAATCGGGAAACATAGATTCTGGACAAAGAGGTTGATTGCATTCCATGTCTTTTGTCTAGGGATATCTAGCAGAACGAAGGATTATATGATCACTTATCTTAGGACACGTAACTGACTGGGTCAGAGTTCGACAGCAGCTTTTTGGAAGCTACAATTTGCTGGTCAAATTTAGAAGGCATACTAGCAATTATAGTTACAAACTTATCCATGTGGGAGACTGTTGGATTAGGTGTCTAAGCCCATAACTATAATTGGTATGTAATTGAATTGATAGCAGCACAGTCCTTTTGGGTTGCCCTCAAACCTAGCAATCAGACAAGGAAATTATGAAAGGAGAGATATTAATTTATTATAAGATTAATAAATTAATATAAATGAATTTATTAATATGTTAAAAGATTAATATATTAATAAGAAATCATTTTGTTTAATTAATTGTTAGCCATAAATTAATTAGAATTAATTTTGGGGTTAAAAGAATTGATTATAAGGTGTAGGGACTAGTTTGCAATTATATAATAGTTGAGTGGAAGGCTCTAGAAACCCCTTGGATAAGGGTGGACGAAATCTTTAGGGTAAACCCTAACAATTTCATCCATAGGGGCTTGGATAAGGCCCTTGGGTTTGCTTAGGCCCTAAGCAAAGGATAACTAGGGTTTCCCCTAAACCCTAGATCCCTCAGCTATATAAGGAGCCTCCTGGTTCATGTTTTGGTCACTCTTTTCTTTTGAAGAAACCCTAAGGGCCAAAATTTTTCATACTCCCTCTCCCCTCTCTCCTCTACTTTCCTTCTTGCTAGTTTGGGTGTGATTCCATTAGAGGCATTACACTTGTGGTGCTAAGCTTCCAAGAAGATCAAGATCAAGATCAAGGGAATTATCAATTGTTTACTATAACAATTGAAAGGTATGTAATTACTAAACCCTAGGTTGTAAATTTCGATTATAGCCTCTCTCCTCTAGGGTTCTTGTTTTGCAATTCAAAGTTGTATGTCCAATAGATAAAGCATAGATCCAAAGTAGGTTGCATGTGAACTTAGGAATTGTTTTCTAGTTTATTTGTTTTACCAAAACCCATCAAACTCTATTTCATAGCTCTTATCTGAGTCCAACTGTTGTAGGGTGAGAACTTGCTGTCGAAGAATTATCTAGTGCCAATGACATGTAATTGTATTTCTGAGGTAGTTAGTAGGTACTAGAAAGAGTTTTTCCTACACTTGATGGCGAAAAGATGTGTGAAGGGAATCCCAGGAAAGTATAGGGAGTATCTTTAACTCGATGCTTGTGCTGTTTAGCGATATGTATTCATTTGAGAACGGGTGTATGTGTGACATCCCCAATTTCACGGTCAGAAAAGACCGATTTAGTTTATGCTTTTTATAATAAAATCAGATTAATCCTTTGATTAAAAGTGTTGCGGAATTTGTCCCCAAAACAAAATATGATAAAAAGTTTATCAAAGCATTTCTTAAAGAAATGTATCTTTATTATATATCAAAACCTCATGATGTCATGTTCTGGTACAGACCAAAAGCATAAACAGTACATCATAAGCCTTACAGCAGTTATTTACAACTACTGGCCTATAATCCAAAATTTCCTCATCATCATCCAAATTATGTTATGGGTCCACTACCTGTAAAACAGAAAGCTGAGTGGGTCAGGCTTGGAAGTCTGGTGAGCATACAGGGTTTCAACCCACAAATAATAATAAATTTATTAATTTCATCGACCAACAATAAATTTATTAATTTCATCAACCAATAATAATCCTGATTATTCATTCCCGTTATCCTCACTTTACGTCCCTAAACACCTATACAATGGACCTAGTCTAAGGATTTTTTCATCGGGATGGACTTTACTGCTAAGGGGATTCCTCAGCCATATATGTCCGTAAGGCAACCATGAGGGGGATGGAGTACACCGGTGAACATCAAGCCCACAAACACCTACACGTTGCAAGCCTATCAGTGTTCCACTGGACTGCCAGTGTTCAACAGAAAACTCCCGATTATTTAATATTTTGTCCAAATTAACGAAAAATATATTTTTTCATATTTTAACAGGAAATAACAGATTGTGTGATTTTTTTTAAATAATAGAACTTTTATGTACAAAAAAAAAAACTTTTAAAACTTTATCAAATTTTTTTCTAAAATAATGTGACTTTTTCACATAAAACCCTTTAAAGGTAATCTTCATATTCATAACAATATTTTAATTTCCACGATTTATGATAGGTTTAGAAAGCTATCTTTTAATTTGACATTTTGGCCTAAATTTTATTTTTTGCTAAGAATTTTGTACAAACTTTAATTGTTATGAATATGAAGATTACCTTTAAACTAATATATATTATTATTAACAAATCATTTATAAACATAACACATTTTTTTTATTATAAAAAAATACAGTTGTTGCTAATTTCTATGAATATAAAGGCAGACTAAATACCCCCCCCCCCTTAATATTGCTTGTTGACAACTTCAAACTCTCTACATTCGTTAATTTGGTAAAAACTTTTTTTGAGTTTTTTCTAATGATGTAACAGCCTGGAATTCCAGATATTGCTATAATTATGATTTTGGGTGTTTTAAGAGGGGACTCGGCGAGTTGGAGCTCAGACTCGCCGAGTAGGATCGCAGATCTGGTCGCGGGTTCGCGACTGGACTCGACGAGTCCGGACATGGACTCGGCGAGTCCACGCTGTTTAGCGATACCCTAACCGTCCAGGTTTGGGGACATATATAAGGGGCCTTATGGCCGTCATTGTTCACCCTAGTCCTGTGAATGAAGCCCTAATCCGATTGTGAGCATCTGGAGCAAGGTAGAAGACCATTGTTGATTTTGGAAGTGTTGTTTTGCAAGGAAGAGGAGGCTTGGTTAAGGGAACAACAAGAGAAGCCACATTCTGAGGATTGGGGGCACAGAGAGCACGTTATTCAGGTAATATTTCGAGTTGCATTCTTCTATGTTGATGTGTATATGGATTTAGGGTTTATTGAACCCTTTTGTGGCTAGATTGAGTGTTTCGTTGGTCCCCCATGCGATTGGAACCTGATATTGGGACCCTTGGAAGTCCAGAATGTCCCATGCCTGAGCATTTCGGGAATCAATGGAGGTTTTGGATTGGAATCCTTATGCCTTAGGTCAAAATGCAAATTATGAGTCATGGAGTGTATTATGAGCACCGAAATGAGGACCTTACGTGATGAATCAGTCTAGGAAGGCCAGACCTATGAATGGTCGGAGCAGTTCTGACCTTAGAAAGCAGTTTGAGCGGTTGCATGGCATGGACTCGCCGAGTCCGATGAACAGACTCGGCGAGTAGCTTGAAGATTAACTGGGACTCGTCGAGTTGTTCTTCAGACTCGGCGAGTTGAGTTGGGATGGCCCCGCGATTCTTCCAGGAGGAACTCGTCGAGTCAAGGGGGATACTCGACGTGTAGAAAGGGAATCTAAGAGAATCGGTGAGTTGAGGGCGAGTGGACTCAGAGTTGTTGAACTCGGCGAGTCTTGGGGTGACTCGGCGAGTTAGATCGCGGATTGGGTGAAGTTCTGAGTATGGGGACTCGGCGAGTCATAGGGTTGACTCGGCGAGTAGGGTCAGTCAGGGGTTGACTTTGACTTTGTCTTTGACCAAGGATTGACCAGTGGTTCCAGGGGTATTTTGGTAATTGTTGTTTATTGTTTGAGTTCAGTGCATTGGTGGTTGTCCAGAGGTGGAGATCGTATCAGTGATCGGAGCAGCTTGAGCTATCTGTTCAGTCGGCAGTTCGAGGTGAGTTATCCTCACTATATCGCTAGGGTTTATGGCACCAAGGCCGACCCTTTTATCGGATGGAAATCCGGGTAGTTGTCATTACATGTTATGGGCCGGAAGGCATTGCTATGTGGACCGGAAGGTCATGGCCTGGAAAGGCGTATGTATGTATTTAGTATGTTGACTGATTCGTAGGACAATGTTATGCTAGTGACTGGCTAGACCGGTATCTTGTTTCGAGTAATGCTATGATATGTGATTTGTTGATCGATTGTTGTCTGTGAACTGTTATATAAATATGTGTTATGATTGCTAGATCTGAGGTGTGACCCGATATGTAGGGTCGTCCTATGATTTGTTATGTTATGTATGCATTTTATGCTATGGGCCGGAAGGCAATATGTTATGGGCCGGAAGGCAATATGTTATGGGCCGGAAGGCAATATGTTGTGTTATGGACCGGAAGGTCGGCGTGGGTAGGACCGGAAGGTTTACCCAGCAGGGACGGAAGTCCCCTGAGACACATGGATCGGAAGGTCGTGGCCTGCAAGGGCGTATATGTGGTTGGTATTTTGGGGGTATCTCACTAAGCTTTCGGGCTTACAGTTGTGGTTTTATGTTTCAGGTTCTCAAGAGTCTGTGGCAAGGCAAAGGCGTGATCGTACCGTTCCTCGTGTTGATGTTTTATGATATGAACCTGGGAAAATACTCTGTTAAATAATGTATTGAAAACCTTTTGTAACAACGTTATTAAAATGAGTGGTTTTTGAAAAGTTTTAATAGTTTTGAAATTTTGGACGTTACAAGTTGGTATCAGAGCCTTGGTTTGAGTGAATTGGGGGAAACATTCGTGTGACTCCAGTCTCAATTCGAGGAGGATTTTAAAAAGAGAAATTGAAATGGTTTTCAAATTTAGTAAAAGGAGGACGCGGAGGTACGATAAGCCGGACCCAGTAAGTAACCCCAAGATACCATACATGATATTTGTTTTATTGAGCTTGATAGAACATCATGCTAGAGTTAGGCTAGGGATCTTCAGGAATTCATGATAATGTTGCCTGATTTGTGATGCCTGTAGCCTAGGGTCCCTTATGGGATATTCTCAGTGTTCCTCTAGTGGTGAGGGTTGATAGTTGTTATGCATGTTCTCTAGGGTATTGTGGTAGTACTTCATACAAATATGGGTAGGTGTGGAAGGTAGTATGGGCCCGTACTACTGAAAGCCCAGGACCCATACGCGTATCAGGGAAACCATGATCTCTAGGGTAGGGTTGCGAGAGTTGGATCCCAAGATTGTGGGAAGTGTCTGAGATTGGTATGGTGTCTTCGGTTTGGAGATTTCGAGGCATGATGATAGTGGATCCGGATCAGGTCGGGAGCTGGAGAGCGAGTTCCGGGTGGATCGGTGCCGTCTGAGGTTATCGATCAGACGAGCACGAGCGAGTTGGATGCGAGGATTCGCAAGATCCTGCGTGATGGGGTTGCTGCATTGTTCCGGGCTGAGTTGCCGGAATTGTTTGGGTCGATCAAGACCGCCATGATTGAGTATTTGATGAGCGCTATGCGGCTCTCGCAGAGACGGCTGCCGCAGCGGCTACAGCGGCTGTAGCAGCGGCAAGGGGAGGAGCTAGTCGGGGTTTTCAGTATCGGGACTTCTATTATACGAAGCCTCCCACATTCGATGGAGTTCAGGACCCGATTGTTGCCATGAGATAGTTATCAGAAGTGGAGGGGTGTTTCTCCACGAGCTTATGCCCTGCTGATCATAGGGTGAGGTGTGCTCTGGACCTATTGGGGCTCGGGGCGAAGGATTGGTGGAGATTGACCACGGGGTCATATTCCGACGCGCAGAGGGCTGCGGTTTCACGGGATCAGTTCAGAGAGATGTTCAGTACTCGCTATGTTCCGCGAGATGAGAGGGAGAGATTGGCTCGGGAGTTCCTTGAGCTGAAGCAGGATTCGGAGTCGGTGACTGAGATCACCAGGATGTTTATTGAGAGGGCGATGTTTTGCCCTGAGTTTGCTTCGGAGCAGGCTCAGATGTCCCGATATCTGAATATGCTCAAGGGGGGATATCAGACAGTTCGTGTCTGCGCAGAGGTGCGAGACCTTGTTGGAGTTGCAGGAGGCCGCCATGCGGCGTGAGTTAGAGGTTGAGTTGCAGTTGCGTGAACTGAGGCAGGCTCCGATGCAGTCGCAGCCAGCGCTGAAACGGTCCAGTACCGTTGATGTTAGAGTGGGGGATCGGAGCAGCCACACTTGTGGGAAGTGTGGGAGGGGTCACACCGGAGTTTGCTGGTCCGGTGGTGCATGCCACAAGTGCGGAAAGGAGGGGCACTATGCGCGGGATTGTCGGCAGTCAGTGCCGATTCGGGGTTTGAGGATTTGCTATCATTGTCGGCAGGTTGGACATTGAGGGTCAACTGTCCACAGCTTTCTGCAGGACCGGTGCAGGCTCTAGCACCGGCCGCCTTGAGGAGTTCAGGAGGGGGACAGGATGGAGCGGAGCCCTAAGGGCTCAGGGTCGTGCTTATCAGCTTGCGGCAGAGGGAGTCGGAGCAGTGTCGGAGGCAGCTGCGGGTATGATGCTTTCTCGATGTCTTGATTATATTGCGTTGATTGTGGCGTATTGTTTATGCTGGTATCTTGTGTGGATTTCGATGCGGTATTCGTTGTTTCGCGGGTTTGGCATGGTTATGGATTGGTGCTTCAGGTTTTCGCTTTGGCATTCGTTGTTCCCTGATGGTTTGGTATGGTTATAGTTTGGTGTTTTGGTGCCGGTATTCTTGTGCGGTTTTCGATGCGGTATTCATCCTTTTGCAGGTTGTGGGTTTGGTTATGGGTTATTGTTTGGGAATTTCGTTGGTTATCATTCGTGAGGGTTGATAGGGGAGATGCGGCACTGGGTTGAATGTCGGGTAGCATCTGTAGTCGTGGAGTGGATAATTGAAAGACCGGATTCTTTTGAGCGGATTGATCAGGGAGGAGATGTGTTTTGCTGAGGGTTGCTTATGCTTGTGGGAAGCAGTCAGTGTGTAAGTGTTCTCTTTGTGCGGGGTTGTTCTGGAAGGTCGTTAATGGCGATCGGTGGCTGTTAGTCAGTGCTTTAAGTGGGGGAGAATTAGAGAATTCTCCGGGAGATCGATGAGTATGTGAGGGTGCTTAGCTGTTGGGATTCAGCAGTGTTCTGTCAGCTCAGAGTATAGGCCGACAAGAGCGAGTGTCGGGTATGCGGGGCGGGATACAGACCTAGGGCGTTTGATTGTGGAGGCCTGGGAGCAGGTCGGGATCAAGTTTGAGTAAGTAACCGGGGTTATGTGATCAGAGTATTTGTATGCTTGATGTACGTGATGGGTTGTACTGCATTAATCCCACGGGATTTATGTTGTGCATGTTTCTAGAGTTGGAACCGAAAGGTTCCCAGAGTTAGAACCTGAGGGTTCACAGAGTTTGGGTGTACGGACCCACCGAGATATAGCCTCGAGTGGCTAGTGTGTGTTATGAGAGTCGGTCCAGTCATGCTGGGGACTCTGATGGTATTGTTGGATCAGTTTGAGATTTCGGATTTTTTATGTTGCAGTGTGATCACATTGGAAGGTCTGGCCCCGGGTTAGTGATTTTGTTTAGTTGAAGTAGTGATTTGGGGAGTGGAGAGAGTGCATGGGCTTGAGAGCCCCTGCAATGAGAGCCAGAGTATGTGAATAGCGGTTACGCAAAAAGGGTGGTGTCGCTTGGGGCGAGCACCGTGGCACCGGTTGGAGTGGCATTATGGCCAAGAGGGTTCCTTGGAAAAGGAAAAGAGAAAGGTGTGTAACTCCGAAAGGGAGTGCAAGTCACGAAAGTGAAAGCTGCAGAGCAGAGTTATGGTTAGAGTATTTCGAGTATGGTTTTGAGCATCGTGTACGCGACAGTGAATTAGGAACTCATCCGGTTTGGGATGTCTGTTGAGGCTCAGAAAGGATGCAGGGGGAGAGAGAATCTTAAATTCTCAGTGTGATTCTGATCAGGGTATAGGGTGGATATTAGTGGTTCATCCTGGGAGATGTTCGAGGATATCATCAGTGTATCGGGTCTTCCAACCTGTGGGTGTTGGGGGCTAGTTCAACAGGTGTATGTGATTGCAAGAGGAGAACTCGTGAGAGTTGCTCTGAGAGTGAGAATGGGTCTCTCAGTCGGACCGGAATGGACAAAGTGGGCTTTGGATCGGGGATCCGGTGGTTCATGGTTTCCTAACCCTTATGAGTCGAGTGATCGTTGAGATTTAGAGCAGAGTTGCATCTTGGGTAATTCTCAGTTACAGAGAGTGTTGGACAGTACATAGATCGTGCTTCAGTCGACAGAGCAGATTCAGCAGAGACAGAGGTTATTGACCGCCCAGAGCCGACAGGAAAGTTATGCAGACAGACGCCGGTCCGAGCTTGAGTTTCAGGTCGGTGACTTCGTACTCCTGAAGGTCTCTCCTTGGAAAGGAGTGATTCGATTCAGGAAGAGGGGCAAGTTAGGGCCCCGGTATATTGGGCCTTTTCATGTGATTGCGGGGGTAGGCCGGGTGGCCTACCGTTTGGAGTTGCCAGCGGATTTGAGACAAACCCACGGCATTTTTCATGTGTCGCAATTGAGAAAGTATATAGCCGATGAGTCGGCAGTGGTCCCATTAGAAGACATTCAGGTGGATGCGAGCCTGAATTATGCCGAGAGACCAATGGTCATCAGAGATCGGATGATCGAGGTTCTGAGGAATGAGGAGATACCTCTGGTGTTCGTTCAGTGGCAGCACCGGAGGGGATCGGAAATGACCTGGGAGCCGGAGCGTGAGATGTGGGAGCAGCATCCGGAGCTATTTTCAGAGTGAGACTTCGAGGGCGAAGTCTAGTCCTAGTGGGGGAGAGTTGTAACAGCCCGGAATTCCAGATATTGCTATAATTATGATTTTGGGTGTTTTAAGAAGGGACTCGGCGAGTTGGAGCTCAGACTCGCCGAGTAGGATCGCAAATCTGGTCGCGGGTTCGCGACTGGACTCGACGAGTCCGGACATGGACTCGGCGAGTCCACGCTGTTTAGCGAAACCCTAACCGTCCAGGTTTGGGGACATATATAAGGGGCCTTATGGCCGTCATTGTTCACCCTAGTCCTGTGAATGAAGCCCTAATCCAATTGTGAGCATCTGGAGCAAGGTAGAAGACCATTGTTGATTTTGGAAGTGTTGTTTTGCAAGGAAGAGGAGGCTTGGTTAAGGGAACAACAAGAGAAGCCACATTCTGAGGATTGGGGGCACAGAGAGCACGTTATTCAGGTAATATTTCGAGTTGCATTCTTCTATGTTGATGTGTATATGGATTTAGGGTTTATTGAACCCTTTTGTGGCTAGATTAAGTGTTTCGTTGGTCCCCCATGCGATTGGAACCTGATATTGGGACCCTTGGAAGTCCAGAATGTCCCATGCCTGAGCATTTCGGGAATCAATGGAGGTTTTGGATTGGAATCCTTATGCCTTAGGTCAAAATGCAAATTATGAGTCATGGAGTGTATTATGAGCACCGAAATGAGGACCTTACGTGATGAATCAGTCTAGGAAGGCCAGACCTATGAATGGTCGGAGCAGTTCTGACCTTAGAAAGCAGTTTGAGCGGTTGCATGGCATGGACTCGCCGAGTCCGATGAACAGACTCGGCGAGTAGCTTGAAGATTAACTGGGACTCGTCGAGTTGTTCTTCAGACTCGGCGAGTTGAGTCGGGATGGCCCCGCGATTCTTCCAGGAGGAACTCGTCGAGTCAAGGGGGATACTCGACGTGTAGAAAGGGAATCTAAGAGAATCGGTGAGTTGAGGGCGAGTGGACTCAGAGTTGTTGAACTCGGCGAGTCTTGGGGTGACTCGGCGAGTTAGATCGCGGATTGGGTGAAGTTCTGAGTATGGGGACTCGGCGAGTCATAGGGTTGACTCGGCGAGTAGGGTCAGTCAGGGGTTGACTTTGACCTTGTCTTTGACCAAGGATTGACCAGTGGTTCCAGGGGTATTTTGGTAATTGTTGTTTATTGTTTGAGTTCAGTGCATTGGTGGCTGTCCAGAGGTGGAGATTGTATCAGTGATCGGAGCAGCGTGAGCTATCTGTTCAGTCGGCAGTTCGAGGTGAGTTATCCTCACTATATCGCTAGGGTTTATGGCACCAAGGCCGACCCTTTTATCGGATGGAAATCTGGGTAGTTGTCATTACATGTTATGGGCCGGAAGGCATTGCTATGTGGACCGGAAGGTCATGGCCTGGAAAGGCGTATGTATGCATTTAGTATGTTGACTGATTCGTAGGGCAATGTTATGCTAGTGACTGGCTAGACCGGTATCTTGTTTCGAGTAATGCTATGATATGTGATTTGTTGATCGATTGTTGTCTGTGAACTGTTATATGAATATGTGTTATGATTGCTAGATCTGGGGTGTGACCCGATATGTAGGGTCGTCCTATGATTTGTTATGTTATGTATGCATTTTATGCTATGGGCCGAAAGGCAATATGTTATGGGCCGGAAGGCAATATGTTATGGGCCGGAAGGCAATATGTTGTGTTATGGACCGGAAGGTCGGCGTGGGTAGGACCGGAAGGTTTACCCAGCAGGGACGGAAGTCCCCTGAGACACATGGACCGGAAGGTCGTGGCCTGGAAGGGCGTATATGTGGTTGGTATTTTGGGGGTATCTCACTAAGCTTTCGGGCTTACAGTTGTGGTTTTATGTTTCAGGTTCTCAAGAGTTTGTGGCAAGGCAAAGGCGTGATCGTACCGTTCCTCGCGTTGATGTTTTATGATATGAACCTGGGAAAATACTCTGTTAAATAATGTATTTAAAACCTTTTGTAACACCGTTATTTAAAATGAGTGGTTTTTGAAAAGTTTTAATTGTTTTGAAATTTTGGACGTTACAAATGAATTACGTTATGTCCGAATATGTTGTTCTACTCTCGCATGCTGTTCTACTGAAACTGAAACTGATAATCATAACATAAACTTGTATGGGTAATTTGGGAGTGCTTACTTGAGCTCGGCTGATTGCATGCACCACACCCTTTTTCTCTTTTCAAGTTATTTACTTTCTAAATATTCTTTTTGCTTTTTCTAAAACTCTTTTCTTTTCTCAAACTCCTTTTTACCATAAATTTCTTTCAAAAATGTTTTTCTTTTGAAAACCTTTTACCGTTTCCTTAGTTTGAGTCCAGACACACTCTCAAATATGTCCGAATCCCTCAAACCAAGGCTCTGATACCAACTTGTAACGACCCAAAAATCATGACTAAAAATTTCTTTTTAAAACATTACTAAAACCATATTTATAAAAACGTATCATAAATCATAACATAACTTTCGAGTATTAAATTCAAAACATAATCTCATTATCAGAGTAAAACATTCCCCAGGCTAACTGACTATGGTGTGTGCACTGCAATCTCTCCGAGCTCCTCTTTTGAAAACTAAGTACCTGAAACCAAAACTGAAAACCGTAAGCACGAAGCTTAGTGAGCTCCCCCAAACTACCACATACCATACAATAACATATAAAACACATACTGGGCCTTGCCCACTGCATCGGACCGAGGTCCGGACTAACTGGGGCCTTGCCCCCTGCATCGGACCGAAGTCCGGAAACTGACTGGGACCTTGTCCCCTGCATCGGACCAAAGTCCGGACTAACTGGGGCCTTGCCCCCTGCATCGGACCGAAGTCCAGACTAACTGGGGCCTTGCCCCTGCATCGGACCGAAGTCCGGAAACTGACTGGGACCTTGTCCCCTGCATCGGACCGAAGTCCGGACTAACTGGGGCTTTGCCCCCTACATCGGACCGAAGTCCGGAACTAACTGAACAGAACATAACATAAACATATTGACTAGCATGAACACACATATACTGCATACTGCATCGGGCCGTAGCCCGGAACACATAACACATAAATCCTTTCTGAGCCACGAAGGCATCAAACATACTAACTACTGCATCGGACCAAAATCTGGAAACTACTGCTAGCTAAACGGGTCGGCATTGTGGCCTTAGACCCGTTCCTACTGGAAGGAAACTCACCTGAACTGCTAAGCTCTGCCGATAATCCTCTGGCTGCTAATCGACAATCCACTGAGCCGCTGCTCCTCTAGCTCTCCGAGCTATCAATATCAATATGACACTTAGTCTGACAGTCCTCTAAAAGTCAACTAAGTCAACTATGGTCAAAGTCAAAATCATGGTCAAAGTCAACCTTCCAGGTCAACCCTACTCGCCGATTCCACCTACTGACTCGCCGAGTTCGTATGCTCAGGGTCCTTCTATTCGCGACTCGACTCGCCGAGTCAGTCCATGACTCGCCGAGTCCAACGATTTCCGAGTCTTGTCCTGTCCAGCTCGCTGAGTCTCTACCCGACTCACTGATTCGAGTCTCAACTCGAAGGGTTTGGGGTTTCGCGACCTGACTCGCCGAGTCCACGAATAGACTCGCCGAGTCCAAGGCAATCTTCAACCAACTCGTCGAGTTGTTCTTCCAACTCGCCGAGTTCATGCCCAACTTCATCCGACTCGACGAGTTGTTCATCCCACTCGTCGAGTTCCTCCTCATCTTCATGCTACTCGTCGAGTCCACTCGAAGGACTCGCCGAGTCCATTCAGATCTACATACATGCAGAGGACTTTTGAGTCATGCATGGACTCCAAACTGTATATCTACCCTTCCCAAGCCTATTCCTCACGTAAAGTTGCAAACTTTACGTGTAAAGATGGAGATCTAGGCAAAATATACCATAAACTAGGGTTTAAGGCAAAGAGGCTCCACAATCAACTCAAGGGCTGAAACTTTATGCTTCTCTAAACCATAATATGCTTGGATCTGAAGTAGCAACTCCAGATCCGGCTTTTAACTCAAGTGGACAACTAATCATGGCTAAAAAGCCCCAAAACTCACCACCAAAATAAATCTAAAGGAATGGAAACGACTTAATACCTTCAAATGCTCAGAAATATCTTCCCAATCCCAGATCTATAGCCCCCTCCTTGCACCTTCAAGCTCCTTCTTCCTTCTCCAAGCTTTAATGCACTCTTCAAGGCAACAATTGGCTCAATCAATGGATATGGCGGCTAGGGTTCGGCATTTTGGGCTAAAGAGGCAGTAAAGGAACCCTAGGGAAGAGAATGAGGCGCTTAAATAGGCTACAAGCCCGGAATTTAGGGTTTTCCTCGTACAGACCAGACTCGTCGAGTCTCCTTGGCTGACTCGCCAATTCGGTCACTTACTCCTTGGCCCGGATCCCGCTCGGACTCGCCGAGTTCCTCCTTAAAGTTAGGGTTTTCTTTCCTTTCTTGGCCTTCAAAACTTTGGGTGTTACAAATGCTTTATTACTTTTTTATTGTTTGTCAATTTAGTAATAAAGTCTGCAAAAATTTGACTATGCGTAAATCTTACGAAAATAAGTATAGGAGATATTTTGCTTTTAAATGTCTATGTTATTTGTTAATAACTTTTTATTGTTAATTTTTATTTTCAATAAATTATAACAATATTTTTTGTAAAACAATTTCAATAAACTAGAGATAAGTATATGTTTAAAGTTTGAACAAATAGATTTGTTTTGTATTTGAAATTTTGGTTCCGGCCCCCTAGCTTTGGTCCTCGTATTCCGCCCCTAATGATAAGTGAGTGTGAAATGTAGGTGGTAGTGACAGTTTGTCAGTTTTACGGTCTCAGAGGCACGGAAAATTATAGAGGACAATTCTCTTCCGGATGGAATTGTCGGCCCCACATGGAACAATGTCATTACTTTTTATTTGTGATGTAGATTAAACAGATTGCTTACACGTTTGAGTTTGAATTTGAGCGATAAAGGAATTGACATTCCTTTGGTGGTGTGTGCGATTTGTAACTCTGATATGGACGATATTAATCGAATTCTTCTGAAGTGCCAAATTGGAGCAAATTTATAGAGATACCTTGGTAGTTGATATGATGTTACGATTCTTGGTTTTACGGTGCTCAAAGGTGTTGTGACTTTGATTGATTATCTTTAGATATTTATTATGAAACATAGCGTCTTGGAAGCTATAATGGTAATTATGTGGTAGCATATTTAAAATTTTAGAAATAATATTCTTTTTAGTGATCAAAACATGCAAAAGAATATGTTAATTGATAGATTGATTGATTATTCTTACATTTGGGTATCGGTCATAAATAAGAAAGCTAGTGTTAGCCATGTAGCGTGGTTTTTAAATTCAATTATGTCTATTCTTTTATAGGGGATCTTGGTCCTTTATTTATAGTTCTTGCATTAACCGGTCTGGAATTATGTGTAGCTATATTACAAGCTTATGTTTTTACGATCTTAATCTGTATTTATTTGAATGATGCTATAAATCTCCATTAAAGTGATTATTTATTTATAATTGAACAAAAGCGAGGAGGCGAAGCCACTTTACCGAATTGTAGAGGTGAAGGTACGAGAATTTCCCCCGAATCGACAAAAAGTAAGTATTTGTTGGCCTTTTGCTAACTTTTATAATAATTTTTCAGTTGTTAAAAAAGATAACGAAAATTGTTTTATATCTAGATAATATTAATGTAATTAAATTAATTTTTTCAACATATAATATTGCTATAACTATAATCAAAAGAATACATAGATATATTTATATATAAAATTTTACACAAAGTCTAAGGTTTAAAATATTGGTTTACCAAAATATAATTAGTTAACCTCTCACATGACTCTTGAATTCATGTCGACCATTGAGATAACTAGGTTTACTATTTCTTCTTTAGTTATGGAGATAAATATTATTGGCAGGCATAATGTCAAAAGCCCACTGGTATTTAAATTTTGTTTATTATGAAAAGCCATGGCTTACGATTGCTTAAAATGGCCACCATTACTCAAGTGGGTTGG
This sequence comes from Lactuca sativa, assembly GCF_002870075.4. NCBI lineage: Eukaryota > Viridiplantae > Streptophyta > Magnoliopsida > Asterales > Asteraceae > Lactuca > Lactuca sativa. Next base: position 4,779,817 of record NC_056631.2, read on the forward strand.
TAAATCATTTCTTCCGCGTTTCTATTTATATACATTTAGATTAAATGTATAATTGGTAAAATAAAATTATTTCTTCCACATGTTATTTATTTATTTTTCTTCATCTTAAAAAACTCCTTATCAGACACGATCACGATTTATCAATTGGTTTTGAAAATGACACTTTATTTTAAGAAAAAAAAATCTTCAAAAATGGTGGTTTCTAAAAAAATCAAGTTTAGCCCTTAACTTTTTAGGGCATCAAGATAGTTCATATAATTTCAAAACTTTCAATGGATGATATTCACGTATATAAGACATTTATATTATAATTTATTTTAGATTTTATTTAATCAAATTTTAATTTAAAAATAAAATAAAAAATAAGATGGACCCTATGCCTCCCCCTTCTTTCTTTCTTTATTTCTTTATTTCTCTCTCTCTCTCTCTCTCTCTCTCTCTCTCACACACATGTGGACCACCAATTGAATGATTGTGTGTCAATGCCACCTTTAACCTCCATGTCACAACTGATGGATTTTATACAAACAATCATATGTGTGCATGCAACCTTAGAGTTGGATCTATGTGACTATGTTTTCTCTATTAGTTATACAACTTTATGAACACAAAAAGAAACCTGGCATGCTAGTACTATTTTCGAAATTCACATAGAAGAATAGAATACATACCTTTTGTTGTTATATAGTAATAACAACTAGTTCCTTGAATCTCCTTAGCTTTGAAAGCAAGTACCACAAGTGTAGTACCTCTAATGGCTCACAAACACCAAGAGCAAGAGGTGTTGGATTAGTGTCTAAGTCCATAACTATTTTGGTATGTACTTGACCCGATAGTGCATGGTCCTTTTGGGTTGCCTTCACCAAAGCAACTTGATAGGATGAATTATGGAGAGAAATGATTAAATATGATATATTAATATATTATGAGAATAATATATTAAAGGAGAAATCATATTGTTTAATTAATATTAGTCAAGAGTTAATTAGTAATTAGTTTTGTGACTAAAAGAGATTAATTAAACTTAAGGGTCTGGAATTGTAATTATAAGATAATTGCAATTTGGGCCATGGATTGTCTTATATTAAGGAATGGACGAATTTTATGGGGAAACCCATAAGGAAATCGTCCAAGGCCTTAATTAAAGGAGTCTATGGGTTGCTTAGGGCTTAAGCATCCAAATTAGGGTTTCCTTGTTAGATAACCCTAATAGCCTCACTATATATAGAACCCTTAAGGCTCAAAAACGTGGGGAACTTCTCTTCTAGGGTTAGTACACGTTTTTGGGCAGCCTCCATCCTCTCTCCTCTTCATCCTCTTGCTTATGGTGTTTGTGAACCATTAGAGGAGTGACATTTGTTACTCTAAGCTTTGTAAAGTCAATACAAGGAGATTTGAGATTGTTATTGCTACATAACAATCAAGGTAACATCTTAAACCTATTCTCATGTTAATATGATTACTTGAATGCTAGAATTAGGGTTTATAGTCTTGGATAACTTGCATGTACAATAGAGAAACCTAGATCCAAGCATTAGGGTTTGTATGAGCACATAAGATGTTCTTAGGACCAAAAACCCATCAGTGGTATCAGAGCCTAAACTGGTTTCTATTGTATTGATGCATTGTATGATTGAAAAATTCAATTTTTGTGTTTCTGGAGGCTGGACTCGCCGAGTCCACAGATGAACTCGCCGAGTCCATGCTGACTCGATGAGTCCATGCCTAACTCGGCGAGTCGGATCGTCAGATGGAGGGAAATCCGGGATTTCTTGCTGTTTTTGCTTAAGGATAGTTGCCTTATCATATTAGATCAATATAAATCCGATTTTATGATATATTTGACTATATTCTTGATCCAATTGAAGATATTTATCAATTAATAAAATATTTGTTTCTTATGTGATAATTGATTAATTATTTTGATTAAATTGGTAAATTGTTTTGCAAGAAATCATTAAATAAATCAAATATGGATAATTATGTGATTAAATGTTAATTTAGATTATTTGTTATTTGATCCTTGTGCTTTGAAAAGTTTCATATTTTCCCCTTTAGGTTTTATAGTTTAAATTTGAATCCAAAAAACTTTTGTTGTTTTGAAATTTAAATAGTTGAAACCCTAATGTTTTGAAATGTTTCAAAACTTGCCCTCAAGTTTTGGAATTTAAAAGTTGATTAAAAGTTTAATTAGGAATGTTAAATTCTAAAACCCTAGTATTGTTTTGAAAAAGTTCAAATCACACCCTTATGGTTTTATTAATTAATTAAGGTGTATAATTAAAAGAGGTTTAATAAATCCATAAAAGTTTTGGTTTACAATTTAATTGAATTAAAAGTATAATTGTTAAATTTAACCACCTAATATTTTAGAAGTGTAAAATACACCCTATACTATATATAACATTAAAAGTCTAACATTATATATATGTATGAGTAAAAGTCAGTCTTACCGTTAGTAGGCCTCATTCACGAAGCTAGTCTATAAGGGGTGTTTAAGGAAATTGCCTATAAAATGGCGATTGAATGGGTATCCACTCTTACCCACCGCACTCTTGACTAGTGGAGAGTCGTTAGCCGAACGGGTAGAATAGGACGAAACCTTCCATTATAAGTATAATGAATTACAAAAGTAACTAAATGTTTTACAAATTCCCAATCTTAGTTACTTAGGCAAAAGTGAATTGATGCAATTCCATGAAATTACATTTTGTGCCCTTGCGAAGATGTTAGTGGAGCGTGTGTGGTTTACCGGCACACTAAATGGTTCTAAGCAAAGGTAGCAAAGGGTGACTCAATGTTTGTCATAGTTCGATGGAGCGTGTGTGGTTTACTGGCACATCGAATAGGTGACTGTAATATGTGGGGGCACCATGTAGTTTACATGGTTATTCACACCCGCTTTGTGATCCTCGGCATCCCAGTCACAAACAAGAGGGGCATATCGAGATTTAAACATGCCATTGAAATGTTCAATGAATCTCATAGGATCTAGGAGTTTTCATAAATTTAAAACTTAAATTTCTTTTTCGTTTTTCATGGTGGAAATTAGTGAATCGTCATTCACTTACCTTCAAATGTTCTGCAATTTGGGTTACGGCATCCCTCTCCCGAGTTGTAGAATATTGTGTTGGGTCCTAGCCTTAGTATTTCATTTGGGTGATTTACTAAGGACTCAATCAATCAACTAACTTGAATTCGTTTTCTCCCGTTTTGTAGATGTCAAAGTTTGACAACTATGGTCTTCCCAAATCCCATGGAACAAGCTTTCCACATGAAGATGATATTCCACGATTCGATCGAGGAACAAGAAATCGTGCTTAACTTCCTCCACCTCCTCCAATTATTCTCCTTAACCCACAAGTTCAAAGACTTGAAAAGTTCAAGATCACTCAAGCCCTTTTGGCAAGTAAACATAAAGAAGGAAAGCCGGTGTGTGCACACGTCTTAGGGATGAAGTCACACATTGATAGGTTAAGAATATCGGGATCCGTTGTCTGTGAGGAAATGGTTGTTGATTGGATTCTTCAGTCACTTCCTAACTCATATAGTGAGTTCGTAAGAGAGTACTATATGATGAACCGCAACGTGACCCTTATAGATCTCACCTATGTGCTTATTGTTGCTGAATCAGCAATGGTTTGGCACAATAGAAAAGCAAAGTTGATTGGTGAATCCGCCTTCAAGACCTCTATGGATATAGACAATGGCAACGAAAGACATGCTATGATTGAAAAGTTTGATCATAAGAGACAGAAAATGTCTGAAGTAGTTCCATGTCATGTTCCAAAAGAGTCAATTTGCTTTTATTGCCAAGAGAAAGGGCATTGGAGACGAAGCTGCCCCATTTACCTAAGAGATCTAAGAGATGGGAGAGTCGAAACGTATGGCTCTAATATAGGTAAAATCCATTAACTAACTCTTTTAAGCTTCTATTCTAGATTCTTAATACATAATGTGATAAGATTACAATTGATGTTTTGTAAGATCGAAGAAATGAAAGGAAGCTTAAAGGAAGAAGTGAGCAGAATCTAACCGTGAAGGAATGGATTTCAATAGCATTTCTCGAAGATTAGATTCTTGAGATACTACTTAGAGTTAGAATTAGATTGCTAAGAAAGATGTATTAGGATAGTTTTTCAATGAATTGCATTGTAAGGACAAAATTTTTCCGCAATAAAATAAATTTTGATTTTATATTATTTATTTATCCTTGCAATGGCGTATATGAAAATAAATGATGTTTGAATGTTTCTATTATTAGCAATAATGGATTTGGTTCTTATTTATGTTATTTATGGAAAGTCGAGAATTTACCAAATAGGGAGAGTTTCTCATCGCCCAAGTTTCAATTGGACATAAATTTGGAATCACGCAACTTGGTTGCATGATGAATGAGAAATTTCATATTTGGAAATTAGACTAATTCGTTGACAAAGTGTCAAGTGAAGGACTAGGAGATCGAGCACACAAAGTTGCATGTTGATCAAGTTCACCATAAGAGTAACAAGATATTCGTCATGGTTTACTAAAAGTTTAGTAAATTTGATTACACTTATAAGATTAAGTGTAATTCGGAATTGATTAAAAGGGTTTAAATCAATAGTAGAACGAATAAGAAGAATCAAGTAGGCAGAAAGATAAAAGTTTCTCCATTCTAAGAAGAAGGGAGAGTACCTTTTATGCTTTATGATGGGTCTTAATGATTAAGAACCATGTTTCAATTGATCCTCTAAGTGAGTCTTAGTACAATTGTATGTCTAAGAAGAGGAATCAAGAATTGAAGAAATGGTTAAATCAAGAAGTCAATCATACTTCGTTCCAAAAACAAGTCTTAGAGTTAAGATTGTGAAATTGAGTGATAAGTATTAAGAAGGTTTATAACATTCATTAAATGTGGAAAGTTGTGGTGTCTTGGATAAGACAAAGACCAACTAGGACAAATTTATGAAGTGTTTTGATAAAAACTACACTAACTCTTGAATATTTGGTTGTCAAGAAATGTTTATTGACAAGAGAATCTTATATGTCAAGGAGTCAGTGGGAGTCTTAATGGTCTTGAAAGGTTTCAAGAACAAATCAAATAAACCTTATCGATCATCACTAGCACACGAGTTGAGGTTTTCAACCTATCGTGCTGACATTATTTTGTTTCTGTGCTGTTCCAATCGAGTTAATTATGCATGTGAGTTCTATGAGTTCTCATTTGAATGCATAAAAGGCAAGGACCTTGATCAATGGAAAGTACATTGATAGGAAAAGGTGAGCTGCTTAACTACTTGGAAGACATGGTGGGCAGTTGTGCTACCATAAGGCAAGAAATCGAGATTAAGAAAGTTCGATCCATATGAGTTTGAATTTGTCGTAAACTTTGGTTTTGACAAATTCACATGGATAGGAACAAATACACCATTTAAATCTAAGTGTCATAAGATTTCCTCCTTCATGAAAATGATTGTGAGGAAATGCTTTCACTAAGAAAGATTTTAAGAAGATAGTGATTATAAAATTGCATTCTCGAATTCAATTATGGTTACGGTATCCCTTTCCATAATTTGAATTGTGAGGTTTGACAATTAGTCTTAATTGTTTAGTCACACATAAGATTTATCTAAGAGAAAAGTGTATAAACTTGATAAAAGATTATCAAAGCACTAAGTATTAGAAACATGAACTTAAGAAATTCAATAAGTATTGATTTTCTAGAAGTTAAGTAGGATAAAAGCGATATCTTTGGGCCCCTCGATGATTTAGTGATGGCAAACGTAAATGCTCGGCCGGGCTAGGGCTAATTTGATTTGTTCAATTAGTCAGTCGTCGTAAATCGGAAATCGAGATATAGTACAAAGATAATGATTTGAAATCATATCTCATATGATATCTAGAATGGAGGAATATATGATCCCTTATCTAAGGACACGCGTATCTAATAGGACCAGAGTTGACAACGGCTTTAGAAAGCTACGGTTGCAGATCAGGATCTGAAGTCATACGTATAATAGTTATTAGACTTATCCAAGTGGGAGACTATTGAATTAGTGTCTAAGTCCATAACTATTTTGGTATGTACTTGACCCGATGGTGCATGGTCCTTTTGGGTTGCCTTCACCAAAGCAACTTGATAGGATGAATTATGGAGAGAAATGATTAAATATGATTTATTAATATATTATGAGAATAATATATTAAAGGAGAAATCATATTGTTTAATTAATATTAGTCAAGAATTATTTAGTAATTAGTTTTGTGACTAAAAAAGATTAATTAAACTTAAGGGACTGGAATTGTAATTATAAGATAATTGCAATTTGGGCCATGGATTGTCTTATATTAAGGAGTGGACGAATTCTATGGGGAAACCCATAACGAAATCGTCCAAGGCCTTAATTAAAGGAGTCTATGGGTTGCTTAGGGCTTAAGCATCCAAATTAGGGTTTCCTTGTTAGATAACCCTAATAGCCTCACTATATATAGAACCCTTAAGGCTCAAAAACGTGGGGAACTTCTCTTCTAGGTTTAGTACACATTTTTGGGCAGCCTCCATCCTCTCTCCTCTTCATCCTCTTGCTTATGGTGTTTGTGAACCATTAGAGGAGTGACATTTGTGACTCTAAGCTTTGTAAAGTCAATACAAGGAGATTTGGGATTGTTATTGCTACATTACAATCAAGGTAACATCTTAAACCTATTCTCATGTTAATATGATTACTTGAATGCTAGAATTAGGGTTTATAGTCTTGGATAACTTGCATGTACAATAGAGAAACCTAGATCCAAGCATTAGGGTTTGTATGAGCACATAGGATGTTCTTAGGACCAAAAACCCATCAAGAGGATGTCTTAGGAAAAGAGGAGAAGCACCCAAAAACGTCTAGAAACCCTAAGGAAACTCTTGGCCACGTTTTTGGTGCTCTAGGGGTCCTTAAATAGTGAGGCTATTAGGGTTATCAAACAAGGAAACCTAATTTGACTGCTTAGGCCCTCAGCAACCCATGGACTCCCTTCTTAGATGCCTTGGACGATTTCTAATGGGTTTCCCCATAAAATTCGTCCACCCCTCTAATATAGAGTCCATTAGCCCCATATTCAACTATCACACAATTGACAATTCTAGTCCCCTTTATTTAATTAATGTCTTTTAGCCACAAAATTAATTATTATTAATTCTTGACTATTATTAAATAAACAATATGATTTCTCTTTTAATATATTATTCATATAATATATTAATAAATCATAATTAATCCTCTTTCTCCATAAATCATTCTATCAAGTTGCTTTGGTGAAGGCAACCCAAAAGGACCATGCAAAATCGGGTCAAGTACATACCAAAATAGTTATGGACTTAGACACTAATCCAACAACAACCACCACTGCTATGAGTTTGTCTGTAACGTCTGGTTCCTGGTATGCATTTAAATTTATAAATTATTCATGTTTACAGGGCAACTCGACGAGTTGGAAGCCCCAAACTCGTTGAGTATAGATTATTAGGGTCGCAGATTGAGAAACCTACTCGACGAGTTAGGAGGCCTCAACTCGACGAATAGGCTGACATATATGAAACACTAATTTTCGTGATTTGCACCCTATTTAAACGTCTTAAACCCTTCATGCTGGCCTCATTTTCAGCCTCCAAGTCCCAAACCCTAAATCTCAAAAACCCTAAAGCCATTTGAGTGTTTGTGAGCTATTTTTGAGTGTTTTGGTGTGTATTTGAAGCTATTGGAAGAAGGAAAAGTTTAGAGACACAATAAGGAGCATAAAGATCCAAAATCCTTGCTTCATCCACGTCACTTTTCTACTATAAAGCTTGAACATTGCTTTGTAATTGATTAGATCTTCTTTTAGGGTTATTTTGCTTGCTCTTGGTCCAAATGGCATGGTTTTTGGGATTTGGACGTCCCAAATAAAGAGTACTTCAGATATATGGTCTTGAGAGGTTTTCATGGCATAAATGTGCCAACTTTATGGCCATGGAAGTCCCATGCAACCTTTAGACCATCATTTTGGCATTTTGGAGCATCTAATGGCCAGGAATGCAAAGAAAAGTTAGGACTTTACGTGATCTTCTTGTCCCTTGAGCCCAAATCTATGACCTCATGGTCTACCTTGTAGTTTTGGTGATGTTGGGATTAAGACTTTGGCCTTTTTGAGTTAGGTTTTGAGCTTAACCCGTTTAGGAAAGGTATTAATGGGTAAAGTTGAAACTTTACCTTTATAGAGGCATTTCTAGTCGAGATCTAAAGTATAGGGTCTATGTCTGAAGAGTAATGGCTTAATAAGTAAGATGGGGCTAATAGACAGAGGAACTCGATGAGTTCAAGGATGGATTCGATGAGTTGAACGGAAGTGTCCCGATTCCGTGATAGGGAAGAACTCGACGAGTTGGCTCGCAAAATCATAATTATGTAATTCATGGGAACTCGGCGAGTTGAAGGGAAAGCTCGACGAGTTGAGTCAAATGGGAGCGTTAAATTTGACTTTGACCATAGTTGAACCTAAGGGGTTATGGGTATGAAATGGTATCTAAGGGGTTGTTTTGATTCAGGGAGTAAGTAGAGCTGATTCCGGAGCAAAGACGTTTCATCTAGCATCCGACATTTGAGGTGAGTTTCCTCCTGTTTGAGCAGGTCGAAGGCACCAATGTCAGCCCGTATTTATGTTTGTATGTATCCAGACTAAGGTCCGATGTCGGGCGGTGCCCGATGTATGCTTATATGCTTTCCGGATTACGATCCGATGTCAGGTGATGTCGGGCGGGGCCCAAGGGATGTTTATAGGTATGTTTCCGAACTACGGTTAGATGTCGGGTAGTACCCGATGACTATGTGCATGTTTAGTTATACTTGTTATCTGTGTGATACTTGTATGTGCCTGGTAGGGAGGTGAGTGTGGGCGGGGTCCCATATCTCATCACTAGCTGAGTGTGGACGGGGTTCCATATCTCATCGTTAGTAGAGTAGGGGCGGGGCCCATGATAGGCGAGGCCTTAGGAATGGAACACATGGTACTGCGTATGTTATCTTTATGTGTTAGCATGCTTATATGGTATTGATTGTATGTGTATAGTGGGCGGTGCCCAGTGATAGGTGGAGCCCAGGATAACAGATTTGTATACCGAGCGACGCTCACTGCCAGGAGGGGCCCGATGAAGGGGTGGCGACCAAGTTATGTAAATATGTGTATGATATGTGGTAGTATGGGGAACTCACTAAGCTTCGTGCTTACAATTTTCAGTTTTGGTTTCAAGTACTTTCGGTAACAAAGAGAAGAGCTCGGGATGACTACATTGCACACACCATGATACTTTAGCTTGAGATTTTTACTCTGATATATTTGACAAATGTTTTGATATGAGATACTATTACTTATGTTTTGATGAGATGATTTTGATAACTATGGTTTTATTTAGTATTTGAAAATGAAAATTTTGGTCATGATTTTTTGGGATGTTACATTGTCATCACCTTTCTAAGAACTATAACCCTAGTATCGACTACTACCATTTGCACCCCACATAACATCCCTCATACACACATTGCTATGAGCCTATCATCACTCCAAGTCGACATCTGATATCAAATCTACATCTTTTCAATTTCATAGAAGTCCATTTAAAACCTCTCACCCACGTTAGAGTTAGATCCAAAACATTGATTCATAGTCACCTAACTCGACCTTCCCAAAACAAAATCAATTTTGAAATAACCCATATGAAATCAAACCCACACCCCTTCATGTGTTTTCGTGATTTGGAGTAAGAAGATGGAGGAGATCGGGAGAGGCTTGTAGGTTCAAACATTTCAAGTATGATGTTCGAAAGCAAGGAAACCGCAGAACTTCTCCAACGCCGATGCACTTTGTTATTGTGAGAGTCGTCGTCGGAGTTGTAATCAAAGGTCACCAAAATGGTAGCACCAACAACAAATCTAGAATGACAGCACTAACAACAAACACACATTTCCATATTGGGTGGTATTGGGATAAGCTTTTACTGAAATCCCTAAACTATGGCAGCCACACATAAACCCATGTAATGTTTAGTCGATCATAAAACCAGCCGAAGACTCCCTGAATGATTAATTTGTTGAAACAATTTTAACTTGGCCTTTGACCCGTACACACCTGAATCGAAGACTCCTTGTTATTTTTCTCACCTGTATCAACACTGCTACGTCCCGATTTTACCATAAATTTTTTCATTTTTTAAACATATAAAACATAAGTTCAACAACCCATTTATATTGTAAGATCATCATTATGCATTTTTTAAAGAAAGAGTGTTAGCGGAAGTCTATAAACATTATTTATTTGATGCCAACACAGTCATGCTAGAGCCTTTCCACGATCCAAAGAACAACTTGGAAAATAGTTCTTCAACAACTAGGTAATCATGAAGCTTAGTGAGTTCACCAAGATACTACATACCACAATATATATTCAATGCATAGACATAATGGCCTTCATCATAAAACTGACCCGCCTCTTTGTCTTCAACATAAAGTTGGTCCGCCCTCAACTTCCCATATAATATATCAACACATATATAACAAGCATACATACAAACAGTCTAACACAACAAACATCTAACTAAACTAGTCTGCTTTCCCAATTGCGTGCTACAGTGTAACTCCATCCTAACATACATAGGATACATAATGTAATACATAGTATAGTGAAAAAACTCACCTGAACTGTTACTCAGACGATTAACAACTATACGGAGGATCCAACTGGCGAGCAACATGCCTAACCTATAATATTATAACTTATTAGTCTCCATGACAATCTAGTAATAAAAGCTAGATATTTCAGTAATTCCAATAAGTACTGAAAGTTCTATCAAATAAGGAACAACCAAGTAAGATCATATTGGATGTATGGTCCGTTTGGTATATATAGGATATTGTTTGTAAATCTCACTTTAAACATCTCAGTAAATCTAGTCTAAACATCATTCTCGTAAGTAGATCAATCAGTATTATGACTAGAATCACTGATAAATCTTATATATAAATTCATAATAACGACCATGAATATAAATATAGGTTACACTTAAAGCGTAGTAAGTGCATGTTAACTTACAAGAATTACTAGCGAAAACCAGAACTGCAGGGGTAGAACTCTGACCCGAAGATTCTATTTATTGGACTCTCTGATGACTTAGAGCCCCTTTAAAACACTCTAAAAACTAGGGAAAAGTCGGACCAAAAAGGATGGAAAGAGGTAAGAGAGAAAAGAGAATGGATTGTGTGGGAAATGGCTGAATTTCGGATCTTATATATAAGCATAAGGGGAGGCGCGTTGTGCCTTATACATAGGTGTGCTGCACGCTAAGTTGACGATGCTCATTTCTTCGACCGCTACGTGTCAAAATTCTGTTGGTCCATATCTCGTCTTCAAAAATACCAGGCGAGTTGTGCTATGCATGGTGCGTGCCACGCCTAAAGTAGGTAGCATAGGTGGCTTTCAGACATGACACGTGGTGCGATTTGTGTGGTGTTGCGTCGTCCTAGCTGGGTAAACTCACAAAAATTTCAAAATGCATATATGTCGTATACGAGCTCCATTTTGGACATTATTTATATCCACACGTACCTATTGAAGAGTACTACAACTTTCATTTAGACTCCGTTGGTTAATTCTCATCCTATTTTAAATTTAACATCCTTCTGCAAACCGAACATATGAGTTTACGAACAAGCTTCTGATCTTATTCACAAACCATTTCAAGAACATCCTAATGCAAATGGAAACTTGAATATGCAATTTTTGTGGTCATCTTCTCCTTCAAGTAGGAATATGGGACCTACTGTTCCTTTGGTAACATTTTCCCATGTTTGAAAAGAATATGATCGAATAAGAGTTTTGTACCCTATTAATTGTTTATATGAGATGTTTCTAGTATATATTTGATATTGATAGTGAGAGAAAAAAGAGAGACGAAGATGGACTTTCTGGGTGTTTATGGCGAGTTTTCTTTGGTATGGCAGTTAGAGCTAGCTAGAGAGAGAAGGATAATGCATTTATAGATCTAAAGATCATAGGTTCAAAGCTTTGTCTTTGTATATTATGTTATTCTTCAACAAAAGTAAGAGAGACGAGGGAAGTGCGCAAAAGAGAAGTAGGGTGTGTGACTGTTCTGATAACCTCCATCTGTTCTGATACATACAAACACATAGGTGGGGTGGGGTCAATCTTATTTTTTTAAATTAAGATTTAATTAAGGAAAATCTAAAATAAATTAAAAAAATATATATATAAATGTTTTTTTTATATGCATGAAAGACCATCCATTAAAATTTTTGAAACCATAGGAACACATCGATCATAATGATCTAGAAAAATTAAAAACTGAATTCAATTTTTTTTAAAAACCACAAGACCATTTTTTTAATTTTTTAAGAGTGTCCAAAAAAATAATAATAATAAACGAAACCTACAACCTAAATCTTCCTACATTGAATATCACAATTCCAACCTTGCCAAATGGCACAATTCAATAGGACATGTTTACTTCATTTTATTTATTAATTGTAATAACTGTTATCAATAATATATTTATTAAAAAATTAGAAAAATATACTAAAATTTATAGTTTTTATTTTTTTTTATAAATAAAGTTAAATTAGCACAAGTTGTTAATTTCTTATGGTTTTAAAACTTTAAATATGGAGGAAAATGAAAATCCGAAGAAAGTTGACCCTTTCTTGTATTTATCTTCGGGAGCGGCGACACGCCAGGGTCAGGTGCTTCCTTACCCTTCTTTTGTACATGAAGCCAGCAAAACAAGGGGCTTAAATCGTGTTCACTTCTCTGTCAACAAGATACGAACAGTGTTCTCGTTCCCCTGGCTGGCCCTCATCACCATTGCCACATAATAACACAGATCGATTGGCGTCCAAATATACATCCAATTCTTGTTGTTCTTTATAGAATTAAGTTAGAAGATGAAGTTTTGTAAGAAATACGAGGAGTACATGCAAACACAAGACCAGAAGAAACTGCCTGGTGTGGGTTTTAAAAATCTCAAGAAAATATTGAAGCGCTGTCGCAGGGAGACAACTCAGTTACAGAATTCCCCATTGCTTCTTAATGACTCTGCTCATCATAACTCTCATGCGCGTTGCCTGCACCCTTGCCCAGGTATTTTATTTATCCCACTTTGTTACTTTACATATGTTTCTGGTTCTTAATTCAGCGTCTTCTTTGGGTTTTTAGTTTCGTGTATCAATATCCTGATTTAGTCTTTAAGGTGTTTGATATATTGTCACAAAGGTGCTTCTATTACACTCTTCTTATTTAATTTTGTTAAATCTTAAACTAGAACCCACCTACCCATTTAAGAAGGAGAGGAAGAAGATGATTAATATATACCAGTACTATTTTCTTGGTTTCTATACTTGTCAACATCATTACTTTCATTTTGTTGATATTATTTCTTGTTCTTCTCTTCTTACGTATCTCTCTCTGTTTCTTTAAGCTAATATATGATTGGGTAGAGTTAAAATTCGTTATGTGTGAATGCTATAATTCTGTAATATATTGTTTGTACGAATTCGCATATATAGTTGTTGAATAAATACTTGTTTGTGATTTATGAATTGTAATAAATGTTGATGTAGTCTGCGATGGAAGCTTCTTTCCATCCCTTATGAAGGAGATGTCTGTGGTGGTTGGATGTTTTAATGAGCGTGCACAAAAGGTGCTTGATGTTCATCTGGCGACAGGCTTCCACAAGTACTTCATGTGGTGCAAAGGCAAGTTACATGGCCAAGGAAACGGAAACCATCATTCCTTAATACAAGAAGGCAAGGACCTTGTTGGCTATGCGCTTATCAATGCCATTGCTATGCGCAAAATCCTTAAGAAATATGATAAGGTTTTTGTTTGTGGATTATAATTATCGAAGAGCTTTTAGATTCTTCATAATAAAACATGAGCAGTTGAGCACTCATAACTTTTTCCGTACTGCAGATACATGACTCTAAACAAGGGCAAGCATTCAGGTCACAAGTCCAGAGCATGCACATGGAACTCCTTCAGTCTCCATGGCTTTGTGAGCTTATTGCCTTCCACATTAACTTAAGGGAATCAAAGAAAGCTTTTAGGAAATGTTCTGAAATATTATTAGAGGGATGTTCTCTTGTATTTAATGATGGAAAACCATCACTTTCGTGTGAGCTGTTTGATGCTGTGAAGCTTGAGATAGACTTGACTTGTTCCATATGCTTGGTCAGTCCTTGATCATGCCTTGTAAATTTTTGTTATAATAACGCATACCTTGATTAATTAAAAAATCATATAGTATCTGCTATTGATTAATCTGTCATTTGTATTTGTTGAATGATTAGGATACTGTATTTGATCCTGTGTATTTGAGTTGTGGACACATATTCTGCTTCATGTGTGCTTGCAAAGCTGGATCAGTAACAATTGTTGATGGATTGAAGGCAACTGAGCCTACTGCCAAATGTCCTCTGTGTCGACAAGTATACTCTCTCTCTCTCTCTCATCCATCTTTCTTTGAAATTTGCATGATAACCATTTGGTGAATTGTATCTTGGTGTTGTTTTTACAGGCAGGAGTTTACAATGGATCTCTCCATCTGGATGAGCTCAATATTTTACTTAGTCGAAGGTATGTTTTTTACTATGGAAAACATGCTATTACTTGATTTTAAATATGAAATGAAGCTTTATGAAACTTGTACAGATGCCCTGAATATTGGGAGGAAAGGCTTCAAAGTGAGAGAGCAGAAAGGATTCGACAGACAAAGGAGCATTGGGAATCTCAGTCACGTGCATTCTTGGGGATCTGAACTTGTAAGAAGTTTTGAATAAGTTGTAGCTTGCTTCTTGTAATATATTTCATGTTCTATGACAAATAATTTCGCTTAGATGAAGTGTAACATTAATATCATTTCACATACATTCATAAACCAGATGATCTGTTTGCATATTCCTGAACCAATGCCCCGAAAAGTGAGGGCTTTTCAATCAAAAGCCAAGGTTTGTCAAATTCTTTTGCATACCCTGTGAAAACAAACCAGCATAAGTTAGTTGACCTTCATAGTAAGAAAACTGATGAACATTTGATCACTGTTTCTTGAGAAAAATGAACAAAGAAAGTATACCTGCATCAATGACAAGAACCTGATCACAGTCCATGACAGTGGGTATCCTGTGAGCAATGCTAACAACAGTACAGTCTGAAAAGTCTTCTCTTATGACTTTCTGAATTACTGCATCTGTTTGTGAATCAACAGAAGCTGTTGCTTCGTCCATGAACAACAGCCTGCTGTGCTTCAGCAACACCCTTCCCAGACAGAGAAGTTGCCTCTGTCCCACACTCCAGTTATCCCCATTATCAACAACTATAAACAAAAAATCCAAATATAAAAGCTAAAAAGAAGATTACATCTTTTCTTCTATTTTTGAGTTTTGACCAAAAAAAAAAGTCCCTAGATCCGTTTTAAGTACCTGCAGAATCAAGTTTCCCAGGTTTTTCAGCTACAACATCATTAAGTTGGCATCGTTTGAGACTCTAAAAAGCACGTTTTTATGTTAGATATATGGATCAAATTCAAAGGAGGTGAGGTGAGAGAGTAAGATTTAAGAAAGAAAGGAAATTACGTATTTACCCTCCATATCTCCTCATCGGAATGTTGACCGATAGGGTCAATATTGCTTCTGACTGTGCCTTTAAAAAGGATGGGTTCTTGAGGAATGATACCAAATTGTGACCTAAGATCATGAAGTCCGAGTGTGGAGATGTCAATACCATCAATGATGATACTTCCTCCAGATGGCTCCACAAGTCTAAACAGAACCTGGATCAAAGTTGATTTCCCACTACCTGTTCTCCCAACAACACCAATCTTCTGCCCCCCTTCAATCTTTAAAGTAATCCCCTTGAGCACAAGAGGCGTGTTTGGGCGATACCTAACCTGCTCACAAGCCAACATTCAAGTTCAAGTTGACAGATATGATTTGGAAATGTTGAATCTTGATAATGTAGTATCCTGGCTATACCTGCAAGTCTCTGAGCTCCAGACTGCCATGAGAAGGCCAATTTGGAGGAGGTGGGCCATCTTTCTTCACCCATTCTGCTTCTGATGGTATGTTGGTGAACTGTTTTATCCTTTCAACCGAAACCATTCGGTTTTCAACATAACAGCTTCCAAATAAAGCCCAAAACAGCAGACCGTTGAGCGACAACCCATACGAGAGTGACAGTCCAACGTCCTCTGTAATCATGAGTGTCAAATTCGATTAGCAACCTGGATATATATATATATATATATATATATATATATATATATATATATATATATATATATATATATATATATATATATATATATAATTTGATTGAGTTTTGAAGGGAAAAATTAAGTACCTGGTTTAATGATGTTGTTGGGTAAGATGATCATGAAAAGAGTGGAAAAGCAAAGAAACAAGCTTCCTAGAAACTCCATACGGAAGCCCAACCACCCAATGGATCCATTGTTGTGGAAATCCATTTTTAGATTTCCATCCACACGCTCAACATTTTCTTGAACAAACCTGTCTTGTTTCTTGAAACACCGGATCGTCATTGCCCCATATATGCTCTCCGAGAAGTGGTGAATCACAAGTGCTTTTGTAATCGAGTCGAGTCGGGTT
Organism: Lactuca sativa; assembly: GCF_002870075.4. Taxonomy (NCBI): domain Eukaryota; kingdom Viridiplantae; phylum Streptophyta; class Magnoliopsida; order Asterales; family Asteraceae; genus Lactuca; species Lactuca sativa. Next base: position 4,796,487 of record NC_056631.2, read on the forward strand.
ATTTCGCGAGATGTTGCAAGGTAATACCCCTGAACAAATTAGGATAAAAAAAGAATCAGTTTTTAATTATTAATCATTTTGTATCCTGATGACTTCACAAGCACATACCCGGTACCAGAAATTGAGCCAACCGAGTGGAACCAGTAGGAAGACTGTCGGCCAAGTGTATTGGCACGTGATGATGATGACACTAATCACAGACATGTGCAAAGCAAGGCTCAGATTCATCATGAATGGAAGCAGAATATCGATGTTGGTTTGATCAACTGATGCCTGAAAAACATCTAATAAAAAGCATACAATCAGGTTGTTACACAATACATTTTTTTGGCTAAAAAAATGGGGAAGTTTACCCGACTAAGCATTCTTGCTGAAGGAGTGGTGTCAAAAAATGACATTGGAGCATGAAGAATGCTGTGAAGAATCTGTTTAAACAACTTTTGTGCAGTCTTGAGTCCCAGGAATGTATATAAAACAGTTCTAGCAAATGACAGGACAAATGCAACGCATGCAATAACTGCATAGACTCCAATGAAACGAGAAGTGTTGAAAGAAGCAGCTCGATCCTCTGAAGTTTCATAAGCCAACCAGTAATCACTACCCATCTGTGTGGCTTGCCACAACACCGACAACAACAGAAACAGAACCACACCAGTCCAGCCACAACCCTCGGTGGCATACACTTTGTAGGCATGTAAACTCACCCTTCCTGTTTTATGTTCCTCATCTTCAATCAGTTTTGATGTTCCTACTATAGAACTCGATTGGGATCGTGCTGAAGCTTTCTGATTTTCTTTTTTATCTTCCACAGAGGACTTATTATGGCTAGGAGATTTTGTTAGGGTTTCTGATTCAGTAGTAGACTCCGTTTGTATTAGCTGCATTGAGGTCTCATGGGCTGATACTAAAGCTGAAAAATCCAGACCAGAATCAACCAGTTCATCATACTTTCCTGATTGTACAATCATCCCATCACGCATCACCAGGATAAGATCCACATTATGAAGGAAGTCGACTTGGTGAGTCACAAGTAAGATTGTCTTGTCTCTAAGGATACCCCTCATGCATTCCTGCATGCAATGAAATTTATATATATATATATATATATATATATATATATATATATATATATATATATATATATATATATATATATATATATATATATATATATATATATATATATATATATATATATATATATATATATATATATATATATATATATATATATATATATATATGAAGAAGAAGAAGAAGAAGAAGAAGAAGAATGTGATACAGTTTAATTATAGAATTCACATATATACCTTGAATATTTTTGAACATGTGTGGGCGTCAACAGCACTAAACACATCATCAAGAAGATAGATGTCAGAATCTTGATAAACAGCCCGTGCAAGCTGAATCCGTTGCTTTTGGCCACCACTGAGATTAATCCCACGTTCCCCGATTTCGGTTCGATCTCCAAATTCCATCATTTCCAAGTCTTTCTCCAAACAACATGTTCTTATTACCTTCTTGTACTTATGTCTGTCCATTGGTGAACCAAACAGAATGTTTTCTTGAATCGTTCCGTTTTGAATCCATGGCGTTTGTGCAACATACGCAGTGCTCCCGGACACTTTGACCTTCCCTGATATTTTGGGCATCTCACCAAGAACAGATGCAAGCAGAGATGATTTCCCAGATCCTACAGTCCCTACAATGGCTGCAAGTTCACCTTTCTTAATCTCAAAGTTGACGTTCTTAATCATATTCATTACCCCTTCTGAAGACTCATCATGCCAGCTAAACGACCCGTTTTGGATCTCAACAGCATTCATATTGTTGCCTTGGTGTCTCTCTACCCAATCTTCTTCCAACTCCTTACTCATCATATACTCATCCAATCTCCCTAACGAGATCATTGCCTGAGAAAGCGAGATCATCGACTGAGGAAAATTCCAAATCGGTTCTTGCAAGTTCTTGAACAGCGATGTGGCTGTGAAAACTGTCCCCGCGTCAAACTTTATCCCGAGCAAAATTGTGCTCCCGAATGTTACCGTCGAGATAAGTAACGGCGTGCTCCATAAAACAATCATGTTTGCACCGACCGAATACATGAACTTGCAAAGCCAACCGTATTCAGACTCACGAAACGTCTGAATCCTCTTGTTGAAATGTTCTTCCCAAGCTTGAAACTTAATCACCCTCATGTCACTAAGCATCTCGTTTGTGGCCTTCATCCTTGAGTCCCGGTTCATCATTATATTAAACTGGTACCGATTGTTTCTTTTCGTACCCCAAAACACGAAAAGTAGAATCACCAAAACCGCAATGAGAGTGATCACGGTTGACAACCCGAGGTACCCGTAAAGAATGACTAATGACACCAAAACATGACATGGCAAGAGCCAAACTGCATGTAACTGAAGCATAACATCAGAGAGCTGTTGAGCATCTACTACCATGTAGTTCACAATCTGGCCCACACCATGAGACTGCCGAGCCGAGCACGAGAGGCGTAAACCTTTCTTGTACAGAGAGGTTATAAGGGTTGACCGGATTGACATCCCGAGCTTCTGAGAGTGGAAATTGAAGTGGTGTGATGATAGAACTTCAACCAATTTTGCAACTAGAAGGATTAGGACCAGGTAAAATCCTTCGAATGGAGAGTTTCTTTCCCCCGAGGTGAAGTCCACGAATCTTTGGATGAGTAGTGGCCCCACATACACAACACCCAGCTTTATGATTGCTAGGAAGCCGATGAATGTGATGTCTTTCCAGAAACAACGAAGCAGTGTGGTTCGAACCGGATGTTTCGACTTCTCTTCGGGTCTGGGCCAGTTTTGTTCGAAAAGGGACAACATTCTATCGGCTCGGTGTTGTGGAGAAAGTGAAGGGATGTCTTTGATTGTTAACGGGGTTTTGTAACCTTTCTTCAATAACGGATTCAACCATAGCCAAAACGTTCTTGAAAAGATCGAAGCAGATGCCCATCCAGTCGCATTCGATGATTTTCTCAATTCAGGTTTGGATTCTGTTGTCACTGTAATCCCGGTTGAACCGGTTAATGATGGAATCAAGAAGAAAGCCGAAAATGGTAAACAGATTGATGCGATTACGTCTCCGGTTTTGGATAATGGAGTGTTGGAAACTAGACGGATGATACTTGAAGATGCGATTAGTGTAATGGCTATGAAGTTTAGCACCCAGAATACACGAAGAGAGACCGGATGAGTTTCTGCTCGAAATCTCTTCTGGTGGATGATTAAAACAGCGATTGTGACGAATGATATCGCTTGAATTAACCAACAACTTCCATTGATCACTCTCCATGGCGTCTTCTGGGCGTCCTGGGTGAAGCCGAGAATCGATGAAATGATGGCTAAAACAGCTACGATGCCTGAAACAAGTTGAGATAGTTTAAACCAAAGACTGGTTTTGACAGAAACTGTGTTTTTAGCAATTAGAGGTTCATTAATGCTGTTATCGTGGGAGGTGAATCTTGAATAGAGCTTTTGAAGTGCAAAAACAAAGAGGGTGAAGAGAAAAAGGGTATTAATGGAAGCTAAGAGTAGCCTTTGGGGACATGGAGAGAGCAAGATGAACTGTAGCCATGAAAGAATGGATGAGCTGTGTGAGGTGTCGTTTTCAGCTGGCATGGCAGAGGTTGAAGAACAAGAGAGAGATGTGATCCAAGATGAAGCAGAAGTCATCTGTACCGGCAACAAGGATATATATGTCAAATTCTGTATAGAGAATTAAACCATTAATGGAACATAACCAGACCGAGTATCCTAGTTATCCTGTGCGAATAACTTTATATGGACCAACAAGATTTAAGGAATTAACACTGGCAGTGCAGCTGTGCAGGGCTGTGTGGAGGCCTGTGGATCCGTTTTAATTATAGGCAGTGGATATATATATATATATATATATATATATATATATATATATATATATATATATATATATATATATATATATATATATATATATATATATATATATATATATATATATATATATATATATATATATATTTCCCGGGAAATGAATTTTAACTTGTGATCTCTCATCATGCGTACACAGAACTGACAAATCAGTTTGGGTGTGTGAACAGAAAGAGTACGGGGTTAATTTGACGAAGTTGTCGATCAAGTAAAGTTGACAAATATGTAAGCAATGGTTACTAGTTAAATACCAACTCACTGTAAATTAATAAGTTACATAAAACTGAAACTTAACAGAAAAAGATATTGATGTTAATTAGCAGTTTTTGTTTTTGGGGTAAACGGTCGATTTGATAAATTTAGGGAAGAAAGAAATAATGTTGTTAATTAAATAACAAATAATTTTTTGAATCAAAGGTTGTTGAATCGTTATATGTGTAAGTAAGTTTATGGTTTGTGAAGGTTGATTAATTTGTATTTTAGTGTCGTGAAAAAAGACATGTAATTGGTTTGTCGACGCAGGCAGGTGCAAGTTGTACACACGTTGATAAAGCAGTTGCAGCCGGGTAATTACTAATTAGTATGCAATTTAAGCTCATCGACCGCGTAATCAGTCTCATCTTATGTTATGTTTTCACAATGTATACATTAAGTGGAAATTAATTTAAGTTCAAGCCGAGTGATTACATTATATATGCATGTAATACTGATTTGCTGATTAGGGTAAATTTTTTTTGATGTAGTAATTGGTTGCTATTTAGTATTTAGTAAACTTAATTTGGCCTGTTATGAATGCATATACAACCATATTATATTAATTATGGTATAGGTCATGAATAGTGCATGCGTGGACCTAACACTTTGGAAACTACGTGGTTCTGAAATTCCCGCAAGTTACTTTCCTTTCTATTATAGTATCATGGGTCCATTCACCAGAGTTAATGTCCGAAAATTTGTCCCCACTACAAAATGTTTTGTTCCTAGCTATTCCTAGATATATCAATTCAAGTACGTGGGATGGTTGACAATTTGGACCACCCTCCGATCCATCTTGTCGATATTTCTTGGAACTCAGACTATAAACTGAAATCTGATTTGTGATATTTTCGAAATCTAATTATTAGTTTATATTAAATATATAGAGTTTCTAACCGATATTTTTGAATCCGTGTTAATGCTATTATATTCGGTTTTGAAATGTGTTTGAACGAATTGATCAGTTGTGGTTTATTTTGCTTTTCACTCTTTCATGTTTAGTGTCCGAGCGACGTACCTTCTTTTTAATTATGTTTGAAGAGGCTCTGGATCAAAAGTAATACATCATGATTTATTTATCAAAATTATTTTACAAACCATTTAAAACAATTAAGAATCACAAAGCATATATCTATAAAACTAATGGGTGTGGACAATGGGTGTTATCACACCCAAAAATTATCACCTCACATGTTATGTCAATATGGTGTTATAACACTAAATAAAGGAAATTGACAACTAGTTATAACTTATAACACTCCATGTCATCATCTTTTTTTCGATTTAATTTTTATTTTTTAAACAAAAATAATCAAAACATGTTAATTAAATATAACTTTTTTTTTAATTAAACATAATATTTAAAAAACATTACAAAAACATAACATTTAAATAAAATATATTTTGCCCCTAATTTATTCATTTTCATTTCCATCATACATAAAATCAGCCAATTTTTCTCGAAGTTGTCTGTGTTTTCGTGCGTCTTGAATATCTACGACCCTATGTAAATATTTCGCTGTCCCGGGTTGAAATTGCATGTGTTTGGGCCCCGAAACCAAATATTCTGCAATGTTTTGTCATTTATCTTCAACCACCATGTTATGTATTATGATACATGCATACATAATATTTTGTATAACGTCTAACTGATATGGTCGTGCCACATGTTCAACTATGTGTCATTTCGACTTCAGAATGTTCCACATCCTTACGTGCTCCTTCTTGTTTTCTCTTGATTTTTTTTTCTTGATGTTACTGGGTGTCGAAACGCCTTCATGAATGTGGAATATTCTGGATATATTCCATCTGTAAGGTAATACCCAAACTTATATTCATTTCCATTCACTGTGAAAGGAGCATCTGGTAACTGATCAAGAACGTTCACGTCGTTATTCGAACCCGCAACCTCAAAAAAAACATGTCAAATCTATAAATCTTGGGATGCAACAACCGCTAGGTGTTCCATGCTGACCACTTGTGTATTGGCTTTTCCACGCCACGGGACAATTTCTCCAGTTCTAGTGTGTGCAAGCAATGCTTCCTAGCATACCCAGAAAACCATGTCTTTCTTTATGCGCCGCATATAGTTGTTGTATATCATTCAACGAAGGTTTGCGCAAATAAACGTCACCGAAGGTTTCGATAACCCCCTCGCCAATCTATACAAACTTTCTCTTGCAGTTCTCTCATACAGTCTCATATAATCGTCAATCGAATCAGGCGACTCTCCCATTGTCATAAGCTTAATTGCGGTGCAACCCTATGAATCCTCGCTTACCTTTAACATCATATCTCATTTGGAAAAATTCATACCTAAACGTATATTTAATATGTAAAAGCTATATTTGAAAGAAGAAATGTATTTAAATAATGTAAAAGCTATATCTGAAAGAAACAATACCTGCTTTCCAACGCGTTGGCTATCCGAACAAAAACATTTTTCCGCAAACGAAATCTTCATTGACATCGCGTGGTTGGTAGACACAATCATCCGCAAAATAATCGTAAACTAAACGTTTGTGCCCTTCTTAGCGATCTTTGTTTAACGTTGCGCGTCTAGTTAATAAAGGAGCTGAACTTGGTTGTAGCAACACGTTCATGCAATACTCGAACATCATAGTGACAAACATATCATCGTCATCACTACCATCAAACGGAATTTTTTTTTGAATGTTTTGAAAGTATATGAAATAAAGAGAGAAAAATGGTGATTAAATTTATATGAAATAGAGAGAAAAATAGTGATTTTATAGGTAAAGTTTATTATTATTATTTTAAGAATGTTACTGTTTTTCAACGGTAAAATGAGGAAATTGAAAAAATCGAAACGCATTATTGTTCGTTACAGTCACAACGAAGGACCACATGACGGCTGGGTGGGAGGGAGGGGGGTGTTCCGTCCTTGGTAACGCTGTGGAGGCAGTGCCACGTAGGCAATAACGCCCCTCCACGGGCCGTACCAAGTAGTCTAAATGTATTAACATGTAAAAATGCAAATCCTGGACATTCATAACATCACGTTTCACATTTTGATATGTAATTTGCTTTCGTATCAAACTATATATCCTTCCTTGTTTTGGTCTAAATGTGATCAGAAGATATAAATCCATGCATGATCACTATTATTATAGTTAAAAGTTACCAAAATCTACAGAAAATCACCAAATAACTAATAGAATAAACACCTATTAACCTATATACATTTATATTCTACAAACTTATAAATTATAGTAATAATATACATTCGTATTCTTACTTGAATGAAAAAACATGCATGTATGATCTATATATTTAATTTAGATCCCCAAGAATGCACGTGACTGTGACTCCCAATGCTCCTTGGTCTGACGAATCCTTTCTGCTCTCTCACTTTGAAGCCTTTCCTCCCAATATTCAGGACACCTGTCAAAATTTTATAAAATCCCAACTCAATTAATTCTACAAAGTACAAACAAGTAAAACCAAATATAAATAAAGTGTTACCTTCGACTTAGTAAAATGTTAAGCTCGTCCAAATGTAGAGATCCCTTGTAAACTCCTGCCTGTATATATTCACCAAAACCAAATGCTTATAATTTAGAAAACTCTAATTAAACAAAGATAAAAGAGAGAATTCAAAGGTATTATATATAGATACTTGTCGACAAAGAGGACATTTTGCAGTGGGCTCTGTTGCCTTCAATCCATCAACAATTGTTACTGATCCAGATTTGCAAGCACACATGAAGCAGAATATGTGTCCACAACTCAAATATACAGGATCAAATACAGTATCATGTTCATTCAACAAATATAAATAATTAACAATTTGGATTTTTCAGTCAAGGTACACATTAATTATAATAACAAAAGGTTTAATTTACAAAGGCTGACCAAGCATATGGAGCAAGTCAAGTCTATCTCAAGCTTCACAGTATCCGAGAGCTCACAAGAAAGCGATGGTTTTCCATCATTAAATACAAGAGAACATCCCTCCAATAATATTTCAGAACCTTTCCTCCTCATATCTGCCTTTGTAATTTCCCTTAAGTTAATGTGGAAGGCAATAAGCTCACAAAGCCATGGAGACTGAAGGAGTTCCATGTGCATGCTCTGGACTTGTGACCTGAATGCTTGCCCTTGTTTAGAGTCATGTATCTGCAGTACGGAAAAAGTTATGAGTGCTCAACTGCTCATGTTTTATTATGAAGAATCTAAAAGCTCTTTGATAATTATAATCCACAAACAAAAACCTTATCATATTTCTTAAGGATTTTGCGCATAGCAATGGCATTGATAAGCGCATAGCCAACAAGGTCCTTGCCTTCTTGTATTAAGGAATGATGGTTTCCGTTTCCTTGGCCATGTAACTTGCCTTTGCACCACATGAAGTACTTGTGGAAGCCTGTCGCCAGATGAACATCAAGCACCTTTTGTGCACGCTCATTAAAACATCCAACCACCACAGACATCTCCTTCATAAGGGATGGAAAGAAGCTTCCATCGCAGACTACATCAACATTTATTACAATTCATAAATCACAAACAAGTATTCATTCAACAACTATATATGCAAATTCGTACAAACAATAGTTTCAAAGACAGAGAGATATGCAGGGCGAGTAATATCAATAAAAAAACTAATATTGCTGATATGTAGCCTCAAAAAGATAAAGATATTATCTAAGAGATAAAATAATTACATGAAACGAGCTTGAAAATGAGGTTATCATGATATCTTCGTGATTCTATTGAATTTCTTTTACAGGTTTTGGTTACGTGTTTCTTCGGCAAATAAGTTTATCATCTGGTGTTATGGTTCTAGTTTAAGATTTCACAAAAATAAACACCTTCTTTGTGGCAATATATCAACCACCTTAAAGACAAAGTCATGATATTGATGTACGAAGGAAGATACTAATAAATTAAGGAGCAGAAACATATCTGTAAATTAACATATTGATGTCGGAACCTAAAAACCCACCAAGAGTATACTAAATCAATCCGTAATTTATCAAAGTGAAGATAAATTATAAATACCAGGGCAAGGATGGAGGCAATACGCATGAGTGTTATCTGCAGAGTCGTTAAGAAGCAATGACGATTGTGACTGCAATGAAATCTGTGAATGAGTCATCTCTCTACGACACCGCTTCAAGATTTTCTTGAGATTTTTAAAACCCACACCAGGTAATTTCTTCTCAGCTTGTGTTTGCATGTACTCCTCATATTTCTTAAATAACTTCATCCTCTACCTTAATTAATACTATCAAGAATCAAGAGACAAACAATAACAATTCGATGTTTTTTTTGAACGTGTCAATCGATCTGTGTTATTTTGTTACGTGATGAAGGTAGATGAAATTGTATCCATCAAGTAATGCTATGTATTTTTGTTAATAGATCTAGAAAGTGAAAACAGATTTTAGATTTATGCCCACGGTTTTGCTGGCTTTATGTACAAAAGGTCAAAAGCACCTGGCTCTGGCGGGTCGGGTCGCCGGTCCCGAAGATAAATATGAGAAACGATCAAAATGTCTTTTATATCAATATTTATTAATATATGATTAAATAAAATATGTAGTATTTATTATTATAGATATGCCATTCTATCTAACTATAAATCTGTATGTGAACCTACAAGGCTACAAAGACCGATTTTAAAATCGATGGCATGTTTTTTAAGTGCAAATTGCTCTAAATAAAGAAAACATGTTTTTATTTGACCATTAGCCTTTTACAAAAGGAAGTGGAAATCAATGTAATCTTTAATACTGAATATTTACAGTAAATTTGACAAAAAAACATTTAACATTCAGGTGAAATGAATAATTATTAAAGAAGTATATCAACCAAACTAACACTTTGATTGTATTAGAGAAATTCAGTATCACAAAAACTCTAACAATTGACCTACCTCTATACATGATCAACGCATACATATATAGATCTAGAATTCATATTGGATTACAATTCCTAAACAAAGAATTAGGAAACTTTCCATATAACGCGTATCTTGGACAACACTCCAAAACACCGATGGGTCGACCCACGATATTAAGCCCATGGTCTCAACCCATTCGACCAACAATCACCCCCTGAATGGTTGAGACGGCAACTCGCACACACCGAGTAACGATCTCATTTCACCGAACCTTACTCGCGCTAAGGCTTTTGTTAGGGGATCCGCTACTTGTTCTTTTCCCGCCACGTGTTCGACTTCTACTTGCTCGTTTTCCACATGCTCCCGAATGAAGTGGAAACGAGTGTGAATATGTTTGCTCCTCCCGTGAAACACCGGATTTTTAGACAACGCGATCGCCGACTTGTTGTCTATACGAATCAACACCTTTTGTTTCTCTAATCCGGTCACCTCCGCGAGCAACTCCCTTAGCCAAATTGCTTGGCATGCTGCTGAAGTAGCTGCCATGAACTCGGCTTCACACGAAGATAAAGCAACGGTTTCTTGCTTTTGCGAGCACCACGTAATAGGGGATTTACCAAGAAAGAAAATGTGACCAGTAGTACTCCGACCATCATCCATGTCTACATTATGACTACTATCACTATAACCCAAAAGTTTCAACTCGTCACACTTTTCATATTTAATTCCAAGCGAAATTGTACCACGAAGGTAACGAAGAATTTGCTTGATCGCGCGCGCATGAGATTCTCTTGGACTTTGCATATAACGACTTACTACCCCGACCGAGTAAGATAAATCTGGACGAGTGTGAAGGAGGTAGCGTAAGCATCCAACTATCCTTCTGTAATTAGTGGCTTCAACTTCTGGTTCATTCTCGGCTTTTGATAATTTTAGTCCCGGTTCCATTGGACATTGAGTGGCATTGCATTCTTCCATCCCGGCTTCTTTTAAAATTTTCATTGCATATCCCTCTTGCTTTATAGTAACACAACCCTTTTCTTGAGAAACCTCAATGCCCAAGTAATAAGTCAACAAGCCAAGATCTGACATTTCAAACTTTGACGACATCATGTTTTTGAATTGACTTGTTATTTCATGACACGTTCCCGTTACGAATAAGTCATCTACGTACACTGCCACAATGATATATTCTCCTTTTGAAGCCTTTTTATAAACCGCCGTTTCTTGCAAACATCGTTTAAAACCCATTCCTCGTAAGATGCCATCAAGTTTAATGTTCCACGCCCTTGGTGCTTGTCTTAGGCCATATAACGCTTTCGCTAACTTGTAAACTTTTTCTTTTTCTCCTTTTTTCTCAAAACCTTCGGGTTGTTGTACGTACACTTCTTCTTTTAATTCACCATGCAAGAAGGCCGTCTTTACATCCAAGTGATAAATTTTCCATCCCTTCCCGGCCGTGAGAGCGATCAATAAACGAATCGTCTCGAGTCGGGCGACTGGTGCGAAAACTTCATCAAAATCAATCCCGTGTTCTTGTACATAGCCTTTTGTTACGAGTCGCGCTTTGTACCTAGAAATAGATCCGTCCGCATTTCTTTTGATTTTATATACCCACTTTAATCCGATGGGTTTAACATTCTTGGGAAGAGACACCAACTCCCAAGTTTTATTCCTTTCAATTGACTCGATCTCGTCTTCCATTGCCTTAAGCCATTCGGGTTTCACAATGGCTTCTTTTAAAGTACTTGGTTCCTCGTCAAACGATAACATTAATTCATTCATGTTAAGCTCATAATCATTGAGGTGAACTGGCAAAACGGAAACACGATTAGAACGACGTACCGGGTTATTCTCGAACTCGTTATTGCCGTCGGACTCGTGGTCGCTGCTGTCCGTATCAGGTTCTGTCGAGATTGCGCTGTCCACTGTTGGGCTCGGGGCTGCTAGGCTCGGCGCTACTGATGGGCTTTCATTTAAATGTTGCGGAGATGGGGTGGCATTGGTATTGGGCTGGTGAGTCCCATTATGTGGCTGATTTATCAAAGTGGCCCAAGCAATTTTGAATGTTCCAGAATCATTTTCCTTTTCCGCTGCTATTGTTCTCGTACCTTTTTCAATTTCCTTCTTCCATTGCCATGACAACTTTTCATCATAAGTTACATTGCTGCTTATAATAATTTTATTTTCATATGGGTTAAATAAACGAGCACCTCCCGAACCCGGTTCCGTTCCGAAATAAACCAATGGTCTCGATCTATCGTCAAGTTTCTTTAGATGTTTCGAAACAATCCTTTCATACGTAACGCATCCGAACACCTTTAGATCTTCAAGATTCGGTTTTTTACCATAGAGTTTTTCGTAAGGCGTGACTCCTACTAACGCTCTCGTAGGGGTACGATTTATAATATAGGTTGCATGTCGAACGGCTTCTCCCCAAAACTGATTTGGAACTTCTTTTGCTTTCATAAGACAACGTGTCATCTCGATTAGCGTCCGGTTTCGTCGTTCTACTATGCCGTTTTTTTGGGGTGAGTACGGAGCCGTTAACATTCTTGCAACACCTTCTTCGCTCCAAAAACGATTAAAATCGTTTGAAGTAAACTCTCCCCCTCTATCTGTGTGGAACGTCTTTATAGCCTTCCCGGTCCTATGTTCAATGGACTTTTTGAATTTTTTAATTACATCTGCCGCGTCGTTTTTGTGTTTTAACAAAAAAGACCACATGTATCTAGAAAAATCGTCAATTAGCACCAAAATATAAACGTTACTGGCCATCGTGGGAGGATCAATAGGCCCGCAAATATCTCCATGTAACATCTCGAGAATATTATTAGACTTATAATTGGTTTTCTTCGGGAATGTGTGTTTGTTTTGTTTGCCTATCACACAAATTTCACAAACTTCTTCTTGATGTTTCAAAATTGGAACTCCATTAGTCAACTTGTGCATCATATTCACCGCACCAAAGTTGATATGGCCTAGTCGTGCATGCCATAACCAAGACTCGTCATCGATCTTTGCTTGCAAACATTGGGGTTTTCCAACTTTAAGTCGTGTTTTATAAAGACGATTTTCACTACGTGGAACCTTCATTAGCAACCTTCCATTTCGATCTTTCATTGTCAAGTAATCACCATGCATTCTAATGTCACAACCGGATAGTGTCGTTTGGCCAAGACTTATGACATTGCTACGAAGAGAGGGAATATAGTAGATATCTTTCATAACTTTTTGCTCACCGTTTTTTCCTTCGAACAAAATTGATCCTTTTCCTTCAATTCGAACACACGAGCCATCTCCAAATCTTACTCTTCCGGTTATCCGTTTATTCAACTCCGAAAAATATGAGTACTTCCCGGTCATGTGATTACTTGCCCCATTGTCGAGGTACCACATATCGTCGTCTTCTTGATTTGCCTCTACTTTGGGTGGAATGTATTTGTCTTCATTTAGGAAGATTGTCTCCTCTTGCATCATAAAAAATGTTCCTTCTTCGTGATCGACCTCCTCTCGGGCATCGTTGAGATTTGCTTCATGTTTCCTGTTACGTTCCGGGCATCGCGAAACAAAGTGTCCAAACTTATCACACCGGTAACACTGAATATTTGATAGGTCTCTTTGTTCATGATTTTTGCCTTTTCGTCTTTGATCATCACGATTCTTTGATGAGTCCCTTTGATCGTGGTTTTGGGTGTTATCTCGACCACGGCCACGTCCTCGGCCTCGTCCCCCATGGTATACACCACGTCCTCTCCCACGGCTTGAGTCTTGGTTTCGATTTGAGTTATCGGTCTTGGCATAAAGTAGCTTTTCACCGGAATCGGATGCATTGCCGATTTCTTTAGTCCGTTCCTCGTAAGCTTTCAGCCGCCCAACTACATCTTCAAAAGTAATGGTTTTTAAATCCAAAACTTGCTCGAGTGCTGCTACGATGTGAATGAATCGACTAGGAAGACTCGTAAGAAATTTCTTCACCAACTTCTCTTGTGAGATTGTTCCTCCAAGTGTCGCTGAAACGGTCACAAGTCCCGATAGTTTTGAAGAGAAATCGTCAATAGTGCTCGTATCTTTCATCTTCAAACTTTCGAATTCCGAAGTCAATGTTTGCAAACGTGCTTCCTTCACTCGATCCGCACCAATGTTCCGAGATTTGATTGCATCCCACATCTCCTTAGCAGTGGCGAGATTCCCGATTTGCAAGATTAAATCTTCCGGTATTGATTGAAACAATAATCCCATCACGATATTGTTTCTCTTTGCATCCGTTGAACCCGGATCAACCACGTCCCACACGCCGTGAATGCCGAGTAAAACTTTCATACGCATGTTCCATATCGTGTAATTTAATGGCGTCAGCTGCGGAAATTGAAACGAGATCGAGTGTGCCTCCTTCACGGGCAGATTCGCTCCGTCTCCTGCCATGAATAATCAACAACAACCCACACACCTTCTTCAACAAATGTGCAATAAAATAATGATTCCAATTAAGAAAATGGAAACGACGACCAATAGGACCAAATGCTTTTTCTTTAATTGGACCACAAGAAAACAATTGTTTTCTTCAAAAACGTGTTCTTGATCGAGGAAACAATTAATAAATAATTGGGGTATTAAATACTTGGAGGAAAAGCAACAGTTTTGCATAAGAAGAAAAGCTTTTGCCGGCTTGAAAAAATCAATTGATCGGGAGCAAGAGGTTGTGGCTCTGATACCAATTAAAGAAGTATATCAACCAAACTAACACTTTGATTGTATTAGAGAAATTCAGTATCACAAAAACTCTAACAATTGACCTACCTCTATACATGATCAACGCATACATATATAGATCTAGAATTCATATTGGATTACAATTCCTAAACAAAGAATTAGGAAACTTTCCATATAACGCGTATCTTGGACAACACTCCAAAACACCGATGGGTCGACCCACGATATTAAGCCCATGGTCTCAACCCATTCGACCAACATAATTTTGTTAGCGGATGAATACTAGGCCTCAAAGTTGAATCATGTAAGATTCAACATGAGGCAACTCCTTTGGTGAATTGGTGGTGGTAAAGGCACTTGATTAATGTCTAAAAAGTTTTATCAAGCTGCGATTTGTTGAATCATATATTCTATTTTTAAGCCATGGAGTGGATACTACATTTGTCTCCAATATAATCACTTGGTTTGAAAATATGACTGTTAAATTGACATGTATATTTTTGACAACGTTTTTTATAAATTGATAATAAAATATTTTGAAATTACTTCGAATATCCAATATGTTTTAATATAAATGCCTTTTGTAAAAAAGATAAGGTTGATTCATGTGAACTTAAGACAGATTCTACCAAATTGTTGGGTTTATGCTTATCCTTTTTT
This sequence comes from Lactuca sativa, assembly GCF_002870075.4. Taxonomy (NCBI): domain Eukaryota; kingdom Viridiplantae; phylum Streptophyta; class Magnoliopsida; order Asterales; family Asteraceae; genus Lactuca; species Lactuca sativa. The sequence continues at coordinate 4,811,919 of NC_056631.2, forward strand.
CCAAATGAATGTCGTTTTCTCCTCTACACTTTTGATAAAGTCCATCCAAGTCTGAAATAACTTATCTATGGATAAATTGATGGATTTTGACTTATATGTTAATTTTAAAAGTTATTTATAAAAATATTATATGAATGTGTCTTTGGTAAAAGAGCTTATTATTTATTAGCTTATAGTTTATTAATCCAAGTCTGAAATAACTTATCAATGGATAAATTGATGGATTTTGACTTATATGTTAGTTTTAAGAGTTATTTATAAAAATATTATATGAAGATGTTTTTGGTAAAAGAGTTTATTGCTTGTTAGCTTATAGTTTATTAGTTTACTGACTTATAAACTAATAAGTTAGAAGAGATTAATTTATGAAAAAATAACTTATTAGCTCTTTGTCACCGCTATAAATTATTTTTATCCAAATGTTTTTTTTAACTTACAGCGGTATGGAACCGTTAATAAACTAATAAGTTGTTTTTAATGGAGTTGGGACTATGATGATAAATAGAAATCAATAGATAATGAAACTAAAGAGAAACAAGAAGAATCAGAGAAGAAGAAGATGATATCATTAAATCTAAGGAAATGAATTACAAACTATATTGAATGAAGCAAGAACCTCAAACAATCCCAGGGAATCTCCTTCTCTCACTAGCTAAATGCTAAGAGCCAAGAACATTGAACAATACTTAATCGACATCCCCAAAATGAAATTACTCTCCCCTCTTTATTCTACTCTCTCTCTCTCTCTCTCTCTCCCTAACTGACTTTCTAGCCACTTTCCATTTTTGCCCTTCTGCCCTTTCTAGAATGCACATGTAATATTCCTAGTTTATTTATATCAAGGCCCAACCATTCTGAATCTGTATCATTACTCCCTCCTTCAAAGAAAGTCTTGTCCTCAAGACTTGCTTGAAGACTTTGACAACTAATAGCCCATCCATCTGCCAGTGTATTGTCTCCTACTGTACCTCCTTTCCACCTAATTAACCATAGATGCAGTTGGTCCAGGTAATGCTTAAACATATGAATAGTCGACATTTCTGCTCTTTTGGTATTTGCAATTGTACTTCCTATCCACGGAATGATCCATTGATCTACCGTAAGTGGCCTCAATCCGTCATCATGGCTGTGCCATTCTTCCCTCCTTGCTTGTACCCAAACGCTATTCTCTACATGTTGAACTACCATTGAAGTGTTCCGATTATACCCAATTTCATATGTAAACTTTTCGGTGGACTGATTGAAAGTAGAATTAGTCCCATGTTTTGTCCACGTAATCCAATTAGAACACCAATGGAGTAGATCCAGCAAATGACAGATCACTTCCCAAACAAGATTTTTGGTAATCAACTCTGCCATATACCTAGATGGTAGCTCCTGCATTTGGCTTGAACATAAACTAACTTCTGTATCCCAATTGTGGATTACTTTTCCAAAAGATGTGAGCCATTCCATTCCCAAAATCAAGTCAGTGTTACCATACTTAGAAACTAATGACTTCACTTCAATTGAACAACATCCTAATTGAATGATTAACTCCACACATAAGTCGATCACAAACACCAATTGATTATCACTCTGTCCTGATTGAGAATTAGCAACAACTCCAAATAACTCAAAAATTTGACACTGTCCCACAAAAACATTCTTTGACAATTGATCAATTGGTACCTGATTAGCATCCCACGCATAGTGATTGCAGTCTTCTTTGCATTTATGACATTTGTGAGACAAGCCGACTAGAGAACCACCATGAAAACTTGGGTCCTTTTTCTTTCGTTCCTTCCATTCCGTGCGACTCGACGATCTAACTCTCCGATCCCATTGAAACACATAAGCCATTGTCGGCGTTGGGGAAGGTGATGGCAGCTGATTAGGATAGATGTGGTTATTTTCATTCCAATTAACAAAGCGTTGATCAGTGGCCTTATTAACTAGTGGGTTTATATTTTGTTTTCTCGTTAAAACCCAGTCTATCTTTCGATTTAACAATTGTGAGCCCCATGAATCAATTGCAGCCCAATTGTAATTTTTAAGCCCATTGGAAGGGTAACCTAGATAACCCCATTCTAAACGGTTGTTAAACGGAGTCGTTTTCTCCCAAGAGCTCCGTTTGGACTCCATCATCGTTCCCCCGTACTTTTTGTCAATTCTCGACAGCAGGGGTGGTGGTGGTGGTGATGGCGGCGGCAATGGTGACGGAGGCGGCGGTCTACTAATTGGAATCATCACTTTCTTTGCTGCTTCCTTTTTTTCAATTCCAAATTTAATCTCCGTGAAATACTTCTCATAATCTCCCGGTTGTTCCATTCCTACAATCCAGGTATTTAGATACTTTCCGTTAAGGTTGAGGGTGGATTGGATTGTAAACTTCTCTTTCATTTCACCTTGATTCGAGATTAATCCCATTGGCTTTCCATATTTTTCTTCTTCCATGGTCGTTAGTGGCAGTGGTGATGGTAGGCACGACGTTAGGTTTGGCGGTAGAGTCTGAGGGGTTGTTTTGGATTCCGATTCTGACTCATAAACCCCCAATAATACTTCATCTCCATCAGGTGGTGATATTTCGTTGCTTTCACGATCTATTTCATCCAAAATCATTGAAGATGCCACCGAAGGCAAACCCAACGATGCGACCTGAACGACACGGGAAGTAGGATGAGACTGGAAACCGCTAACTATGCCAGACGAATCCCTAGAAGCATCATCAACCACCGACTTTGGTAATGTCCCAGTCGGATCGGAAACAATGCTAATATATGAGAAAAACTCTGGATCCTGTTGCTTCATCCAATCAAGCAGTACTTCACGAAACGCAACCTCTTCTACCCGTTCTGAGGCCATAGATGTCCTGATTTCCTGTATGTCTTCGTGAATCCTTGCTATTTGCTTATCATGATGATCCAGACGCTGAGAGACAGATTTAGTTTCCACCAATGGTTGCACCATTGTTACTCAACTCCGACAGGTCAAGGCAGGTCGGACCAATGATGAAAAATAGAAATCAATAGATAATGAAACTAAAGAGAAACAGGAAGAATCAGAGAAAAAGAAGATGATATCATTAAATCTAATGAAATGAATTACAAACTATATTGAATGAAGCAAGAACCTCAAACAATCCCAGGGAATCTCCCTCTCTCACTAGCTAAATGCTAAGAGCCAAGAACATTGAACAATACTTAATCGACATCCCCAAAATGAAATTACTCTTCCCTCTCTCTCTCTCTCTCTCTCTCTCTCTCTCTCTCTCTCCCACCTAACTGACTTTCTAGCCACTTTCCATTTTTGCCCTTCTGCCCTTTCTAGAATGCACATGTAATATTCCTAGTTTATTTATATCAAGGCCCAACCATTCTGAATCTGTATCAGACTACTGTTGAAAAGGTGGTAGATAGTATTTAGTCTATTATTTTCACTTGGCTAAAGTTTAGGAGAGATAAACGTTCATATGTTTGGGCGGAATGGTGTTCTTGTCCGCTATCCTGTTTGTAAACTTTCTTTCTTTATTCCCTTTGGTCTAGCTTCTTGTTAGATTTGGTGAGTTTTATTAATATATTTGCCGGTTCAAAAAAAAAACTAATAAGTTGTTTTGCCAAATATCCCATGTATTTTCACCAAATTTTATTGTTTCATATTGTAAAAAATGGCCACAAACATGCTAAAAAGTATGAACGAACCCAAGGTAAAACATGGGGTTCATTTGTCATATAGAAACCCCATGATTGTAATTAATTTATATAAGTTATAACTGTCTCCACTGAGTATTAATCGTTAAGTATGCACGAATAGAATGTGAAACCAAAATTGTTCGTCCCAATTTGATTTTCATAAAGCTAGTCCTATTTCTTTCATGATATTACTTTTAGTCTTGTGAACAGCAAACCCTTTTTTTTTTACTTTTTTATTGTGTGCTTATAAATGTGCACTTGATGATTCAACCCCTATTTTCTTTGTACTATCTTTTAATATACATATAAGTGTTTTAATTTTAATTTTATATATCCTATTTATTTGTTGGTTTGACAATCTAAGAGCATATACATATAGACATATACACTGGCGATCCAAGATTTTCAGGGCACAAAAATAATATCAAACAAATTATTTTTTCCAGGTTGGGTCAAAACGATTTTAAATACTAATAACAAAGTTACAGTCTAATCTAAAAAAATAAAAAAAAGTTAGCTATGTGATCTAATAAATAACATGAAACTAAAATTTGAAAATTCACAAATCATATCACTTTACTCTGCTACCACATAAAGATTGAAAAATTCATACACTAAAAAATGAAGCCTGTAATTCATAAATTGTTAATAATGTAACTACAATACTATATAAATTGTTAATAACGCAACAGATGAAGTCTTTATAACCATGATCTAATGGGTCTAGCCTTTATTCCCTTTATTCCTTTTGATGGCCTTGCTTGCTTTTTTTTTCCTTCTAAATATTAGTTCAGCCCAATATTAATGAGGGACACCATTATGTGGACTTTGCCTGGAGGGCACAACATATATTTACAACAATAGTGATAAAACAACATATATTTATAACAATAGTGATAAAAAAAAAATGTAGCTGATTGATGTTAATTGATTTTCTGTTGATGGGGCACGTGCATCCCCCTCTAGAACCGCAAAATGTGCAGCTTTAACATCAGTTATTCAGTTGTATAAACCTATAGTGGGTTTGGGCCTTGGTCTTGGATTTGATTGGGTGAGGTTAGCCGTTAGCCAGACTGGGCCCTAGATGGGCTAAAAAGGTAAGCCCAAAAACTGAACCTAATTGCCAGTGGGTGATTTGGACACATTGACACAATTCAAAAGACTAGTGTCTTTATGAAGATAAAAAAGAACCAAAACCACTCACTAACCCTCTTCCATTCTATCTCTCTCTTTATATCCCAAGCCCCAATGACCACCCAACTAGCATCTTTTAGTCAGCTTTTCTTATCGAGGTATCTTTATCTTTCTTCTTTTTAACTAAATAAATAAACCCACGCCCCTAGTTTTTTTTTTTTTTTTTTTGAACAGCAACGCTCCTAGTTTAATTAATTACTATGCATGTTATCATTTCAAATCGATAGATATGCATTAATTTAAGAATAAAATCTTAGTTTACATTCATGTCTTATGTGGTTGCGATGATATGATAGACCGAAAGGTTATATGAACCTGAGAACAAGAAATCACTTGAGATTGACGTTGTTTATAACTTCATCATTCTTTTCTTTTAGGGCTGCCAATGCTGTTGACCCTGGAATTTCTTTTATTATGTGAGTACCTATATATCTATATGACTTTGTAATAGTTTGTTAATGTTGTTTATCTTTGATGATCAATGGTTTTCAAATATAGCAACGAATTGATACGAGGGTATTTAATCATCAAACCGAATATTGCATGCATTACATTGCCGTGATAGGGAAAAAGAGCGCATCCACTTGTCAACAATGACGTTAAAGCAATAGATTACACCACGTGCTTATTATCTTCTTTCTAAGATATTTTTCAAAATAAAAGCCTATCTATAAATATAAAAGCCTATCTATAAATTGTGTCTTAAAACATATACTATCTTAATACTACGAAAAAAGTGAACGCAAAGTAGACTTTTTGCTCTAATTTATGCAACAACGATTTAACTTCTCTTTCGAAAATAAAAAACAACGATTTAACTTCTTACTAGTTTCCTATGAGTTCATGCATGCATATAGTATTAGTAATAGTAGTTTATAACATGTGGTTCCCACAAAATTAATTATATTTTCATAGTAAAAATTCATAGTTATTAATCCATTACTTTAAATAAATAATTTTAAATAAATTATTAATTAAGATATATATACCAAAATTTTAAAATTAGTTATAACTTTAAATTTAACATATAATTACAAAAAGTAAAGCTTTTTATAAAAAGTTTAAAATTTATTATTTAAAACATTAACTTTATTAATTATGATAGTAATTTGTTTAATATATCTCCACGTGACATAACATTATTGAAAAAAAAAAAAAAAAAAAAAAAAAAAAAAAAAAAAAAAAAAAACTGATTTTTAGGATAAAAATAAGTGATAAAGAAAATAAGGAGATACGCATGTTTTGGGAGAAAGGAACAAGCTTTGTAAACATAGTACCCTTTACAATACATTTTGCATATATAGGGCTCTGGCCCCACTCAAGCATCAAATCTTTTTTTTTTTAATACTTTTTAGCTTTTATTGATATTTTATCCGTCTATTACATTTATATGTGAGACCTTTAAAATATATTAATACATTATATTTATATTCTTTGTTATGTTTTATTCATATTTTATCTTTATTATTCTTTAATATTGTATCGATATATAAGTTATTTTATAACTTGATACATTTTAATTGTCATCGTACAATGAGTGAAATGGCAAGCGGGCAACAAGCTGTAACATTAAGCCTTTTTGAATGGTAAAAACAAATTCTTTTAAAGATTACATCCGAAGATCTAAGAATATAACATTACTATGCATGATTCGTTGTATTCTTTTAAGAAGTTCTACCGCATCCGGTGCGAGGAAATCAAACTTATCAAATGCAAATGGGATAAACTTATTTCTTTAAAATGTTTATTTTGTTATTTATTTTATTATAAATTTTTCATTAGTATCTTGATTCAATATTGATACTTCATATTACTATATATTATTATAAATGAATAAATTATAAACAAGCAGATGATTTTTGGGACTCTCACTTAAAGCCAAAAATAATACTATTTTGTATGTGCTAAATAAATCATTTTGTTTACTTATGAAAGAATACAAAATCACAACTTTAAATAGGTTATTATGATTTTATATAGTATCCATGATTTAACATTTTTTTTATAAATTTACATCCAAACTTTATCTTTATTACGATAATTGTATTTACATATTAATTTTATGTTTTAGTTTTTTTTACGAACTACTTTTTGTTTTTCAAAACAAAGTTGTTTTGTTTTAATTATTTTTGCAACTTTATTTTTATATATATTGTAAAAAATTCATTTTCACAAATTCAATTTTTGTAACTGTTTTCACGAACGGTTGTTATATCAAATCACAATAATTTAAAAACGTTATAACATATGATAAAATATGTGAATATGTAATACTTTTTTTAAAAGTCTTTAAGAAAAAAACTAAATAATGTGATTTGTGAACTAGTGGATTTACATTAATTATTTACTTTTATTTTTAGTTTTTAAAATATTTTGAAAAGCAACTCGTTAGAGAAAAATTATTTAATTCCACTAGTTCAGAAATTACAATATTTAGTTTTTTTTTTAATTTTTTTAAAGACTTTAAAAAACATTTTTAAAAAAGTTATTTAACTCCGTATATTCACGTATTTTAACATGTTTTCATAACATTTTTACATTATCATATGATTTTTTTAAATATAACAATCAAACTTGAAAATAAGTAACAGAAAAAAAAAATTGTGAAAATAAAAAGTTGTAAAAATATTTAAAAAAAAAAAAAAAGTTTGTTTTATAAAACAAAAAGGTTCGTAAAAAAATAAAACATAAAGTTACGAAAAATATTAGAACGTAAAGACCATTGTCATAATAAAAATAAAGTTTAGATGTAAATTTTAAAAAATAAAATTGGTTAAATCATGGATACTATATAATATCTACCCTTTTATAATTTATTCGTGTATAATAATATGAAGAATCAATATTGAATTGATGATACTAACAAAAATTTTGTAATAAAAAAAAAAATGAGGTATATATTTAATAAAAGTAAATTTGTAGATAAAACAGTAAAACATATTAAATATAAAATATGAATAAAAGATAACAAAGAATATAAATATAATGTATTAATATATTTTAAGGTCTCACATATAAATGTAATAAATGAAAAAATACCACTAAAAGCTAAAAAGTTTTAAAAATAAGAAAAATATGCATATAATATGTTATGATAGTATATGGGTCTCAAATATAAAATTTTAAAATGATAAAAGTAAATATGGGTGATTGAGTGGGGCTACCGTCCTATAAAATGAATTGTAAAATGCCCTATTTTTACAAAGCAAAATGGAACCCATATTTATATTTGATACGTTTGGTATTTTCGCATCGGATGCGATAGTAATGTTAACACCATAGTAATGTTATATCCCTTAGATTTTCGGATGTAGTCTTTAAAAGAATTAGTTTTACCATTCAAAAAGGTTTAACGACACAACTTGTCGCCCGTTTACCATCTCATTCATTGTAGGATGACAATTAAAATTTTAGTTAATGGATTAAAAAAATATTAGAAAATAAAATGTTAAAAAGATAGAGTGAAAAAAAAAATTATTATAAAAATAAAAATCAAGTGATTTTTCTAAATAGTATTAACAGGAAATGTTGATTTAAATAAAAAATAAATTAATTAATACCGCTAGTTTGTTGCGTAGAATATATAACATCTTGTTTTCTTTATTACTTTTTCGTTTACATATGTCGACGCACTTAGTATTTTTCATGGAAGCTAAGATAACAGAGAAGTTTCAGACTTTGTACTTTTTACATGTATTGAAAGTTGAAACTAACGGCGTTAATTCTCCTTTTTGGTCTATTTAAACTGTAATTCTGAATAGTGATGCAATTAACCTTGCAATTGCTTCAACTGTACGTACACACACGACACACACAGCAACAATAACAATGGCGGCAACAGCCAAACCGGTGATGATCGTCGGAGTTGATGATAGCGAGCAGAGTTTTTTCGCACTGGAATGGACGTTGGATCACTTCTTTGTATCCTCTGCTCCACATCATCCCTTCGAACTTATCATCGTTAACAGCAAACCTACTCCTCCTTCTTCCATTGGATTCGCCGTTCCAGGTAATTAATATATATTTAGGGTATTGATTATCTTCTTCAATTCGCATGCATGTATATGTATGCATTAAATTTGTTGTTGAATATGAATATATGATGAAATTGCAGGTGTGGAAGTTTTGTCGCATGTGGATGTGGATTTGAAGAACATCGCTGCTCGAGTTATCGAAAGGGCAAGGGAGATTTGCCTTTCTAAATCGGTTTGTGAATCCAGCTTCAATTGTGAATATATATATATATATATATATATATATATATATATATATATATATATATATATATATATATATATATATATATATATATATATATATATATATATATATATATATATATATGATATTGGGAGAAATTACAAATGATTAGCTCTGAATTAAGTGGGTCGAGCATCAAAATTATGATATTATGAGTTGGCCGGTTATCAAATTTGAATGATATATAGTTGGGGAGCTGAAGAAATTCATGACCGACTGTATTTAATCTAACGTGGATATGTATGTAATGAATGCATTATGCAGGTGAATGATGCGACACTAGAGATTGTGGAAGGGGATGCGAGAAACATCCTATGTGATGCTGTGGAGAGGTACCATGCCACCATACTGGTTGTTGGAAGCCATGGTTATGGAGCAATAAAAAGGTACATACCATTAATTAATTAATTAATTAATTATGATTAATTTATGCCTATGCATATATGTACATATATACTCAATTAATTAAACATATATGCATGTCTCTAGCTAGCTAGCTATATTAAGATTAAAATTGATGATGTTGTTCATATATATATTATAATGTATAGGGCGGTTTTAGGAAGTGTAAGCGACTATGTTACCCATCATGCTCACTGCACAGTCATGGTAGTGAAGAAGCCCAAGACTTAGCTTAATTAACACAAATTCAAGATATCTTGCCCCATGGCATGGCATGGCATGGCATCCATCATCATTAGTTACCTTTTATGCTTATCTTTCATCTGAGCTCCCCATGGCTGCAGTTTTTTTTGCTTTGAAATATTGTCAACAGTGTAACACCGTTGTTGATCGTGGTAGTATGTATGTATGTTTAATGTTTGTTCAATTTCATAAACTTATTTTCATTTGAGCAATCTATACATGTGTTTCCTTCATTTTAATCGTTATAAATAACATGTGTGTGTGTGTGTGTTTTGGACGTGCAAATTAATATGGATATTCCATTTCCATACAACACATTCATTGTTGGTGACATATAAATAGCAACAAGTACTGGTTTCACTATCAATCCATGGTGATGATGTGAAACGTAAACTTTGGAACTATGAGGACATGCAGTTTTGATAATGCTATTTGGAGAAAATTAAACCAGTGTTTATGCAAAAAAAAAAAAAAAATACACTACTACTACTACAATGTACAAATACAACGGTAATTTTGCATTCACATCACAGCCCACAATTACAAATGGGAACTCTTACAAACGAGGAAATATTTTTAAAAATTCAATGGTTCATTTGGAATTGTACGTATTTTGTAAAATCCAACATTAATTTCCCTCTTTCCTTAATAATTGTATTCTGTAGCTCTTGGAGTTTGCCACATGGATGAGTTGTTATTACAATTTACAAGTGTCAGTTTTCACCAATTCATGTGTAGTACTAGTAGATCGGATGGATGGATAAATATTCCTAAAAATCGTATCATTCAAAAAGTAAATAATTAGATTACTGTTTTTGCAATCAATCATATATATATATATATATATATATATATATATATATATATATATATATATATATATATATATATATATATATATATATATATATATATATATATATATATACACCACGAAATCTTTCTCAGCCAGCTAGCTAGCTTATTGAACAAGGGACCTTGATACACAAACAACATTTGACTTGGTTAAAAAACATAAGATTCCCAATATCTAGGATGGGCAAATGTGTGATATATATTGGTTAGGTCAGGACCTACTAGGAGAATCCAAAGGACCCAACCAACGCTTATTGCTTTTTACAAGAACACGATGCCAAATTAAAGCAAAGCATCCATGGAACTACTTTGCAACTGGGTCTGGGATATATCAAGATTCCAAAGTAGAATTTAAAACCACATATATATACTTGATGCACAAGTTCAAGTTCAAGTGTATTCGTGTAATATTATTATAATAACTATGACATGACACATAAAAATAAAAGTTGGCAAAAGGCATAGAAATGAACCATTGTGTTGTGTTATCTTTCTAGTTTGCTTAATAAGTCTTCCATTGCTGGCAGCTCTTTCACAATTTGGTTCCAATCAGGCAAGCCCTATAGAACAAAATAAACACACAACATTTGTTATATATGTCCATTTGACCTCAAAAGTTAAAATTAATCAACAAACAACAATAAAAACGGTTGATCATTGTTAATATCTATAACCATCCGTCATACTTGGCTTTCATTGCAAATTTTCTTGTGAAAACGCCCAAAAAACATTTTAGTTTTTTGCAGGAATGAGCCAGATGTAAAAAAACACACAAAACATCATCTTTTTGTTAAAATATGCTTCTTTTTTTTCTATTTAAATCAATGATTTGTTTACAAGAAAAAAGTGAATTATGATGGTGAGAAATTTCATGGACTTAGAATGAAAGAGCGATATGAAAATAATAATAATATTAAAAAGAGCAGTGAGTACTGACCCTCCCTGATCTTCGAACGCGACCATCTAGACGTAGTATAATATATACATCCTCACCGGGAGTAACTCCCTCTGATTTTTGTTGCTCCTTTATCCACCTTTCAAACAACTTAACACACTTAAAACAAAAACCCAATAACCTATTTAATTTAGAGTGAGATATTTGATGCATAGTGCCACATATGCATGCAGTAGTGTTTAACCCCAAACCAATGTTGATCAAGGATAATAAGATTATTATGACTCACCTTTCCCACTCCCCAGGTGCCACAACCTCCGCCTTGAATCGGATCTCAGACTTCAATTTTGTTTTTGCAGTTATGGACTGAGCCCGCGACTCAAAATCTTCCTACAATCATCCGAATAAGGTATTAAATTAGTAGTAGAGGATAATTAAGGATAATTTTGCAAATTTATACCCCAACAGAAGGAAGAGATGCAGCTGGTTTTTTAGGACCCCCAAATCCTCTCTTATCGCTTTGCAATTCTCCTTCGCCCCAAATCACAGGAACCAATATAACACCTCGGTTCAAGAGCTCCATCCGGAACCTTTCCGCCTTTTGAATAGCTAAAGTCACACTCTCTTTCTTTCCCGCCAATATAACCTTCAAAAAAAAAAAAGTATGCAAATTAATGATGAAAATTTCTACTTTAATTTTGAATGGTTGGGTAAAAGGGAATTTGGATACTAACAGGCCTTGCAGTGTCTCTTAATTGCACAAGTTCAACCACACGATTAGTTGAGAGGCGCAGAGGCAACCTCGATAGTGTTTCATCTCGGGTAATTTGAGCAAGTTGTTCTTCCTCTTTCTTGTTATCCCAAACAAACAGCGCCACAAAAACTACAATGCCTACAAACTCAAACCTTTAGTTTTTTTTTTTTTTTTTTTTTTTTGACTTAATCTGGAAAGAGTTAAGCCAAAATAAACACTGCTTAATGTATTAACCCACCAACCTATTACATATTCCACCCAACTCTCCTCACGTTAAACTTGATGAATATTATGAAATGGAATGCAAGGGTAAAATGGTCATTTAGACAGTCTAGAAAAGAAACAACCCTTACGCATACAACATTTTATCCATACAGAGTTACAGACATCATCAGTCACTTTACCCATACAAAAATTAATGAGAAAAGAAACAGCCCCTTATTCTCATAAGCTGTACAGGGCATTTCTTTTTTACTTAATAACAGAACAATTTAATAGAGAAATTCAAGGAGATGAGACTTTTCCATGAAGTCCTAAATTTTTATAAAGTTATCTAGATATGTTTTACCTCCAAGATTAATGGCGACATTTTGGGAAGTCCCTAAGATATCAGGAGCTCCTTCACCACCTTTGATAGCAAGGAAGAGTCTAGGAAAAGTAAGGAACAATGAGATTCCAGCAGCTGCTGTAAATGCCACATAGAAGAATCTTCTAACACCACGAAATGGAGCTTGAACCTCACTAATCAGCTTCAGATCTCTTCTGAAACCATATCCTACATCTTCCCCACCAAGCCTAGCCTGCAAATACTTTTCATCTTTAACTTACTTTGATATTTGCTAATTCTTGAATTACCCACTTAGGGTTTTAAAAAAAATGTAAAGAACCTCTTCTTGTAGTTGTTTAAATTCAGGTAAAACTCTGAAGGAGGCCAAATCTGGATCGTTTAGAATGGTTCCAAATTTCAGGTTATATTCTTTAAGAGCAGTGCGAAGACATTCAGCAGCTTTCTTTCCCTCCCCTCTTCCTCCAAATAGATAAAAGCAAATTCAATCAGATTGTCCTGATGCAATCAATCATAGTGATATACAACAGATAATCAAAAGGAAACCAAAAGTCCTACCTATAAGCATGGCAACAGGCTTTGTTATAAAGTGCAGCTTGAGCCTCCACGGGATTAGGGTTCAAGGTAAGCGCTGTTTCAAACTGGATCAGAGCATCTTTAACCTGAAAATTTTATATCCATCATGAATGCCCATAATCATGATAGTCAATTTAAAATCTTGGATCCATTGAAACTGATCCACACATTCCACTCCAAGTCAGGATGTTATGGATGTTTATCATTTTAATTCCCAAATGCTTCATCATCATGATACATTGTTGTAAAACACTCTATATGGTACCAGCAATGAAACCAATTCTTATTAATTTTCTATTCGAGAAGGCATCCCTGAAAAAGAAATTAGTATGATAGTGGACATTCAGATATAAATTTCGGCCACTGAATTTAAACTAAGAAAATCCGGGCAATATCCATAACAATGAAGCCATTAACTTGACCCCTATAAACACCAAAAATAAGGTAATCAAAAGTTCATAAATAACAACATGAAACATTTTAACATACTATAATAGGGTGAATTTCGATGCAATACGCAATGATAATTACGTATACGGAGTGCGACGGAAGTAAAAGAAGAATATTAGTATAAGTACCCGTCCTTTAGAGAAGAGGGTGAGGCCCAAATTGACGCAAGATTCTGCTGTCTCTGAACCAACTTCCGGCGACGGAGAAGGTGGTGACGGCGAGGTTGAAGAAGAGCAAGAAACTGGTGAAAAAAGAAACTTCGGGGGGGAATTAAAAGTGGGTTTTCTGCGTAGTGGTAGTAGTAATGAGGATATTGATTGATTTGGGGAATTGAAGGAGTAGCGGTGGTGATGGTGGTGCCGGAGCACAGGATTTATCACATCCATTGAGGTCTCATGGAACACAACCGTTTATCCACTTCTTTGTACAAAAGAGAAGTACTAAAATTTTAGCACAATTTATGAAAAAGTCCCAAAATAAATTTTAATTTATGAAAAAGTCCCAAAATAAATTTTAATTACGGAAAAGTACAAAATACCGGTTAAAACTTCGAAAAAGCCCTTTTCGATCGGTTTCACAGATTTTGCCGGTATTCTGTCCTTTTTCGTTAGTTTGCTCAAAATTTTGGGACTTTTCCAGAAATTACATAATAACCAAAATATTGGGACTTTTTTGAAAATTACCATGAAATTAATGGATATTATTATTAACAAATCATTTATAAATTACATAATAACCAAAATATTGGTGGTCTAAGTACTCCTTTATTGTTTCCTGACCACTTAAACTCTATATGTTCTTCCTGTGCATTGTTGTGGGTATGATGGTGAGATGAAGTTAGTTAGCATTCCTCTAATGTTGGTGTTCCTCTTATGTTGTTTAACCTAACTACCAACCAACATTCATACATTACATGTTAACAACCATCGGCTAACACACATCTATAAAATGTGAAAAGTGAACCGTGAACGATAATTTATATGGAACCAAGTGAAGGGTGATTATCTATTTAAATTGTCATTCAAAGTTTACTTTTCACTCTCTATAGATGTGTGTAATTTCATGGTTGTTAGCGGGTAATGTTTGGAGGTTAGGTGGTAGTTAGGTTAAAGAACATAATGAAAGATCTATATGTTCGTGTAATGATATTTTCTAATAACACATGATCATATAGCATCACGCCTAATAGCAAGTAGACACTTATTGATTGTGTATTAATAAATATTATCAGCTCTTGTATTGGTCACGCCTAATAGCAAGGTTGTAGAACTCGTTACTCGGTACCTTTTCGGCCGACTACCGAGTAACGAGTACTCGGGAGTACTCGGGATTACTCGGGGAGTACTCAGATTTTGTAATTCATGTATAAATATTTTTAGGGAAATTATATATGTCAAAATCATAAGTTAAAACCATCAGTTGATTAAAATATATAACAAAATTAGATAAGTTTGAATACACAAAAACTAAAAAACACATAATGGTCTCACTTTGAGAGTAATTACTGAAAATTTAAGATATATATGTAGTAATAAGCACATGTTTTTGTGTTAAATAATAAATCATTAAGTATATTATACATATTAATCACCGAGTTGACCGAGTTTTACAACATTGCTTAGTTCAGTAAGGGGCCAATCGGGGAGTACTCGGGATTCTATAACTCGTCTCGGCAAGGGACCGAGTAGCGAGTACTCAGAGGAGTAATCGGCCAACTCGGCGAGTTTTACAACACTGCCTAATAGAGTACTTCTCACTATGTCACCCACAACTATACATAGGAAGAACATAGAGACTTTGAAGTGGTCAACAAACAATTGAGAAGTACATAGTCGACCATTCCATTCCTAGAAATTAGCAACAAATGTATTTCCTTTGTTTATAATAAAAAATATTTTTTATGTTTTTATAAATGATTTGTTAATAATAAAATCCATTAATTCCATAGTAATTTTCAAAAAAGTCCCAATATTTTGGTTATCGGGTAATTTTCAGAAAAGTCCTAATATTTTGAACAAACTAACGAAAAAAGACAGAATATCGGCTAAATCTACGAAACCGGCCAAAAAGGGTTTTTTCGAAGTTTTAGCCGGTATTATGTGCTTTTCTATAAACAAAAATTAGTTTGGGACTTTTTCATAAATTGGACTAAAATTTTAGGACTTTTCTAGAGATTTCCCAAACTAAAAACCCAAAACCCCAAGCGCCTAGCTAACTTGTTTTTTTATTAAACTTCGTATATATTCTTATTAAATTTCAAAATATCATATTTATACCACTTAAAATTTAAATATTATATTTACTTTCTTTAATCTTTGATTAAATTACACGAATGGTCTCTAAGGTTTGAGATAATTTGCACGTTTGGTCTCTAACTTATTTTTTAACTCGTAAAGTCTCTACTGTTTGTTTTTGTTGCGTGTTTGGTCCATGTTTTACCTAAAAAGACTATTTTGCCATTGATTTTATAATTTATTTAAATAAACACAACTCCAACCTCACTTCCACCTCACCTTACCTTACCTTACCTTACACACCCCACTTTATTTAAATAAATTAAAAAAATTAAACGCAAAATAGTCTTTGTAGGTAAGACAGAGACTAAGCGTGGAACAAAACAAACTGTAGGAACCTTCCGAGTTAAAAAAATAAGTTAGTGACCAAACGTACAAACAAACCTAAACCATAAGGATCATTCGTGTAATTTACTCTTAATCTCTTAAAATATCAAATTTACCCAAATATATTTTTTAATAGTTTTTAATAAGAGTAAATTACATGAATGATCCTTTAGCTTTATAGTTTTTCCCTAAAGTGGTCCTTATGAAACTTTTTTCCCTGAGATAGTCCCTAAGGAGCAAACATTACACACAAAAGGCCCCTGTGACTAACTTTATTAACAGATTCTGTTAAGTTTTGTTAAATGAAAAATATACCCTTTTTATGCACATAGATGGTCCTTATGACTCTCTCTCTCTCTCTCTCTCTCTCTCTCTCTCCACAGATTGCAGCCCTCGTTTCCCTCATCGTTCTCCTCTGGTCACCATCAACTCAAACCTCCCCCTAAAATGGGTGACCACCACCAATACCTTCACCATACTTTTTTTTACCTCTGTTAAGTCATTCTCCCCCACCATCATAGCCAGCCTCAGGCCTCACTTCGACTTCCTCGATTGCACAATCAACGACATTAGATAATACGTTACCCTAACAGTCGACCCCCAAGACTAATTCGACAGATTATCAATTGCAGACATAACCGCAGTCGATACCTCCACCAAGAGGCTTAGCAAAAACCTTCTATGGAATTGCACCAGAATCGTTACAATCTCTGTCACGAAGATGCTTAAAATCTGATTTGTAGGTCTCTCTCTCTCTCACGCACACACACACACTCTTTCTCTCTCTCTCTCTCTCTCAATCATGGCCGGTATGCCTCCCCAGTGAATCAAGCACTAGATACACCACTGTTCACCCCCTTCTTCCCAACCACCGCTAGTCTAAGAACCAAATCAAGAACCATCTACGAATTTGTATTGGATTGTCGGTAGCAACACACGAAAAGGAGGGGGAGCAAAGCAGTCGCCAATCAAGGGGGTATCTTTGGATCTGTTATGGACGGAGGAAGGGAGCGAAAAAGAAAGATAGGCGGTTGTTAGTGGTTGTCGCCGCCGACAGTGGAGCAGTAGGGCATGCTCTGGCGACAGACAATGGGGTCGGGACGGAATGACGATCTTTAAGGGTGTTTAGGTGGCGTTGCTCGGCTGGAGGAGGAAAGAAAAGGCAGCTCCGGTGGCCGACATCCTCTTCCTTGGTTGGTGGTGAATAAAACAAGAAAGAGAGAGAGAGAGAGAGAGAGAGAGAGAGAGAGAGAGAGAGAGAGAGAGAGAGAGAGAGTCATAAGACCATTTGTGTGCATAAAACAAAGGGTATATTTGTAATTTAACAAAACTTAATAGAATCTGTTAACTAAGTTAGTCATAGGGGTTTTTTTGTGCAAGGTTTGCTCCTTAGGGACCATATAAGGGAAAAACGTTTCGTAAGGACCACTTTAGGGAAAAACTATAAAGTTAAAGGACCATTCGTGTAATTTGTTCATTTTAAATCACTCAAATTCAAAACAAAATATTAATGGACCATATTGCCCTTACTTTCTAAATGACATGATATATATACGATCAAAAGATTTTACCTCTTGTCGCTTTCAACTGTTGGTGTTAACATGCAATTGCCATCCTCCTTGTCATCTCCCCACATTCCTTCCTACAATCGAGTTTAAGTGGCATGTATTTGTATGTTGTCGGTCTTCCTATTTGCCTTTTCTTCATCTTCGTTCATGATGTTGATCAATTTTAGCAAGTGAATATGATGAAAGTTATGTTTGCGCTTGATCTCAAACTTCTGCATTGTTAGTCTTCCTATTTCCACATATGTCATTCATTTTGGAAACATAAACAACAAGAAGACATATGCATCTGAAATATTGAATGATTGAAGCCCATGTATTAACGTATGTTGAATGCTAGAATCTTAATCTGTTAGAATATTGATCTTAAACCACTAGAATCTTGAACCCTCAAACTTGATTCCTTTCATCAAACTTAATTCCTTTCATGAGTTCATTAGCTGATTCTGTCACAACTAGCATTTTTATTAGAAAATTCTACTCTCATGCAATCATTCACATAGTGTAATAACTTGTACTCTAAGTGAAAATCCTACTCTATGCTTAATCAAAACCATCCATTTGAATCCAAACTCTTGATTTAGGTTCAAAACCTAATACACTACATCTCATATGGATTGAAAACCCTAGAAATCTCGGTTTAAGTTAATTTGGACTAGGATCCTCTTATTGGGTCTAATGGACCAATAAACATTTAGTTTGACTACTTTGGGTCTAGAGTAGTTCATTTTATCTATAATGGGCCATGTTGGGACATAAACGATGTCATTAAATCTAATGGGCCATAAACAATATTCATGGGTATCTTTGGGTCGTGAACTTCCGTAAAGGCCCAATGGGCCGAAAAATACACATTTTTGGCCACATGATTTCGAGCTAAGTCAAGGGATGGCCCAAATTATCTCACTCCCTTTCCTCCTAGCCCATTCTCGGCCCAAATAAAAAAAAGGAAATGGGCTTTACTAATAACTTGACAACACATAATTAACCCACATGTTTCAAGGTAATCACATATTTCTAGTGCTATTACCCCCCATGCAATAATGTTTAATCTCTCTCCTCCTACCTGTAACACTCGTGTTTCTAGCTTAGGCATTTATATTGAGGTGATAGTCTAGGTTAACCTTTGTAACTCATTTTGAAGAAATGAAAACGAATTATGTGAATATTATGTGAATTATGTGTTTTATGCTTAATTATTAAGAGTTTAATTAATTAAGAATAAAAATAAGCGTCAAAAATAAAGTGTGAGATAAGCCTGATATCTTTACATAAAGTTGTAGTGGTCGAAACAAGGATTTGGGGGATATAAAGAATACCAAAATCTGAGTTATAACGAAGAAGTTATGACCTGTCAAAGTTTCGCGACAAAACCGGCACGGTGCCGAATGTCGTAAAAAGTGAGCTTTTCATAAACTAATTTTTAGCCTTAATAATCTAAACGAAAGTCATAGTATTCATTAAACCGAGAAGTTCGATAAAAAGAACGCCCAAATCTGACTTTGTATGAGGAAGTTATGATTTTTCGAAGTTTCAGCTTAGCAGTAGACAGCTAAAAACTCGAATTTTAGATCAAGTGATTTTTAGCTGACACGACCTAAACGAGAATTGAAGGTCTCGTCATTAGTAGCACAATGGTAAAAAGTCTGACGAAAACGGACGTCGGATGAAGAAGTTATGAATTTTTAACGGATTTCCTGTCCCGGTCTGTTAAAAATAATAATATAAAAATTAAAGTCAAAATTAGCCGACGAAGTCTAAACGAAAGTTGTAGAGCGTAACCTTACCTACGTGTGTATATAAAGAACGTAAAAAACGGAGTTCGTATGCGAAAGTTGTGGATTTTATAAGTTTTGGCGCGAAAAACGAGAAAAATCCCCAAAACCGAGGAATTTCACACACGTGGACTTCGGCCACGTCACCCTCGCTCAAAACGCGCCACGTATCCGAAATCTGCTGAGTCACCAAAGCCAGCTGGCGAGACGTGTCGCCTGCCCTCGCATCTGAAGTCCAGTCCAATGGGTGTCCGACGCGTGCCCTTTATCACATGTCCGATCCTCGCAGGAAGTGCCACGTCCGAAGCCTCGGACTAGACCGCGGTCCAATCAGGAGGCGACAGCGATCCCTTCGCATGCGCAGCCATGTGTAAGCCCACGTGCGAGCAGGTGCTGCGAGCTATTCGGATCTGCGACGCGTGGCTTCTTTCTAGCCCTTGGATCAGAAGCCTCGCCCCTATAAATAGAAGGGTGCGAGACCTCCTGGATATATTTTGGAATCTTGTCATTTTTAGCCCCTAAACCCATATTTCTTTCATCTTAACATCCCCCAAAGCCCCGATATCGATTATAAGCCCCGGAATACTCCACGAAGTGCCCGAGAAGCCCGAAAAATTTATCTTTTCGGCTTCGAAGCCCGACCTTTGCAGAGCCCGATTTCTTAATAAAACTCCTGGTTTTATTAGAAACGATCGTTTTAGGAAACGAATTGTTGTCCGATTATCATCAAATCAAGTGAGTGTATAGTCACCTTCATCTTACACCTAGATATGAAGTATTTTATATGAAATACGTGCTACGTGTAATTATATTAATTGTTTGACTGAGGTGACTGTTGAATTGATGTTATATACAAGTTTTAAACTGTATATGTATTTTTATCTACAAATATGTTGGGTAAAACATGGGTAGATAGTGATGTGTGATAAAATAAAAGTGACGAGAGGCCTCGATGTGATTTGAGATCCAGTCATCTAGCGGAGTTTGGATGACGACCACGGACTTTCTAGACAGTCCAGTGGAACACTGGCAGACCTGCAACCTGTAGGTGTAATGAACTAAGAGTGTTCATTCGATGTACTCCATCCCCCTCATGGTTGCCTTTAGGACATGTATGGCTGAGGAAACCCCTTAGCAGTAGTGTCCATCCCGATGATATTCTTTAGGCTAGGTCCCTTGTAATAAGTGTTTAGGGACGTAAAGTGAGGATAAAGGGAACGGGTAATCAGGGTTATTGTTGATTGGTGAACTTAATAAGTTTATTATTATTGTGGGTTGAAAACCCTATATGCTCACTAGGCTCCCAAGCCTGACCCACTCAACTTTTTATGTTACAGGTAGTGGACCTCGAGCATAGTCGGAGGACGATGAGAGATTCTTGGATTATAGGCCAGTAGTTGTAAATAAGTGTTGAAAGGCTTATAATCTCTTGTTGATGCTTTTGATCTGTATCGGAACATGACAACCCGAGGTTTTGATATGAAATGAAACTATACATTTCTTAAAGAAGGTTTAGATAACCTTTTATCATGTTTTTTTGGGGGACCAATTCCGCAACATCTTTTAAAAAGATTTCTCTTATTTTATTTTAAAAAGCATAAATTAAATCGGTCTTTTCTGGCCGAGAAATTAGGGGATGTCATAGTTGATATCAGAGCATTAGTTTTAGCGAACTAAGAAATTGTAGGATTTCTAAACTTAAACTTAGAATGCTAAGTGATGATTGTGAGATGAGTGTCTACCATATTTTAAGACACGAGCACTAGTTTATTTTAGGAAAGATGCCTAAAATGTCCTTATGTGCTAAATGCTATGTGTGCCATTATTTGTTCGGATCTATGGTCTGTTGCCGACCGGATCTGAAAACCTTGTGTGTGTAGGATTCTAAGCGTATGATTACGAGATTAGAACTAACATGTAAACGTTTCGGAGTGATAAGGGAATTAAAATGTCTAACAAGGATAAAGACCTAAATTCGCCTTATTCGGTATATAAATTGTAATGGAAAGAACTCGTAGTGGAGTTGCAAATGCAAACGGAAACAGGGATCAACAGCCTCAACCTCAAGTAGTTGAGCAAGTACCTATTGTAGGAGCTGCACCTGAGCCAATGACGATGGTCGGGGTACAAGCGATGATGCAGATGATGTTAGATTGCCAGATGGAGGAGACAAGGAAATTACTACAACAATATAAGGAAAAGACTACGATACCTGTTGAACAGCCCGTATTGAATGAAGGGATATCAGTAGGAGGGAACTACAGTGGGACTCTTGGTCAAGCCAACCCACCGATAGTTAGACAAAACAACCAGGATGGAGGAGTTGATGGATGCGGATGCAAATACAAAATTTCATGGCATCTAAACCGTCGTGTCTATCTGGAAGTTCGACACCGGTGGAAGTCATGAATTGGATCTCCGAAATGGAGACGATGTTTGAAAGTTGTGAGTGCAGCAACAAACAAAAGACCGCACTTGCAATTCCTCTGTTAAAGTCTGGTGTGTTGAGCTGGTGGAAGTTACTAGCTGATTCGATGCCCAAGGGAGAAGCTAGTAAGATGTCTTGGGAAGACTTTGTACTACAACTGAAACTGCAATACTGCTCTGAGCAATATCTTCTGGAAATTAATAATGAGTTCCAGAATTTAAAGAAGGGAAAGATGAGCGTTATTGAATACGCTGCTAGTTTTATGGAAAAGATGAAGCTTGTTCCTTACCTAGTTCCAACTGAACTCTCTAAGGTCAACAAGTTTGCCCTCGGATTACCAGCAGACTTTGGTCCGATGGTTAAGCAAGCAACCACTTTGAAAGCCGCCATCTAGGCTGCTAAGAATGTTGAGGTTCAGATCAAAGAGAAGGGTCTGGAGAGGGCAGAAGTTGGTGAAAAGAGAAAATTTGAAGGAACTTCAGGTTCCAACAAGAAAAGAAAATTTTCTAAGTCCAAGAAGTTTGGAGGAGGATGAGGTGAAGTGAAATGGTGTGAGAAGTGCAAGAAAAAGCACTCTGGGAAATGTAGTGAGGAGGTGACTTGCTTCAAATGTGGAAAGACTAGGCATTATGCCAACGTGTGTCCGTCCGACAAGAGGGTATGTTTTGAGTGCCATGAAGTAGGGCATTTTTTTAAAGACTGTCCAAAGAGGAGGGATGCAGCAAATCCCAATCTACCACCAAAGCCGAAGGCGAGAGCCTTTCAGATGACACTTGAATCTGCAAAAGAAGAAGTCGATGTCGCTTCAGGTACCTTTCTCGTAAACGAATTGCCTGCCCAAATTTTGTTTGATTTTGGAGCCAATTACTCTTTTATATCGCATGAATTTGGTAGAGAACTAGCTTTGCCTGTAGATAGGCTAGTTAATGCTTTATTAGTCGAGATTGTTAGTGGCAAGTTTGTACCACTTAGCCATCGTATGAAGAACATCCTCATTGACTTGGATGGGAATAAGTTCCACGAGGAATTATTTCCTATCTAGTTAAATGGATTCGACATAGTTTTAGGAATGGATTGGCTTAGTGCCAATGATGCCGAAATATTGTGTAGGAAGAAGATAGTAAAAGTAAACCCGCCAGGGAAAGAGTCATTCATGGTGTATGGAGACAAACGCAGAGTAAATTCTGGAACCATTTCCCTAATGAAAGTCAGAAAGTGTTTGGCCAAGCGGTGTACATCATATCTAGCATTCGTGATCGATGCTCAAAAGGAAAAGAAGGAGATGCAGAATATTCCGGTGGTATGTGATTATCCAAAAGTCTTTCCTGAAGATCTTCTCGAATTGCCCCCTGATCAACAAGTAGAATTTTGTATCGACTTGTTACCAGGAACGACGCCGATAGCAAAAGCACCATATCGATTAGCGCCAACCATGATGAAAGAACTTATGACACAACTTCAGGAGTTATTGGACAAAGGTTTCATTCGACCTAGTTCATCTCCTTGGGGAGCTCCTATGTTATTTGTAAAGAAGAAAGACGGGAGCATAAGAATGTGCATCGATTACAGAGAGCTGAATAAAGCAACAATAAAGAACAAGTACTCGTTGCCGAGGATCGATGACCTGTTCGACCAGTTGCAAGGTTCGAGCTATTTCTCGAAGATCGACCTTAGGTCAGGGTACCATCAACTAAAGGTGAGAGAGCATGATATTGAAAAGACTGCATTCAGAACAAGATATGGACACTATGAATTTTTGTTCATGTCATTCGGATTAACCAATGCCCCAATAACTTTCATGGATTTAATGAATAGGGTTTGTAAACCATTCTTAGATAAATCTGTGATAGTGTTCATAGATGACATTCTGATTTACTCGAAAAGCCAGGAGGAGCATGGCAAACACTTGAGAGAAGTGTTAGAGGTATTAAAGAAGGAGAAGTTGTATGCAAAGTTCTCTAAATGTGATTTTTGGATTCAAAAAGTCCAATTTTTGGGTCATGTGGTTAACCAAGAAGGAATAATGGTTGACCCAACAAAGATTGAAGCTGTAATGAAGTGGGAACAACCAAAAAGTCCTACGGAGATTCGAAGCTTTTTAGGATTAGCTGGATATTACCGAAGGTTTATCCAAGGCTTTTCTTCGATTGCTACTCCATTAACAGCTTTGACCCACAAAGGAGATACTTATTCTTGGAATGAGAAGCATAAGGAAGCCTTTGAGAAGTTGAAGAAGAGATTGTGTGAAGCACCGATTCTTTCGTTGCCTGAAGGAGTTGATGACTTCGCAGTTTATAGCGATGCATTTGGAGTTGGGTTAGGTTGTGTTCTGACCCAAAGGGATAAAGTGATAGCGTATGCATCGAGGCAATTGAAGGAACATGAAAAGAACTACCACACTTATGATTTGGAGTTGGCAACGGTAGTATTCGCTCTAAAGATATGGAGGCATTATCTTTATGGCACAAAGTGCAAACTTTTCACTGATCATAAGATTCTTCAATATCTCTTTAATCAGAAGGAATTGAACATGAGGCAACGACGCTGGCTAGAGTTACTCAAGGACTACGACTGTGAGATACTTTACCACCGTGGTAAAGCAAATGTTGTAACACCGTGATTTCCAAAAAACAAAATTTTCATTTAAATACTCAATTTAATATTAAAAACACTTGTTTAGAATCTTATTCACATTCGAATTACAAAACATAGTTTCATTTTCATTATAATAGAAGACCAGGATCCTCCAAAACACAACTCTTTCTTCGGTGTGTACAATCGAACCGTTGCCTTCCCGCGTTACTGTAAGAACCTGAAACAACATAACATAAACAACGTAAGCACGAAGCTTAGTGAGTTCCCCAATATACCTTACGCACATACGCCTTCCGGCCCGGACCTTTCGGTCCACATAACTTTGCCTTCCGGCCCGGACCTTTCGGTCCACATAACATTGCCTTCCGGCCCGGGTCTTTCGATCCACATAACGTTGCCTTCCGGCCCGGATCTTTCGATCCACATAACATTGCCTTCCGGCCCATATATAAGCATGTAAATCACGCGTAGCAGCTAACTTTCCATTTATAGCATATAAACATAACACATAACATACTTGACCTTCCGGTCACACAATCAAACCCTTCCGGGTGAGGTATAGTGAGAAGACTCACCTCGCGGACACTGGAAGATAGCAACTCCTAAAATCCCTTGCACTTGATCCTCCGAGCTACAAGCTCCCTGTAACATCATATATCCCTTTTTAATACTTCTATCTTCCACGTTAACTGACCCTAAGAAATCACACCAGTCAACTCTGGTCAACAGTCCATTGTCAGCTCGACTGGACTCGGCGAGTTCCCTGGCGACTCGGCGAGTCTGTTCGTCCTTCAGTCCTCTAAGATTCCCCTTCTACTCGTCGAGTATCCTCTTTGACTCGACGAGTCACTCCTGGAAGAATCGCGGGGCCACCCCGACTCCACTCGCCGAGTCTGAAGAACAACTCGGCGAGTCCCAGTGAATCTTCAAGCTACTCGCCGAGTCTGATCATCCGACTCGGCGAGTCCACGCCATGCAGTCGATCAAACTGCTTCCTGAGATACATATTTTCCGAATATACAACCATAGGACCTTCTGAACCTCTAAGGGGTACTAATACAGGGGTATAAACATTGGGTAACGACACAACAATCCATCTAATCTCCAAATGGGTTTCATAAACCCTAAATTCGTGCACACTTCAATATAGCAGAAATGATCCGAAATATTACCTGAATAACACCCTCTCTGTGTCTCCAAACCTCAGAACTCGATCCCCTTGATATTCCTTTGGCCAAAACTCTTCTTCTTCTTGCCTAACAAATTCTTCAAGGTTCCAAAAGCTTCCTCTCCTGCTCTAGACGTCCACAACGATTAGGGTTCTTCTCAATCGGCCAAAAGACGGACAATGACGGCCTAAGAGGCATTATATACGATCCAAAACCAAACGGCTAGGGTTTCCGCTGAACAGCGTCGACTCGCCGAGTCCATACCTGGACTCGTCGAGTCCAGTCGCGAACCCGCGACCAAATCTGCGACCCTACTCGGCGAGTCTTGCTCCAACTCGCCGAGTCTCCCCTTTAAAACACCCCAAAATGCAATTTAACAATACTTGAGATTTTGGACTGTTACAATTCTCCCCCACTAGAATTAGACTTCGCCCTCGAAGTCTCACTCTGAAAATAGCTCTGGCTGCTGCTCCCGCATCTCACGTTTCGGCTTCCTAGACACTACCGATCTCTCCCGAGACCGCTACTGAACCAATACCAGAGGTACCTCCTTGTTCCTCAGAACCTTGATCTTCCGATCTCCGACGGCCACTGGCCTCTCGACGTAACACAGGCTCGCATCCACCTAATCGTTCTCTAGTAGAACCACTGCTGACTCATCCGCTATACACCTCTTCAACTGCGACACATACCAGTGTCATGGATCCGTCCCAATTCCGTTGACAGCTCCAAACGATAGGCCACCCTTCCTACTTTCGCACCTTCACGAAAAGACCCGACATACCGGGGCCCCCCATTTACCCCTCTTCCTAAATCGAAGCACCCCATCAGAAATACGAAGTCGCTGACCTGAATCACATGCTCGTAACGGCGTCTGCCTGCATAACTTTCCTGTTAACTCTAGACGATCACTAACTCTCTTTAACCTGCTGAGTCTGCTTTGTCAACTAAAGTACGAACTCTGAACTGCTCATCACTCTCTGTAATCGGAAGTTACCCACGATGCACTCTGCTCCGAATCTCAACGATCACTCAACCCATAAGGGTTAGGAAACCCTGAACCACCGGATCCCCGACCCAAAGCCCACTTTGCCCATTCTGGACCGACTGAGAGATCCGTTCTCCCTCTCAGATCAACTCTCACAAGTTCCCTCTTGCCATCACATACACATACTGAACTAGTCCCAACACCCGCAGGTGGAAAGACCCGATACACTGATGATATCCTCGAACATCTCCCAAGATGAACCACCACATCCACCCTACACTCTGATCAGATTCACACTGAGAATTTAAAATTTTCTCTCTCCATGCATCCTTTCTGAGCCTCAACAGACATCCCAACCGGATGGGTTCCTACTCCACTGCCGCGAACACGATGCTCAAAACCATACTCGAAATACTCTAACCATAACTCTGCTCTGCAGCTTTCACTTTCGTGAACTTGCACCCCCTTCGGAGTTACATACCCTCCTCTTTTCCTTTTCCACGGAACTCTCTTGAACATATTGCCACTCCAACCGGTGCCACGGTGCTCGCCCCAAGCGACACCACCCTTTTTGCGTAACTGCTATTCACATACTCTGGTTCTCATTGCAGGGGCTCTCAATCCCACGCACTCTCTCCACTCATCAAAATCACTGCCTCCGCTAAACAAGATCAATAACCCGGGGCCAGACCTTCCACTGCAATCACACTGCAACATACGCGATCCGCAAATCCCGAGCTAATCCAGCAATACCAACAGAGTCTCCAGTATGACTGGACCGACTCTCATAACACATACTAGCCACTCGAGGCTATATCTCTGTGGGTCCGTACACCCAAACTCTGCGAACCCTCAGGTTCTAACTCTGGGAACCTTCCGGTTCCAGCTCTAGAAACATGCACAACATAATCCCGTGGGATTAATGCAGTACAACCCATCACGTACCTCAAACGTACCAATACTCTGATCGCAAAATTCCGATTACTTACTCAAGCTTGATCCCGGCCTTCTCTCAGGCCTCCAAAATCAAATGCCCTAGGTCTGTATCCCGCCCCGCATACCCGACACTCGCTCTCATCGGCCTATACTCTGCGCTGACAAACACTGCTGAATCCCGGCAGCTAAGCACCCTCACATACTCATCGATCTCCCGGAGAATTTTCTAATTCTCCCCCACTAAAGCACTGACTAACTGCCACCGATCGTCATTAACGACCTTTCAGAACCATCCTGCACAAAGAGAACATTTACTCACTGACTGCTTCCCACAAGCGTAAGCAACCCTCAGCAAAACACATCTCCTCCCTGATCAATCCGCTCAAAAGAATCCGATCTTTCAATTATCCACTCCACAACTGCAGATGCTACCCGTCATTCAACCCAGTGCCGCATCTCCACTATCAACCCTCACGAACGATGACCAACGGAATTCCCAAGCAATAACCCATAACCAAACCCACAACCTGCCAAAGGTTGAATATCGCATCGAAAACCGCACAAGGCTACCGGTACCAAAACACCAAACTATAATCATACTAAACCATCAGGGAACAACGAATGCCAAGCGAAAACCTGAAGCACCAATTCATAACCATGCCAAACCCGCGAAACAACGAATACCGCATCGAAATCCATGCAAGATACCAGCACAAACAATACGCCAAATCAATGCCAGACAATTAAGACATCATGAAAGCATCATACCCGCAGCTGTCTCCGGCACTGCTCCGTCTCCCTCTGTCGCACGCAGATAAACACGACCCTGAGCCCTCTGGGGCCCCGCTTCATCCTGTCCTCCTCAAATCCCGAATTGGCACTGACTGCCAACTATCCCGTGCACAGTGCCCCTCCTTTCCGCACTTGCGGCATGCACCACTGGGCCAACAAGCTCCGGTGCCATCTCTCTCACACTTCCCACAAGTGTGACCGCTCTGATCCCCCATTCTAACGTCTACGGTCATGGACCGTTTCGGCGCCGACTGCGACTGCATCGGGGCCTGCCTCATCTCCCGCTGCTGCAACTCAACCTCTAACTCACGCCACATGGCGGCCTCCTGCGATACCAACACGGTCTCGCGTCTCTGCGCAGACACGAACTGTCTGATACCCCCCCCCCCCTCTTGAGCATACTCGGATTTCGGGACATCTGAGCCTGCTCCGAAGCGAACTCAGGGCAAAACATCGCCCTCTCAATAAACATCCCGGTGCTCTCAGTCACCGACTCCAAATCCTGCCTCAGCTTAAAGAACTTCCGAGCCAATTTCTCCTTTTCATCCCGCGGAACATAGCGAGTACTGAACATCCCTCTGAATTGATCCCATGAAACCGCAGCCCTCTGCGCATCGGAAAATGACCTCGTGGTCAATCTCCACCAATCCTTCGCCCCGAGCCTCAACAGGTTCAGAGCACACCCCACCCTCTGATCAGCAGGGCATAAACTCGTGGAGAAACACCCCTCCATGTCTGATAACCATCTCATAGCAACAATCGAGTCCTGAACTCCATCGAATGTGGGAGGCTTCGCATAATAGAAGTCCCGATACTGAAAACCCCGACTAGCCCCTTTCTTTGCCGTTGCTACAGCCGCTGTAACCGCCGCGGCAGCCGTCTCTGCGAAAGCCGCATATCGCTCGTCAAACTACTTCAATCATAGTGGTCCTGATCGACCCAACCAATTCTGGCGACTCAGCCCGCAACAATGCAGCAACCTCATCACGCCGGATCTCGCGAATCCTCGCATCCCGCTCGCTCGTGCTCGTCCGATCGATAACCGGATAACAAGATAGCCACAAGCATCATCCACTACGAACCATGGTACTCATCCCATGACATCCCTCCTCAACATGCTTCGGTGTATGGTACCTGAACCATAGCACCACTCCTCAATCTGCTCCAATGTATAGCACCCGAACCACAACATCTATCTCAAGCTGTTCCGATGTATTGTGCCCTGACCATAACATCACTCTGTATCCGCTCCGATGTATGGTATTCGAACCATAACATCACTCCTCAATCTGTTCCTTAGGACCTTCAAGATGCCCCCTGTATCAAGTATGGGTCCTCTGCTTTCAGTAGTACGGGCCCATACTACCTGCCACATCTACCCATACTTTCCACACGGACCGTCCCAGAGTTCCTAAGTAGCTGATAAACCTGCTCTTTCACCCATCTCATCGCGCGTGCTCGCTTTCCAGCGAAATCCTCTACTCCACCAGCGCACTCATCTGGCTAGGTTTACTCCCTAGTCCCTTCCGCTGTCCTCCCACTTCTTTGCTATCAGCTGCTGAAGAGTTCCTAATGATGCCAGCCCTCTACCTCCTGAGTATCGTCATACTCACTTGGTAGCTGACTCCCATCATCGATAACTCCACAAAGCACAAAGCAAGCAGCATTCGAGCATTGAAGCATACATAGGACTCCCCATCTGTGGTAGCTTCACCTTCTCGGCTCATCCTCGGAAGTACCTCTGCACCCCGTAGCTTTATCCCTTGTGCGTTCTAACTAGATACTCTCACTCATCACATACACACAAAAGCATAACGCACATATAACAGCGAACCCTAGACTAAGGCATCACAAATCAGGCCACTCTAGTCCTAAGATGTGAAATATCTAGCCTGTCTCTAGCATGCAATATTGTCTCATAAAGTGCATAATAGATATTTCATAATACAAAAGTAAGGGTATTTTGGGAAATCACCGTTTGGCTCTGGCTGATTGTACACACTGCTCTTTCTTGCTTTCTCTTTGAACTCTTATTCACTTTTAGAAAACCATTTATTTGGAAAACTTTTTCTTACTTCCTCAGTTTGAGTCTAGATTTACCCGTAGGCGCGTCCGAATCCCTCAAACCAAGGCTCTGATACCAATTTGTAACACCGTGATTTCCAAAAAACAAAATTTTCATTTAAATACTCAATTTAATATTAAAAACACTTGTTTAGAATCTTATTCACATTCGAATTACAAAACATAGTTTCATTTTCATTATAATAGAAGACCAGGATCCTCCAAAACACAACTCTTTCTTCGGTGTGTACAATCGAACCGTTGCCTTCCCGCGTTACTGTAAGAACTTGAAACAACATAACATAAACAACGTAAGCACGAAGCTTAGTGAGTTCCCCAATATACCTTACGCACATACGCCTTCCGGCCCGGACCTTTCGGTCCACATAACTTTGCCTTCCGGCCCGGACCTTTCGGTCCACATAACATTGCCTTCCGGCCCGGATCTTTCGATCCACATAACGTTGCCTTCCGGCCCGGATCTTTCGATCCACATAACATTGCCTTCCGGCCCATATATAAGCATGTAAATCACGCGTAGCAGCTAACTTTCCATTTATAGCATATAAACATAACACATAACATACTTGACCTTCCGGTCACACAATCAAACCCTTCCGGGTGAGGTATAGTGAGAAGACTCACCTCGCGGACACTGGAAGATAGCAACTCCTAAAATCCCTTGCACTTGATCCTCCGAGCTACAAGCTCCCTGTAACATCATATATCCCTTTTTAATACTTCTATCTTCCACGTTAACTGACCCTAAGAAATCACACCAGTCAACTCTGGTCAACAGTCCATTGTCAGCTCGACTGGACTCGGCGAGTTCCCTGGCGACTCGGCGAGTCTGGTCGTCCTTCAGTCCTCTAAGATTCCCCTTCTACTCGTCGAGTATCCTCTTTGACTCGACGAGTCACTCCTGGAAGAATCGCGGGGCCACCCCGACTCCACTCGCCGAGTCTGAAGAACAACTCGGCGAGTCCCAGTGAATCTTCAAGCTACTCGCCGAGTCTGATCATCCGACTCGGCGAGTCCATGCCATGCAGTCGATCAAACTGCTTCCTGAGATACATATTTTCCGAATATACAACCATAGGACCTTCTGAACCTCTAAGGGGTACTAATACAGGGGTATAAACATTGGGTAACGACACAACAATCCATCTAATCTCCAAATGGGTTTCATAAACCCTAAATTCGTGCACACTTCAATATAGCAGAAATGATCCGAAATATTACCTGAATAACACCCTCTCTGTGTCTCCAAACCTCAGAACTCGATCCCCTTGATATTCCTTTGGCCAAAACTCTTCTTCTTCTTGCCTAACAAATTCTTCAAGGTTCCAAAAGCTTCCTCTCCTGCTCTAGACGTCCACAACGATTAGGGTTCTTCTCAATCGGCCAAAAGACGGACAATGACGGCCTAAGAGGCATTATATACGATCCAAAACCAAACGGCTAGGGTTTCCGCTGAACAGCGTCGACTCGCCGAGTCCATACCTGGACTCGTCGAGTCCAGTCGCGAACCCGCGACCAAATCTGCGACCCTACTCGGCGAGTCTTGCTCCAACTCGCCGAGTCTCCCCTTTAAAACACCCCAAAATGCAATTTAACAATACTTGAGATTTTGGACTGTTACAAATGTGGTTGCTGATAGCGTATGCATCGAGGCAATTGAAGGAACATGAAAAGAACTACCACACTTATGATTTGGAGTTGGCAGCGGTAGTATTCGCTCTAAAGATATGGAGGCATTATCTTTATGGCACAAAGTGCAAACTTTTCACTGATCATAAGATTCTTCAATATCTCTTTAATCAGAAGGAATTGAACATGAGGCAACGACGCTGGCTAGAGTTACTCAAGGACTACGACTGTGAGATACTTTACCACCGTGGTAAAGCAAATGTGGTTGCTGATGCTCTCAGTCGGAAGGTAAACCTTGAAAAGAAAAGGGCAAGAGCGTTGAGAATTGAAGTTGTCTCGACAATTGTGGAAAACATAAAGAAAGCTCAAGAGGAAGCTTTAGAGAAAAATGACCGAAATGAAGAACGTTTGGGCAAAATGTTAGTATTCGGTACAAACAACCAAGGGTTGAAGGTATTCCAAGATAGGATTTGGGTACCTAAGATGGGAGGAGTAAGATATGTTCTAATGGAAGAAGCTCACAAGACCATGTACTCAATTCATCCCGGCAGTACGAAAATGTATAAGGATCTAAAACCCTATTACTGGTGGCCGACGATGAAGCTCAATGTTGCTAAGTATGTGGCCGAGTGTGTAACTTGTGCTAGGGTTAAGGCACAACATCAGAAACCGTATGGGAGTTTAGAACCTTTATCTGTACCCATGGGTAAATGGGAAGACATCGCCATGGATTTTGTGACTAAACTGCCCAGAACAAGGAACGATCACGACATGATTTGGGTGGTCGTTGATCGCTTCACTAAGAGTGCGCATTTCATAGCAGCCAAAGAGAAATGGTCTATGGATAAACTTGCGAATTCTTACGTGAAGGAAATTGTGAGTGTATAGTCACCTTCATCTTACACCTAGATATGAAGTATTTTATATGAAATACGTGCTACGTGTAATTATATTAAAATTTTGACTGAGGTGACTGTTGAATTGATGTTTTATACAAGTTTTAAACTGTATATGCATTTTTATCTACAAATATGTTGGGTAAAACATGAGTAAATAGTGATGTGTGATAAAATAAAATTGACGAGAGGCCTCGATGTGATTTGAGATCCAGTCATCTAGCAGATTTTGGATGCCGATCACGGACTTTTTAGACAGTCCAGTGGAACACTGGCAGGCGCGCAACCTGTAGGTGTAATGAATTAAGAGTATTCATTCGTTGTACTCCATCCCCCTCATGGTTGCCTTTAGGACATGTATGGCTGAGGAAACCCCTTAGCAGTAGTGTCCATCCCGATGATATTCTTTAGGCTAGGTCCCTTGTGATAAGTGTTTAGGGACGTAAAGTGAGGATAACGGGAACGGGTAATCAGGGTTATTGTTGATTGGTGAACTTAATAAGTTTATTATTATTGTGGGTTGAAAACCCTATATGCTCACCAGGCTCCCAAGCCTGACCCACTCAGCTTTTTATGTTACAGGTAGTGGACCCCGAGCATAGTCGGATGACGATGAGAGATTTTTGGATTACAGGCCAGTAGTTGTAAATAACTGTTGAAAGGATTATAATGTCTTGTTTATGCTTTTGATCTGTATCGGAACATGACATCCCGAGGTCTTGATATGAAATGAAACTATACATTTCTTAAAGAAGGTTTTGATAAACTTTTATCATGTTTTGTTTTGGGGACCAGTTCTGCAACATCTTTTAAAAAGATTTCTCTGATTTTATTTTAAAAAACACAAATTAAATCGGTCTTTTCTGGCCGAGAAATTAGGGGATGTCACAGTCCTACCTCTCTTCTTATGGCCGAGAGATGCCACACCCCATCCCACTTCATCCCTTTCAATTTCCAAAAGTTCTCTCTAACTCTCAAAAGTTTCTCACCTCCTTCATCTTCAAAAATTTTGTGACTTGGTGTGTGTTTCAAGAGATTTTCATCAAGATCTTCACACTCTTGAACCACCTAAGTTCGAAATCTTCTCCCAAGGAAAGCTCTTAAGAACTCATCCTCCTTCCTCTAAATTTTCGAGTTTGGTGTGTAGTTTCAAGAGGATCTTCACCTAGATCATCATCTTTGGTAAGTTTTTGCTTAGATCTATGATTTAACTTCTTGATCTCTTCAAAAATCTCCTCTTACACCCATATTTTTGTGGATCATGTTCTTACAACCATCTAAGTTCAAGATCTACTCAAGAAAGCTTGCTAGGATAAAAAATCTTCTTCCACTTCTTCATAAAAACCGATCCATCACCCCAAGGTGAGTTCATAACCCCTTGTTTTCAGTTTTTACTTGTTTTTGGGGGAGAATACAAGTTGCTTTGTGTAGATCTATGTGTATATGCATGACTATGTATGTTTTCCATGAATTATTTGGTGATTATGTGTTGATTACTTCATTAATCTAAAAATATGTTAAGAACTTGAAGTTTATCACTTGGATCTTCATAAGAACCTTGAGAAAAATATGTTTTATCACAAATATTACATATAAACTTGTAGATCTGGGAATTATACACTTAAAATAGCAAAAATGAGTATTGTGCTCAAAGATCTATA
The DNA here is from genome assembly GCF_002870075.4 of Lactuca sativa. Classification (NCBI taxonomy): domain Eukaryota; kingdom Viridiplantae; phylum Streptophyta; class Magnoliopsida; order Asterales; family Asteraceae; genus Lactuca; species Lactuca sativa. The sequence goes on from NC_056631.2 coordinate 4,846,924, forward strand.
ACTTATACTCAAAATCAGCTTTTCACAGGAAAGTTTTAGCCCAATCTCGAACTGTTTTGACCCTCTTAATGGAAGTATTTTTCAAAACTGTTTTACATGGATAAAGTTCAGGTTTATACCTTTAAAATGACTACTCTCATGTTTTCATACGATTTTTCTACAAGTTTTGGCGACTTTTACAAAACTGCCTATCATATTTGAAATAATTTCGGACCAGCCTGTGAAGGTGAGCAATTTCACACTTTTTAGAAGCCATTAAAATTTATGATAAAAATTGTGAACAAAGTAGACAAAATTTCCAAACTTCCAAAATTTACGGATCCAAATTTCGACTTACGATGATTTTTCTACAAATTTTCCAACAACTAGGTCGGAAAAGCCCAAAACCAGAAAAATGTGTATTTCCACAAAAATCAAGCCAAAAATGATATTTTGACAAAAATGGGTTTAAATTGTTATTTTTGCCACAAACTAGTCATCAACACAAGTTTTGAACAAAATGGAGACTAAAGTGTTATTCTTACAAAAATTGGGTCTTAATTGTAAATTTTTGGCTTATTGGGCCAAGAACGTCATTTTTACAAAAAGTGGACTTTTTATATCAACTTTGTAAATAATCAAGCTAAAATAAACAAAACAATAGCAAACGGGTTAAAAACGATATTTATATCCTTATCGGGCCTGGAAATAATATACATGTTTAGTGGGCCTTAGTGTCCTTTTACATGTATATTGGGCTTAAGATAGACATTCATATTTCTTTGAGTCTGGAAATAATAGACACGTATAGTGGGCCTTAGTGATCCACTTACATTCTTTCTTTTCTTATTTTAGTAAAAACTTGAACCAAAACCAACGATAATTAACAAACGGATTAATTTGATCATTTTCTAGATTATTGGGCCTTAGTGGCCAATTTTTATGTGTGATAGGCCCTGTATACTATTTATATGTTTATTGGGCCTCATTGACCCATTAACATATGCGACGGACCTTGAATACTATTTGTGTGCTATTTGGGCCTGTAAATACCTTACATGTGAAATGAGCCTTAGTTGTCCTTTCATATATATATATATATATATATATATATATATATATATATATATATATATATATATATATATATATATATATATATATATATATATATATATATATATTTCGGGCCCATGTTATATAATTTCATTCAAATTTGGGCCTTTAAATGATTTACATGCTTAGCAATGCCTTATTGGTTCACTTACATGGTTCATTGGGCCTGGAATGAGATTATACCTTTCTTCGCGTAAATTCGTTTAAGGATCTAGTGAGTTTTGTCGGTTGGCACCTATTAAGTGTACGATCGTAGCCTGTAGTTATAACCAGAGTCTCTTGGAGGGAGAGCGGGGATTTGTGTATATATCTATACGGGGATGACACCACACACATGAGTTGTTCGCTACAGTTAGACTAACTCGGTATAGGGTGACGAAAACCTTATAATCAAAAATCAAAACCGGCGTCCAACAACGCAAAGACAGGAGAAATTGTCATTATTTGGTATGGTTATGACGACTCACTTAGAGGAATTAACGTTATGAAGTTTACGGAAGACCATTATCTTTTCTCTTGGATTACTCGAAAACATTCTCGTACTGGTACTCAACCTTGAGGGTTGGTATGGCAGCTTTCTCTTTTACAGACAACATCGGGTTGTCTAGGAACATTCTATTTACATGCTCTTTACATTCTCTTTACCCCTTTTAGTCAAATAAACTGTAACACCGTAAATTTTCAAACAAAATTTTCATTTCAAAATATAATATTTTCATTTAAAACAAGGCATAAACATTTCAAGTGTCATGTCAAAATACAAATCATCTAAATCCCAAGATCACAAAACATCCTTCAATGTGTACAGATCACGCCGGCGCCTTCCCACGGTCCTCGCTAGTACCTGAAACACATACATAACAACTGTAAGCATAAATGCTTAGTGAGTTCCCCAATATACAACTTACGCACATACGCCTTTCCAGGCCCTGACCTTCCGGTCCATGTGTCTCAGGGGACTTCCGTCCCTACTGGGTAAACCTTCCGGTCCTACCCACGCCGACCTTCCGGTCCATAACACAACGCCTTCCGGCCCATAACATAATCGCCTTCCGGCCCATAACATAATGCCTTCCGGCCCGTAACATAATCGCCTTCCGGCCCATAACATACATAGCACGTATAACAAATAACTTACCACATATAGCACATATATCACATATCATATCTGACCTTCCGGTCATACAGTCAAACCCTTACGGGTACAGTATAGTGAGAAGACTCACCTCGTGAATATCGAAAGCTAGCAAATCCCAAAATCACTCGTGCTCGATCCGCCGAGCTACAATCTCCCTATAACATCATATATCTCTTATTAACACTTTTATCTTCTAAGCTTGACTATCCCTAAGAAGTCATACATAGGTCAACTCTGGTCAACGGTCAACGGTCAACTTGACCGGACTCGGCGAGTGCTAGGGCGACTCGGCGAGTCTAGCCGTCCTCACCAATTCTCTAAGATTCCCTTTCTACTCGTCGAGTATCCTCCTTGACTCGACGAGTTCCTCCTGGAAGAATCGCGGGGCCACCCCGACTCAACTCGCCGAGTCTGAAGAACAACTCGACGAGTCCCAATTAATCTTCAAGCTACTCGCCGAGTCTGTTCATCGGACTCGGCGAGTCCATGCCATGCAACCGCTCAAACTGCTTTCTAAGGTCAGAACTGCTTCGACCATTCATAGGTCTGGCCTTCCTAGACTGATTCATCACGTAATGTCCTCATTTCGGTGCTCATAATACACCCCATGACTCATAATTTACATTTTGACCTAAGGCATAAGGATTCCAATCCAAAACCTCCATTGATTCCCGAAATGCTCAGGCATGGGACATTCTGGACCTCCAAAGGTCCCAATACAGGGTTCCAATCGTTTGGGGGACTAAGGTAACATTCAATCTAGCCACAAAAGGGTTCCATAAACCCTAAATCCATATACACATCAACATAAGAGAATGCACTCGAAATATTACCTGAATAACGTGCTCTCTGTGTCCCCAAATCCTCAAAACGTGGCTTCTCTTGTTGTTCCCTTAACCAAGCCTCTTCTTCCTTGCAAAACAACACTTCCAAAATCAACAATGGTCTTCAACCTTGCTCCAGATGCTCACAATCGAAATAGGGTTTCTCTCAGAAGGCTAGGGTGAACAATGACGGCCATAAGGTCCCTCATATACGTCCCAAACCTGAACGGTTAGGGTTTTCGCTAAACAGCGCAGACTCGCCGAGTCCATATCCGGACTCGTCGAGTCCAGTCGCGAACCCGCGACCAGGTCCGCGATCCTACTCGGCGAGTCTAGGCTCCAACTCGCCGAGTTCCCTCTTAAAACACCCAAAAACATAATTATAACAATACCTGAAATTCCGGGCTGTTACATAAACAAAAACATGCATGCATTAATACAAGATTTGACACAAACATACTAAACAGTTTGCAGAAAATATCGGATTTTCTGGTGGTTTCAAAGTTATACAAATCATTTTCACAAACATGCTTATGAACTCACCAACATTATATATGTTGACCGTTTTCAAAATAACTTGTATTCTTAGGAAGTCGTTGAAGCAAGATGAATGAAACAAACTAATGGATATTGTGTTATATTTTGTTTCATCATACTCTGACTATTTTGACATGTAATATTCAAATACAATACGCGGTGTAAACAATGAATGTTGTTATATTACATGTGTGATGATGATGATGTTATGTTTCAATTATATTCACTGTAATGATATTTCAAGATGAAGTCACACATAAGCCCCCGGACGTTTCCGTCGTCTGGTTCGGGGGTGTGACAGATTCCATATTTTATATAGATGATTTCGATAAGTATTTGTTATTGGAATCAAGATTTTGTTGTTTGTTTTCATGGTTTGATGGGTTCAAATTCAACGTGATCATCATCAATCTTTCCTGGAATCAAACTTTTCGAGTCTCTTTCCTTTAGAATTCCAATGTCTTAAGGGCTAATTGGCAAAAAATCATTGTTGAAATCATGTGATTCCAGATGGGAATCAAGAAATTTTGATTTGGTGTTCTTAAGAAATAGAACTCCCTAATAGAAACTACGTTTCTCATGAAAAAAAAAAACTCTAGCCAAATAACTTTCTCGGTTTCTCCGGCTCTAAAACTTGATTTTCACCCAGAATTGTCCTAATTTTCTCTTTTATTTCTTTGGCTCCATTAAAATGTGAAGAGCCTACAACAGATTTCTTAGGGTTTTATTTAGAACTAATGGAATCTGGGAGATGACAAGAATGAAGACGGTGGCTGGTTAACACTGGCGACCGAAAGATGTAAATTCTTTTGATCATATGCCATTTAGAATGTAACTATAAGGTAAGGGAAATATTGTCTATTTTATTAGTTTTTATATTGTTAATGATTTATAGATATAATAAAGGAGTATAAACTATTAAAAAGCTAAATTTGGGCAGATTTGATATTTTAAGAGATTAAGAAGGGTAAATATGATATTTAGATATTAGGTCAGACAAATATGATATTTTGACATTTAATAAGGGCATATACGAAATTCTCCATTTATTTATTTATTTTTACTAATGAGAAATTTAATGTCATTTTTTAATTTACTTTTACGTTTAAAAAAAAGAATATAAATTTATGCAATTTAATTAGTTAAGGGACACTTCACATTAAAATGTTGGAAGTTATGGTTAGAAAAAACTATTGGAGATGTTTTCTTTAATTAATATTAATTTTATTGAACAAAAGTGAACAATGTAATGTATAATTTAGAAAAGAAAATCCATGGAGTATCAAAATCAAAAAATAATAATATAATAACTTCTTTACCATTTGTTCATGTTTCATTAATGTTTTTTTATTTGATTTACCATAAATCACACATTTACACGTATTTCATTAATAATAAAATTTTCACTATTATAAATTTAAAATATATTAAGGGGAGTTTGGTTTGGTTCCTATAATGCTTTTGTAAAAAATAAAAATTTTCAAATGTATCGGAATATAAATGAATTGAAATCTATGATGGGTCTGTTAACATGAAATAGATTATGTTTTCTGTTTGATTTATAAATTTATTAAAAAAATCAGAAATCAATTATATAATACGACAAAAATACTTTTTTATTGATTTTTTATAACTTATTATAATCTTTAATAAAAATGCTAAAATTTTCATTTAATAAAAAAAATTCATTTATTCAACTCTTATCCTCTCAAATGTATGTTTTCTTATTGAAATTTCACATAATATATAACGAAAAAAATAGTTTACAAAACATATATAGATAATTGCACTTGATAAAAAAAACTAATAAATGTCTTGTTTTTTAGCTAGGTCTATGGCCATTTAACAAGAAGTTCAAGTGCATATTTACAAAGTTAATAAAAGAAAAAAACCATGTGTGTATGCTTTTATATGTGTGTGTAGGGGTGGGGGGGGGGTGAGTGAGCATATGCATGCAAGTTGTGGGTGTGAATGTAGGTATGGTTATGAGTGTTATGAGTGCAAGTATATAAGTAGGGTGAGGTATGGTGCATGTAGGAGTAGGATGGTGCGGGTGTGTTGGTTAGTAGGTATTTGTGTATACTTTTGAGTGTAGCGGTGTGGTGGGGGTGGGTGTGGTGGCAAGGTATGTGTTGGTGTGGCCTTGTAGGCATGGGCATGTATACGTGGGTGTTAATATTAGTGTAAGGGCTAGGTTGGTGTTGGTGTGACCTTGTGGGCGTGTACATGCATGTGTGGGTGTGAATGTTGGTGTAGATGTGGATGTGAGTATATATATGGTATTGGGGATAGGCGTATGGGTGTGATTGTGAAGGCAGGGTAGGTATGTTTGTAAAGGTGAGTCTGATGGGGGAGATATGATGCTAATTTATTTTGATTTGATTAATCATGACTAAACTAAGGAGGAGGGTATATGATATTTTTGTCTTTTTAACATCAAGAAAACGGAGATTTTTTGGCCCTCATGTGATGGTAGGAAACTTTGTGCTGATTTATTCCCAACGAATATAGGGAGACCTTCTTTGGGGGTGAAGCTCCTTGGGGGGGGGGGCTGTTAGCAGAGACACGGGGTTTATTAGCAGGCTGGCCATGAAGAGAGCGGTCAATGTTGTTGATTTGATGGGCCTTCTCCCACAACTATGTGACCCGCATAGTGAGCTCCTTTTGCTTCGATCATGTATGGACATTGCAAAACTTTTCTTTGGTTTAAGGACATGCCAACCGGTACACATAGAAGAGGCATCGTTATTCTTTGACAAAGGATTGCGCAGGTCTATCGAGGATATGATGGTATGTGGAGGCCCCTTCTTTGGAGACATTCAGTGGCGCTTGGCTTTCTTACCTATTCGTTTCGGTAGTTTGGGTTTGTACTCGGCCTACGAGGTTTCCTCCTACGCATTTGTAGCCTCGAGTGCCCAATCTTGGGCATTACAAGACCACATCTTACGCGACAGTGGCATATGTGGTACGGACTCGGATTACCTATGTGCTATGACCCGTCTTCGCGATACGATTCCGGGATTTGACTGTAGCGGTTTCACTAATAAGGACACCCCCCCTAAATCCCAAAAAAAAAAGCTTTGGTGTGTGCCCTTTTTAGCAAAATCGTCCAATATATGGAAGTCGACTTCGACATGACTGTCAGACAGAAAACAGTCTTTGAGTGTCTGCGGGGGCCTCATGCTCAGGATTTTCTGCTAACTATCCCTATTGATGGTCTTGGCCAGCATATGTCTCCTGTGGAGTACCAAACAATCATTCGTTACCGCCTCATGATTCTCATATTCCCAATTGACGAGATATGCCCAGTTTGCCGCAAGGCATGTTTGGATACCTTTGGGGATCACACGGTTCATTGTAGAGAGCTCCCTGGTTTCAAGTATAGACATGATGTGGTTCGGGATGTTCTCTTTGATGCTTGTCGGCGTGCTGGTATTTCTATGAAGAAAGAAGCGCCAATGAACTTTTTCACGGACCCGCAGGATGGTAGGTCCACACTTAGACCGGCTGACATTTTGGTCTTTGGATGGATAGGAAGGAAGCATGCGTGCGTGGATCTTACTGGGGTCTCTCCTCTCGTTGGTTTGGGTAGCGGGGGTTTCACAGCTGGGCATGCCGCTTTGAAAGCCGTTGCGTGCAAAGTGGTAAAGCACGAGAATGCATGTAGAGAAAATCAACATGTGTTTGTTCCTTTTGCATTCGATACATTTGGTTTTCTCGCACCAGAGGCGGCGGAGCTCCTTAATAGAGTCCAACGGGTCATGTATTCTAATATTATATCTCCTAGATCCACAAATGTTGTTTTTAAAAGAATTGGTTTTGCCATCCAGAAAGGGCTAGCGGCGCAACTTGTTGCCCGTTTGCCTTCAATCGATATGTATTGAACTATAATATTCTCTAATGATAGATATAAATAATGAATGCAATTTAAATTTTCTGTCTTTAACCAAAAAAAATGACAAATTCCTTCAAACGCATAATTTAAAGGAGTTTAAGGAAAAAAATAAATTTATTTTGTTAACCAAACATAATATTTACTGAAATTTACATTATAATTCCTCCAAATTCCTTTGAGATTTGTAAGCGAATAGCATCCTAAAATTGTGGATGTGAACTTGGATTTATGTTGTAAAATGATTATTTTAGGGAAAAAATGTTATTTTTAAACAATTGTTAACTTCACTTTGCTTCATAAATAAACGTTTATAGTTATATTATATCGTTAAAGTAAATAACTATATACAAGACACCAAATAAAAACTCTAAGAACACAATTTAAAGTACTTAAATCATTTGTTATTTCATTAATAATTCCCATCATCTATGACTATAATCACTTACATGTGCCATTAATTAATGTGATGGTTTTTAAATCAAATAATTATGACCGATGGATCAACAAGTCATATGTTACACAAAATATACATCAATCATCGGTCATTAATTACAAAATATCAAAATCATATCTATGTATGGCTCCATGATCCCAAGAACATAATTGTTCTAATAGGATCATCCATTTTCACTCTTCGATTCAATCTTTTAACTTGTTTAGTATTATAAATTTTTCTTTCTGAATCTGAACTTTCACTTCTTTCACTTCTGCTATCCTCCACGACTATTCTGGCTTGAAAAGCTTGTTGAAGTCTTTCACCTAC